>NC_084749.1:26856555-27094055 GCF_033978785.1 Entelurus aequoreus
CTGTAAAGTTCATACAGCACATATATTTCCCCAAAGTTACGTACGTGACCTGCACATAGCGGCACGCACGTACGGGCAAGCGATCAAATGTTTGGAAGCCAAAGCTCCGTACTCACAGTAGCGCGTCTGCTATCCAACTCAAAGTCCTCCTGGTTGTGTTGCTGCAGCCAGCCGCTAATACACCGATCCCACCTACAGCTTTCTTCTTTGCTGTCTTCATTGTTCATTAAACAAATTGCAAAAGATTCACCAACACAGATGTCCAGAATACTGTGGAATTTTGCGATGAAAACAGACGACTTAATAGCTGGCCACAATGGTTACCCAATATGTCCGCACAATCCGTGACGTCACGCGCAAACGTCATCATACCGAGACGTTTTCAGCAGAATATTTTGCGGGAAATTTAAAATTGCACTTTACTAATCTAACCCGGTCGTATTGGCATGTGTTGCAATGTTAAGATTTCATCATTGATATATAAACTATCAGAATGCGTGGTCGGTAGTAGTGGGTTTCAGTAGGCCTTTAAACTTTCACAAGGGCTAATGTCACCATTTAAAGACTCGGAAAGGTTAAAGTGTCACAGCAGCAGCAGCTTACAATATTCACATTTTCTGGCATACGTAAGTTGTGATGCTTAATAATCATTAAAATGATTAAGTCAGTAATAATACATAATATGTGTGTACTGTGTAGTAAAGTTTCCCTTTTGAAATAAACTACTGCAATAAATGTACATTAGTTCACTGAGATGAACCTGTTAAGTAAATGTGGATGTTCTATTACGACTGCCTTCATACGGACTGTTTCAATAACCATCAGCTGCTTTTAATAACTTTTCTGCCTCATTATTCAAGGGCTCCAGACTGAATGACCAGAGGTGCGCTGCTCCACCTTCTGCCACACGAGGAATGACTGTCCCAGATGATGATTTCTTTAGTCTCATCTTGCGTTCTCAGGCAAACAGGATGGAGGAACAGCGGGTCCTGCCTCCATCTGACGTCACTCAGTCTAAACCGGACTGATGGAATGGAAGGAACTACTATATATTGCATTTTTTTTTATTTTAGGATTCAAACTGGAACTATTCATCTTTTTTTTAAACTATTTTTTTATCCCACTCACTCTTTAATTGAGGAGTAATACAACTTAGTAATTGTATGGATCAGGAAAATAAAGCTTCCACGCTGGAAGTTGACCGGAAGATTCACATCAATCATATTTGGTAGTGCCTCTCTGTTATGCCATTCACAAGGCCTACATAGAAAAAAGATGATGTACTTACTGTACAAGAACATCCTTGCCTTTTAACTACATTCACTGCTTCCCCAGGTACAAATCATTTGGCGAAACGGTCTTGATTTATCCTTTGAAAGAATGAACTCTTTCAGCATGTACTGCACACGTAATTGCCAACATATTTGAGATGGTCTTATTTGAAATAAGACTGCTCACGTGGTAAAAGGAAAATATGTTTAGAATGTTACACTCACAATCTCTCAGAAGAACAATCAAAAAATAAAATAATTACATGCCAATGTTTTCACCCTTGATTCCTTAAGTGCAAATCTTTGCATTCAAAATGACATTATGTATGAAACACATATCTCTGGTTTTAAGAGTGGAATAATGCATATATCTGAAATCACATCAAATACATTTCTCATGCTAATAGGTTTTATGCTGATTTTACAACCCTTCTGCTTATTTTCTTCTTTTTTTTTAAAATATAATTTTGCAATTAATTACCGGTATATGTTTCGACAACATGTACACACTATGCCTCCGAAGTCAACCTCTCATGATGGTCCCTGCACCTAAAATGAGAAACAAAATGGTTTAGAGCCGACTATTGCCACCATGATTGTTACAGGCAATGCACTAGTGCAGTGTTTCTTAATTAACCATATGGCCGGGGCCCATTGTTGTGCTGCCAGAAAAATATCTGTTTCTCAGCTGTGGTCCATATGGGCCGCAGCAGTACTCAGTTGTAATACACTTTTCCACCACTTGTGGCAGTAATGACAATCTCAAACAAATAGACAAAATATGGAGGTAAAGTCATAGAGAAGTTTTGTAAGCGCAAAAAATATGACTAAACTGTATTTTCATTGGCACCTTAATTTTTAGTCAAAAAACATACAGTACATGCGAAAAGGTTGGACACCCCTCATTCAATGTGTTTTCTGTATTTTCTTGACTATTTACATTGTAGATTGTCACTGAAGGCATCAAAACTATGAATGAACAAAAAAAGGTGAAATAACTGAAAACATGTTTTATATTCTCTGTTCTTCAAAATAGCCACCCTTTGCTCTGATTACTGCTTTGCACACTCTTGACATTATCTCGATGAGCTTCAAGAGGAAGTCACCTGAAATGGTTTTAATTTCACAGGTGTGCCTTATCAGGGTTGATTAGTGGAATTTCTTGCTTTATCAATGGGGTTGGTACCATCAGTTATGTTGTGAATGAGAAGGTGTGTCCAAACTTTTGGCCTGTACTGTATATATTATTTATTATTACTTAAGTTTAACAACATAGTTGCATGTAAATGTATTT
Organism: Entelurus aequoreus; assembly: GCF_033978785.1. Lineage (NCBI taxonomy): Eukaryota > Metazoa > Chordata > Actinopteri > Syngnathiformes > Syngnathidae > Entelurus > Entelurus aequoreus. Next base: position 26,859,121 of record NC_084749.1, read on the forward strand.
TTCGTCAGTTATTTATGATTCCCTTTTTATGCAGTACTTATTCTTCTAACCAGCCTGACAAAAGCCTAAGGTTTATGTGTTAAATCAAGTATAATTGTAATTAACACATGCTTTCATATCATTTGACAAGGTTGTAAACTGTAAGTAGGTTATTGGACAACCAACAAGTTAGATGTGGATTAATAAATGATTTTAGAATTTGACATAATGCGAGATTAGTGGGTTCATCTAAAGTTTAAAGATTTACTTTCGTCTCACATTTATCTGTGTTTCATTATTCAACTTTAGTCTCCATAACAGTCAACCTGCATAATCAACAACCTGTAGCTTAGTTAGTTCAGAGCAAAGGGAATGAATAAATAAATGTATGAACTGTGCAGGACTTGTTAGGTCTGTGTGATCAAAGCTACTGTAGGAAAACAGACATAACTCGCACACTGAAATACAGTGCTACCTTAATTTATGAGTAATTTGACTCAGCTTTTTATTATGCTTTAAGTTGCAAGCATTTCCACACTTGGTTGAAATATTTTTAACAGAGTTGTGCAGTTTGAGCAATAAAAAATTAATAAATTGTTACACATAAACAAGCTTTGATTCAGGTGATGGGCGCGTTTGAATGCCGCTCAGAGATTGACACAATCCTGCCATCCAACCATCAGAACTATGGAAGTTAGGACTAAGGAGAGGAAGTGGAAGACCGAATCAGAGAAACAAACAATTACAAATATGTCCGACCTGTTAGCATTCTACCTGGCTGGTCGGCTGGCATCACACAAGCTGCAGCCAAAACGTCCAAACGTCGGATATTTATCCATGAAAATATTGAGAAGCTGCAGATGCTCCGTTTGACCTTTTTCAATTTGTTCTTTTTAGTCCTGACTACAAACTGGATAGTCGAGCATTGCCTTTGGTAGACAGACATACATATTCTTTGTTGTCAACTCGGATTTCTCAAGTCCATCACTCGAATACATCCATGTGGAACATAAACAGTGATTTCCTAGTTCCTATTGTTACATGACAGAAAGAGTGTTGCCAGATGTCACAAGAAAAACAAGCAACCAGCTCTTTAAAAACAAGTCTGTCATGATTTCACATGACAGTATGGACTTTGTTAGGTGTTTTCCTGCATTCTGCATTATTTATTGTCCTGGTGCCCTTTTTTTGGTTGTACTTCCTGTTGAACTCCTTGTTTTGCTGCACCTTCAATACCAGTTGTGTGTCCTACAAGCACACCAGTTTTCTATTTTAACAAGTCTATATAGGTTCATGTGTTGCTCCTTGCCAGAGCCGGCCGATTTCCTTTCATCAGTGCATGAGTAACTCTGCTGCCACAACGTGCCTTGCACTAGCCTTTTGTCCCTGCTGTTTTATGCTATCTTAGTAAAAAAAATTAATTATTTGACCTGCACTCCGCATTCTGTCTCTGTATCCTGGGGTCACGCCATCAGCCGACATGCCCCACCGTGAAAAAGTGAATAATACACAGACTTTGCAACACTGGACAAAGGACACACCGCATCAGGTAAATGCTGAACAATAGTACATTGTTTCATAAAACTGCTGTGGTTGTTTGTAGTATATACTATTGTAATATTTTTCAAACAATCTTTCTTTGCTAAACGTTTGTTCTTCTTTTTAAAAAGCATATTACTTGTCAAAACGGCGGCGTTTTGGGAAGGCCAAACGCGGCGTAATTTTATCATTATACATTTCAATCGGTGGGGCTGCTTTGTGATCAGAGTGTTTTGAGTTATGAGTTTGTGCTCGTAAGTTAACCTACTACTGTACAGTAGAGAAAATGTTAGATGTTGACGTCCTCTCCATCCTGCATACAGGTTGTTGACTAGGTAGCACATTCATTTAAAAACACAATGATCCCTGTGGTTGCATGGTGCTTTTAGGTAAAAATCTAAACTGTATTTGACTTACTTGTTCATGCAGCTGTGCAAGAAGCAGCTGTTCTTGTCAAGTCTGTAGACTCCAGAGTTTGGGAGATCTTTACACTCCGATAGAAATCGATGGAGCTCTGATGTCGGGATACCACTTTGCTGTTGTTGCTGCAAATCACAAAGTCCGTATGGTTTTGGGATGAATTATTTTGAAAGATGGAGCGTTTCTTGGGACAACTGATAAGCTGGACGACAGGAAATATTACCTTGATGGTGTCGTAGGTGTCTGTTATGATTGTGATGAACAGGCTGAGGATCATGTAGATGAAAAGCGAGACAAAGGTATAGAGGTAGACTCTGCTAAAAATCCAAATCAGGTTGCTCTTCTGCTTCATGTTTTTAAAGGTGGGAAACATGTCATCTCCGTTGATCAACGAGAAGAGACACTCGGACACTGTGTTCAAAGTCCGGAACTTTGGGGGGTGAAATCAAAAATGTAACATTGGCAACCAGGAATAGCAGAACCTTATTTGAAAAGCAAAATAATGAATGCCTGTGTTGTGATTTTTCTTGAATTTAAAACAGCCTTACCTTTTCGTGATACGGGCCAAGGACAATCCAGCCACACAAGCAGTAGCTCAGGTAGATTATTCCAGCACAGCAGATGAAACGAATTACATTTGGAAAAGCCGCCCTGAGAGTCAGGATGAGGATCTGGAAAAGAGCACACAGTAATCAGGAATGTAACAAGACTGGTGAGTCATTTGTTTATACAATTTATAAAGAGGCTATATTATAACTACAAACTGTACTTCTGGGTTAGTTTTTGCCTCATCCCTCACTGAAAGTGTGAGTGAAGAATGTGTGAAGAATGCACTACCCACCTAAAACTTATTAGTCCAAAAAGGAAAAGAGATGAAACAATAGCATCTTCTCACAGATGCTACCTGGTGGTTGTTTGAGCACACTGCAGCTAATCGTACCACTCCTTAATTCTTCAGGATTCTCACAGGAATGAGGCGAAAATACAACCAAACCTACTGTACTGACAAGCTCGACTAGATCTGACCAATCTAAGTCTATGAGCATGAACTGATGAAGCCTACTTGGATGAGAGGCAAAACGTCTTCTAAGACTAGCCCACCAGTCCATTTGCGATCGATTGAATGCTCTGAGAATACGATGACCTGGATGAATGAGAACATCCATAGAAATACAAGCTCTTACGTTGTACTTGCGAAAGTAGCCCATGTAGCGGATGACCCCAATCCAAACAAACATGGTGCCTAGACCAAGAAATATGCTGCATATGTCGTAGCTTGTCAGAACCTAAAATTAAAATAAAGTTCAATGTTAAATAATATTTGTGATACATTTCAAAGCACTTGAGTAATTACATTAGTATAATACCTTGGTTTGAATATCGATCTTCAGAATAGAGCCAGTAATGGTTAACAGGTCACTGGCAATAATTAGGATATACCAGCCATTGATAAATTCCAGTCTGTCAGACCAAGGGACATCTTTACCACCGAGCTTCCTGTAGTAGTGTGTGTACTCCTGTTCACAACAAAACATAAACACAGTCAACCTAAAAGGCTGTAAAAAAAAAAACATTGAAAAGTTTCCTTATTTCAAAGCAAACAATATGCAACCCCTGGCAAAAATTATGGAATGACCAGACTAAGAGGACGGTCATTCAGAGGTTTAACTTTGTAGTAAAAAAAAAAAAAGCAGATAACCGATGTGAAACAAACAATTGTTGTTTCAAATGGAAACTCTCTGGCTTGGAGAGACACTAAAAGAAATCAACAATATAAATTGTGGTAGTCGGTGACAGTTAAATATGGAATAACATATAGAATCACTCAATTCTGAAGGCAAATTATGCAATCAACCAAAAACTACTAACAACACACCACTAATACTTTTTGCACCTCCTCTGGTTTTTCTGAGGCATGCACAAGTGACAAACAGTACTCTAATTTCCACCACAGATCTTCATTTATATCGAGATCCGCACTATCTGCAGGCCATGACGTTGACCTTATGTATCTTTCTTCAGGGGAGTATTTTGCAGTTTTTGCTCTATGGCAAAATGTATTATCATCTTGAAATATCATATCATCATCCCCAAACATCCTTTTGATTGATGAAATAAGAAAAGAGTCCAAAATGTCCATGTAAACTTGTGCATTTATTAAAGATGTAATGGCAGCCATCTCCCCAGTGCCATCAACTGACATGCAGCCCCATATCATCAATGACTGTGGAAAGGCGCATGTTTTCTTCAGGCAGTCGTCTTGATAAATCTCATTCAAACAAACGTTCCAGCATCATCACCTTTCCCAATGCAGATTTGACTTTTATCCAGTCATCCATAGTCCACAATTGTTTTTCGGTAGCCCATTGTGAACTTGTTTTTGCCTGTTTAGTATAGATGTTAATGACTGCTTTTTTCTTTTTTTTAGCTTTTCTGTAGAAATCCCTTTTTTTTAGGCGGTTTCTTACAATTTGGTCACAAACGGTGACTCAAGTTTCAAGAAGGTATCTTGAGAGGTTTGATAATCCTCTCCTTTGTTTTAATTGACATCTCACGTGTTAGAGCCATAATTCATGTCACTCCGCCTGAATGCACCAGCTCTCCAAAGTGTGAACACTCCTTTTTAACTGCAGACTAGTATTGAACAGATTTAATCTGATGCAGGTGTTATCCTTAGAAATAAAAATTTACAGGGTGATTACATTATTTTTCGTCATAAATAATTGATTCCATTATGTTTTCACTCTCCTTGATCTAAAAAAAAAAAAGAAACTATTACTGACTACCACAATTTATATTCTTGATTTTGTTTGGTGTTTCTTTAAGCCAGAAAATTGCCATTTGAATTGTCCATAGTTTTGTGTCATGTCTGTTATGTTTATTTTTCTACAAAATTAAACTACTGAATGACCGTCCTCAAAGTCTGGTCATTCCATATTCTTACCAGGTGTTGTAGTTGACTTACAAGCTGCAGTTGTATCCCATTGAACACAGAGCGCATGCAGAGAGCGCAGGAGGTGATGCATGTTATGATGATGAGGCAGTCGAACAGCAGGGTCAGGTATATGCTTTTAGCAACTGACAAAACAAAGAAATGATAATAAGTCTGACCTAAAAAGGAAGCACAAATATAAATCATTCATAAAAGGCCAGCACAGCAAACATACCAGCTCCTGTTACTTTCCAATCTCTGCATTCATTGATCTCTACATCATTTTCCAGGTCCACTTTTATCCTGCCGCTGTGGACTTGGTTGTTGAAAGTGATCTGGTAAGCAGACAATTGAATCCATAAATAATAGGTATGCACAAATAGCAGCAGTGCAGACGACAACCAAATAATCCATATATTCTGAAAGTAATAGGATAAGTATAGCCTATTTTCAATACAGCTCTTACTGAATATTCAGTCTCATAGGTGAAATTAAGCTGTTTTTTGGTGAATGTACATTCATTCAACAGGTCTTAGAACTAATATTAAGTATGTAAATAGCAGGAAGGTACGTATGACACACAATGACGTTGAAGTCGTAGCAGTCTGGCAGCTCTCGGTGTCTAACTGTCTGTAAATTGATGGCTTTGAGAACGAAGGTGATCTTGACAGACAGCATCCTGGAAAACACAGCATGTGCAGTACATGAAGTGAGATTTCTCCCATCAAACCAGACAGAAAAATACAATAGTAGCTATGTTTTCGTCAGTACAGTAATCTGTTCCAAAACTGTCCGACGAAGACCGACATGTATGAAAACCGAACATGAAATAAGTAAAATCTGTACAGACATTAAATAATATTTAGACAAAAAAACATTTTATAGCACATTTATTCAACTGGTGGCCCACAGGCCAAATTTGACCTGGGAATGACACCAGACCTGCCCCCGGTTTCATTTCAAAACTAGACAAACATTTTTGCAACACTGGAGCGCTCCTGTAGTACAGAGGAACTTGGACTTGTGTCAACACATTGGCAGATCCTTGCATTGACCTTTTAAGCTTTTATTTTGTATAGCACAGCTACTTTTTTCTGAAATGTGTAACTCTGAGAAAAGAAAGACAGAAAACAAATGTTTACTAGGGAGGATACTGCTTCTTATAATAAGAATAATAGTGAAGGAAGAAGTCCGGCCACCCGGTTCTTAGCTTTCTGGAAATGTGACCTCAAGAACAATCTTGTTGAATAGCCCTGCTTTATAGAGAATGTGGAGGAGGGCGTGGTTGGCGCGCCTCCTGCAGGAATGGGGTGTGTATGGCCCGGCCTCGAAGCCAGCGGCAGGTGAGTAGATTGTCCAGCTGCGGCTGATTATCTAATCACCTGTCGCCCTTATTAGCAGCAGCCGGAGCGAGACACGTGGGGGGAGTTGAAGCCAGAGAGAGAGAGAGACACACACACATATACGAGACAGAGACTGCTGGAAAGCAATTCGAACCTGTTTATGTCAATAAAAACTTGCTCAACCCTGTACACCGGACTCAAGGAAGATCTTAGGTCTTCATCGACTCAGGAGAACCCTCCACGAGCAAAGACTCTCACAGAGAATAATTAGTTTTGCATGCAAAAAACAATGTTAATAAATACATATAACTCACTTTTGCTTTTTATTGAAGACTCTTGCTAGCAAAGGTGACAATAAGGTGAAAGGTAGGAAAGCCACACAGACGCCACTTTGTAGGAGTTATTTCTTGAATTTAGTATAGTGTTGTCACTTTTTTATCAAAGTGCTGACACCTAGCAAAATTATTTTGCTGTCATACTCAAATAACCCTCTAGGGACAATCAATCTTCCATCCATCCATCACACATCCTTAAAGCCACACGACACATAAAAGTCCTAAAAGAGGAACTGCACATTTTTTTAGAATTTTGCCAATTGTTCACAATCATTATAAAGACATGAAGATAGATTGATTTTTTTTTAATACATTCTACATATTAAATAAACTAAATAAAAGTCTGCTTACAGCGGAGCCAATGGTAGCTCCACTATCTCGCCCATAAAATCCAATAAATAACCATTAAAAAGCGGCAACAATACTCCATTTACATTTTGTGGCTTGAATATTAACCAAGTGTTAGTGATATTGTTATTATATGTGCTAACGCAGACAAACTATTCATAGCGGCGCCTTGATCACAAGCTTGTGTCCCTATGTTTACATCATTGCGTGGTCTGATGTTTCCTCACTGTCTTGCTGCCTGTAAGTTTATTGTAGATCATAAATCATGTATTTCAACTGCACAGAAGTCGCCTGAGTAGGTAATCGGACAAGTTGGGACACTATGACAGCCATTTAAGATCTGAAAGTGGCAAGAAAGACACAAAAAGTGCTTGTTCTCCCCGCCCCAATTCAGTCCTAAACAAAAGTATCATTCATATAATTTTTTTCTTGAAAATGTCACAAGTTTAAATTAGTAAAATAATGTTATGCAAATGTGTACTAATTGACAGCTGTGATAGAATTTGACCAAAGGCCTTTAAAAGGTTAAAATATTAGTAAAATAAAAACATTACATTTGGTATTTTTGTTTCGGGATGAAGTTGATTAAGAGATTTGAGCAATGAAAAGAAAAAAAAAAAGAATCCAGAATGTTGGGCCTTTTTGAAAAATTAAGGATTGTTATGACCCGTTTGGCTTTTAGGTATTGTGGAATAGCTGCCATAGTATCAAACACCTGTGAAAAAAATGGACATTGACATTTTAAACATATAACATGAAAAAAACCCAAATACAGCAAAAATGTACTGAAAGGACAAAAAAAGTCAGCCTTTATCTCCAGAGACTTGTGGTGTAACTGTGTTAGTTAGCAAAGAACTACAGAGTCAACCAGTGATGATGTTATAGAGGGGCAACGGAGCTGGGGGAGAACGACGTGGGGTGGGGAGTTGAAAGCAGGCTTTAACACAGGCACGCTTTGTAAAAAAAGATGCCTGGAAAAAGATAGTGAGTGTACTAAAAAAAATGACTCTTTGGGTACTTATTTCCCCCCAATGAAGTGCGAGCAAATAATTAGTTTGTTAGGCGCAATCTTTGAATGTAGGATAACCGAGACGGTATACAAAAACCGGTGCGAACTCTTGGCAGATATTTTCATGTAAAAATGGGCCGTACAAAAATGAAGATATCACTGTGCTTACATACCTTTTGAAGTGCAACTCAAAATGTGGAAGCACGCCTTGAGACGACGACTGATTCATTGGATCAATGTCAATGCAATCTGTGTGACACACACCACAATCCATCTTCACTATGATTTATGAAAAATCCTGTATACAAGCAACAATCCTGCATACCAGTTTCCACATGTGCATCAATTTCAAAGGTGTCTTTGCCAGGGTAGATGGTGCCATTCCTGTAGAACTCCTGACACACTGACAAGGGTGTGTAAACGGAGCCGTTTTTCTCATACTCATGGTTTCCTACTGTGGTGTTATGCAGACGTCCATACTAGTAAAGAAAAGTCATGAGACTATTTTAGAAGCATGAATCAACATGTCCAAAGTTCTTTCACACATTGCAACTTCGACCATGAAAGCATGCAGCATAATGAAGCTCAATCAATGATTGACTGTCACACAAAAGGATCAGTTTGAACAACATAAATGACTTCCAGTATAGCAAGACAACATGTCTCCCTTCATGTGTAGTGTCCACCTTCACTTACTTGTTCAATGATGTAATTGATGTGATCATAAACATCTGCTTGTCTGTAAACAGCATATGTGTCAATGCCCCTATCAACAAAATCCTTTAAGAAGAGATGTTGGAATGTCATCAAGTTTTCCTCCTTAAAAGTCACAACCATCTGGTTGCTCAGACCGAACGACACCAACTGAGATGGAAAAAAAAAAAGAGGGCATTAGCAAATGACAAGTGTATATTTACATCTGTGATGATTACCTGGATAGTGATGATGGCAATTTTGATGAGCTGCAGTATGAGTTTCCATGGTTTTCGTCCACGAGCGTGATACTTTTCACAGGGGTTCATAAAGTAATATTTGGTTTTCCTTCTGAGGCACTCGACGTTGTCCAATTCCTCCATGGATTGATTCCGCTGATTGGCCAACGCCAAGTGGGAGTCCGTGTCATGCACACCATTCAAGTCACTAGACTCCTGCATATCTAAATGTAAATAGTACAATTTATTATTTCATTTACAAACAGCTTTAAATTGTGTGCATCTGTTTTCCACCGAGGACCTCCGAGAAGTTTTGAAGGGTTTTTTATGTCAGTAACATTGCATCAGCTGGTGATTTTACACATTTGTTATCTAAATCTTCTATGCAACCTTAACTCCCCCAAAAGCACAGTGTTCCATCTGATGAAATTCTTATACATGTGACCAATCCACACAAATGCGTACACAGCCTGGAAAACAAACACCTCTAAAGGCTCCCTTATTGTCAGCACTGCTCTGTCCTCCACAAGTTGCAGACATTCTGAGTCTATGTTTTGTGGTTAAAAAGTGCTTGGCGCTCAAACACCTTCATTTATATTCCAACACATGCATACATTTTACCCACAGCAATCTAAAGCATAGCGCTGTAACGATATGAAAATGTCATATCACAGTTACTGTGACCAAAATTATCATGGTTATCATTATATTCACGGTATTGTTGAATGTAGGGATGTAGCGATTAATTGATTAAATTGAATACCGGTAATTTGATTAAAAAAAGCTTGCTTCAATGAATCGTTTAATAAGTGTAACTAATAAAACATTTATAAAATCCAGACCGCATGCAGTGCCTGTATTTTTAAACATGTGGAAATAAGTTCTGCAAGGCCGCTGCAAAAGCACACATGAAAGCGGTGGTGTGTGGGTTCCGTAATCTTTGGGGCGGTGAACATTGGAGATTATTTTTTTTAAATGTATTTACATTTTTTATCAAGGCAAACATGTTAAAAGTTAATTTTCAATGTTGATAATGTGCAGGCAGAATTTTTTTCTATTTCAACTAGTTTCCCAAAAAGTGTGTTTTTATCCAATTACTCAAACAAACTAATGAATAGATTACTAAAATAATCGATAGCGGCAGCCCTTATTTATGTGCTTAAAAAGTACTTGTACACTCTACTGGTGTGCCAAATTGTTTTTATTAACATCAGAATCGACATTCTTATTTATTACGATTTTAATTATCTATATTTTTTTCAACAATTTTTTTTTTGTTAAGAAAATCAAAGACACAAAAAAAAATTCAAAGAACCCATTTTTAAAAATATGTTTTTTTACTAGATGCGTGTGTACATCATAGTTCAGCAGTAAGGAGGATCTATTGTAACCTGTAGCCTGTTTTGAAAATGTTTAATTATAATTTTTATACCACATAATGATATGAGGTGGTGACTTGTCCAGGGTGTACACCACCTTCACCCCCGTGACCCTGAAAATGGATGGATGGATAATATATTGCAAAATCGGTTTGTATCTAGACTCGTGTCCAATCAAGAATCCATTTTGAATCACTCAATGAATCTAATTGTGAGTTTTTGTAAGATTTCCATCCTTAATGCACACACTGAAATTTTTTAACCAAGTTTTATTCAGGATAGATAAACAGACACAAAATATACTTCCGTTGCTTGAAGCATTAATTAATGTTCTGGCTTCTTAAGTGCCCTATTATTTGAATGTCTTAATATGTTTATTTTCTTCCGTTTTCATTTGAAAAGGTTTTAGAGTGTTGCTTAATGATAAAGGAAATACGGGGGTTGTGTGCTTGACTTCTGGTTTATGAGACGTCACGCGAGTTAACTTCCTGTTGGATCTTCAGCTCTATCACTCTGTTCTAAGAAGATAGCCTGTAGGTTCAATGTGCACAATTGAATAGTGCAGCAATATACTTAAACAAGTTTATATTGGGGTATGACGTTTGTAATGGGGAGAGACATTATTGTGCCTTGTATTTATGTTTGTATATAGATAGCTAGTTTAAAGTGGTGATTACAGTTTTATGACAGTTACATTTTTAAATGGTAACACTAACCATTGGGAATTTAGGCAGGGTTTATCAATATATTGTTGTGTTCCTATAATAACAGTGATTTGTGTAAATGAGCAATGATAAGAGATTATCGTCGCACTTTCATTTCTGTCAAGAAAGTGAGGACTTGGGTGAGTAATGCAAGGACACGTTTGTCAAACATATGGCCCGCGAACAGGTTTTATCCGGCCCGCGGGATGAGTTTGCCAAGTATAAAAATGAACCTGAAATTTTTTAATGAAAGAAACAGCTGTTCTAAATGTGTCCACTGGATATCGCAATAGCAATTCTTTGTATCTTTGTAGATGATGCTACATATGTACAAAATAAACCACATTATGTTAGTACATCAGTCGAGGAAAATTATCAAACTACATGACTAACATACTGTAATTTGATTTCGATATAATTTTTTTTATCTTGATAGATTGAAAATGAACACCAATGAGTTGACTGGTGAACATTATCACACAATTTATTCAGAACATATAAATAACGACAAATAAAAATAGAATACTATTAATTGCAACATGTAAGTGTAAAAAAAACGTTAACAACATTATGATTTGTACAATTTCAGAATGTGCTCGTTCTATTTTTAAACAAAGAAAACAATCTGAAGTTTTCTTTATTTTTAAGTTATCGTGCCGTGATTTTACCAGTCCGGCCCACTTGGGAGTAAATTTTTCTCCATGTGGCTACTGATCTAAAATAAGTTTGACACCCCTGGGTTAGACCGTTGACGGGCACGTTTGACAAATGTGTTTGGCGGAAATAACGGTAATTAGTCATAAAGTGAGGATAAGTTGTAAGCATTGGACAAAGTTTCAAGGCAGCACATAATTTGCGGCGATTGGTTGGGTCAATAGCAACATCGCTAAATCCTGAAAAGTCTAATTAATGAAGCTAAAGTCAATCCAACTGTCTGATCAAAACATCCACATTTTAGTTTTGTGCTATTGGTGACAAAGCAAATAAGTTTTAGGGATTGGTGATATGGCTTAAAGTCTATACCACGATATAGATTGCATCCTCTTGCGATAACGATATATATTTGTATTTGTTCATTGAAAGGACAATGTGTAGTTACATTAAAAAGATGGCTGCACCAGAATTAGCACAATGCAAATTTCCATCTGTAGTCCTTTTAAGGCACATTTAGTATCCACAATTAACATTACACAACAAGAATAAAAATACATAACAAGATTAAAATAAATTAATAATAAAGCAATTTAAAATACAAGTGCAATATACATATACAAGTACTCGTTACAAAAATCATTGTGCAATGCCATCCAGTTACAATATTTTAGCAGCATCATTTAAAGTGCAGAAGTACAGTATTTAAGTGTAACCATTTTTATTAAAGTCCATAAAACATATATAGTGTGGTAGACATCTGATGTTATCCACAAAGGTATCATCCAATAGCTATATACTGTACCTCATTGGTAGACAAGATGGCGTTATTACACCAATACACTATTAGGCTGATATTCTGGTAGCCATCAGACAGAGTGCCCATCAGAAGCTGTGAAAATCTGTGTTGTTCTTTAGATTGTCTGAGAGCCCATTCCACTCTGATGGCTTTGTAAGAAAACGCTGATTGAGAGAAGGCAGACTTTAATCCTGAATACAGACCTTAACACTCTGCTTGTTAGTTGAGAGCGTAGCTGTACATATATATTTTTAGAGGGGGTGGGGAAGCATCATTTGGGATCTTATGTACCAGGCGGATATTGGAGTTCCAGATCAAGTTTTCCAAAGCTTAGTATACTATATTTTTCAAATATGTTACAATGGTGGTATCGCCAAAAATGTTATCGAAGATTTTCAATGCTTGATTATGAAATAATCTAAGAGGATTTAAAACAATCTGTATGGCTTCAGACCATTATAACACACAGTACAAGATATGTAACTTAATCATTGCATTGAAAAACAATGTTGCTGCTTCCAATGATAAAGAGCTCCTGATGTGCTAGAAGATGGCAATGTTATATTTCAGAACATGACATACCTATGTAACATAATTTTTTAAATTTAGTGTAACATCCAGTGTCACACCCAGGTATTTGACTTCAACATTTTTACATAGATATTTTGGGGAACATTTTTATTTTCTTTGTTCGAAAAATACATTGTGACAGTTTTATCTGTGTACAGTGTAAGGCACGACTTGGTCAACAATTGTTCTGCTTTGGTCATTGCTACAGATAGCGAAGCTGCAACAAGATTTGCATCGAAACCGTTAGTAAAAAAAAAATAAAAAAATAAAAAAATTGTCGTCAGCATACAATTAGATCTCCACATCATCGCAGATGGAAGGTAGGTCATTGATGTACCCCGATATAATACTGTATTTGGCACGGTAATAATAATAGAACCATTTCAAAAATGGTTACGAAGGCTCCTTGTCATGATCTGTGGTCTGGATCATGTTTTTTGTAATTTTCTGTTTGTTTAAGACTCCATAGTTCCTGTTTTTGCGCTCCCTTGTTTGGTCACCATGGCGACTCATTGGTTTCACCTGCCTCATGTGACACACGCACCTGGCTCTAATCAAAGAGACTATTTAAGCCTGTCGTGGCCAGTTAGTCGGCCTGGCGACATTGCTCTGTTGACGTGCTTTTCATGCTCTGTTCATACCATAGTTCATGCTGCTCGTTCTATGCCACAGTAAGTGTTGTTTGTTTTATGTTCATAGTTTACACTAAGTGTTAGTTTTTGTTTCCTTCGCTAAGTTGTGCCTTCGCCTTGAGCGCTTTTTGTTTGTGCCCCTTTTATAGATATAATTAAAAATGTTCCTACTTTCAAGCCTTGTCGGATTTAGTCCGTTTGCTTCCTGGGAAAACAATCCTCGCAGTAAGCTGGGAAAACCTCCACTTTATGACACTCCTAGTTTGGCTGCTGACATATGTGGTAAAATACTGCGTCCTTTCTAGCTGTGTTATTGTCTCAAAACTATTCATAATCTACTTTGTAATTTACTGTTAATAGCTGGTTACTTTCTGGATCTTTCTACACTTCTGGTAAAGTGTACCTTGCACTTATTCATCTGTTGGATAGATTACTTTAGTTTTAGGTCACACTACAAATTTGGGTACAGATTCTTCTAATACCAAGTACTTCCAGTAGCAGAATTTGCATTACTAATGCTGATATTTAAAATTTTCATGAATATTAAATGATTACACTTATGATAATGACTGGAATCTTGACAAAACACAGGATGGCAGAGTAACAAGTTAACAATATCAATTAAACATTTGAATGATTTCCTTACTACTTAAGACAAGAGTGCAAACTAACTAAACAAAAGCAAAAACTACTAGTGGATCTTATTTCTTGAGTTTTTTGTTAATAAAAATATATCGATCTAATTACCCTATTATCGTCCATATACTGATACTGCACTTGGTATCGTTACTATCGATATTTGTATTGATTTCCCTACCCCTGTTTACATTCAAGAGCTCTAACTTTGCGGTTCGTTACGCTTTTTGTAAAGTGGTGTAAAGTGTAGCATGTTTAGCTTAGACATGCAGTATATTTGCCGCCATGGAGATGAGGATTATTGATTTAAAAGCTGCACCGTTGAGGGACACACTAGCTCATTAGCGACCATTTTTCATTGGGTTGAGGACGCCTCTGTTCGCTTGTTGTTGCAGTCAAATTTGCGGGACACATGTCAGCAACATGCATTGTCACGATATGGCGACAGAATTAAAAGCTCTATCATCGGCCAAATTTAAAACATTTATATTGTCTAAATCGGCAACCTTAATTAGTTTGATATGTATTTATATATCTAAGTAATAATTATATCTCAACAATACATTATACTATAATATTAAAGGTTAAAAAGAAACAAGCTGCGGACCGAAAATGGCCCCCGAGCCGGAGCTTAGAGCTTCATTTCATTACAACATTCATCCTGAACAAGTGTTGTATCGTATGGTAAGTGTTTTACAAATTGGGGAACAGATTCTTCCAATACCAAGTACTTCCAGGAGCAGAATTTGCATTACAAATAATGATAATAAATAAATAATAAATGGGTTATACTTGTATAGCGCTTTTCTACCTTCAAGGTACTCAAAGCGCTTTGACAGTATTTCCACATTCACCCATTCACACACACATTCACACACTGATGGAGGGAGCTGCCATGCAAGGCGCTACCAGCACCCATCAGGAGCAAGGGTGAAGTGTCTTGCCCAAGGACACAACGGACGTGACTAGGATGGTAGAAGGTGGGGATTGAACCCCAGTAACCAGCAACCTTCCGATTGCTGGCACGGCCACTCTACCAACTTCGCCATAAATGTTGATATTTAACATTTTCAGGAATATTTAATGATTACACTTTTGATCACGACTGGAATCTTGACAAAACACAGGGTGGCAGAGTAACAAATTAACAATATCAATTAAACATTTGAATGATTTCCTTACTTCCTTTTATTACATCTAAATTTATAATAAAGGCAAGAGTGCAAACTAACTAAACAAAAGCAAAAACTACTAGTGGATCTAATTTCCTGAGTTTTTTGTAAATCAAAAATATCGATCTAATTACCGTAGTATCGTCTATATACTGATACTATACTTGGTATCGTTACTATCGATATTTGTATTGATTTCCCTACCCCTGTTTACATTCAAGAGCTCTAGTTTAGCGGTTCATTACGCTTTTTGTACAGTAGTATAAAGTGTAGCATTTTTAGCTTAGAGATGGAGTATATTTGCCGCCATGGAGACGAGGATTATTGATTTAAAAGCTGCACTGTTGAGGGACATTAGCCACTAGCTCATTAGCGACCAGTTTTCATTGGGTTGAGGACGCCTCTGTTCGCTTGTTGTTGCGGTCAAATTTGCGGGACACATCTAGGATGTGTCAGCAACATGCACTGTCACGATATGGCGACAGAATTAAAAGCTCTATCATCGGCCAAATTTAAAACATTTATATTGTCTTAATCGGCAACCTTAATTAGTTTGATATGTATTGTTATATCTAAGTAATAATTATATCTCAACAATATATTATACTATAATATTAAAGGCTAAAAAGAAACAAGCTGCGGCCCGAAAATGGCCCCCGAGCCGGAGTTAAGGGCTTAATTTCATTACAACATTCACCCTGAATAAGTGTTATGTCGTATGGTAAGTGTTTTACAAATTTGGGTACAGATTCTTCCAATACCAAGTACTTCCAGGAGCAGAATTTGCATTACAAATGCTGATATTTAACATTTTCAGGAACATTTAATGATTACACTTTTGATCACGACTGGAATCTTGACAAAACACAGGATGGCAGAGTAACAAATTAACAATATCAATTAAACATTTGAATGATTTCCTTACTTCCTTTTATTACATCTAAATTTATAATAAAGACAAGAGTGCAAACTAACTAAACAAAAGCAAAAACTACTAGTGGATCTTATTTCCTGAGTTTTTTGTAAATAAAAAATATCGATCTAATTACCGTAGTATCGTCTATATACTGATACTATACTTGGTATCGTTACTATCGATATTTGTATTGATTTGCCTACCCCTGTTTACACTAAAGAGCTCTAACTTAGCGGTTCATTACGCTTTTTGTACAGTAGTATAAAGTGTAGCATGTTTAGCTTAGACATGCAGTATATTTGCCGCCATGGAGACGAGGATTATTGATTTAAAAGATGCACTGTTGAGGGACATTAGCCACTTGCTCATTAGCGACCAGTTTTCATTGGGTTGAGGACGCTTGTTGTTGCGGTCAAATTTGCGGGACACATCTAGGATGTGTCAGCAACATGCATTGTGACGATATGGCGACAGAATTAAAAGCTCTATCATCGGCCAAATTTAAAACATTTATATTGTCTTAATTGGCAACCTTAATTAGTTTGATATGTATTGATATATCTAAGTAATAATTATATCCCAACAATATATTATACTATAATATTAAAGGCTAAAAAGAAACAAGCTGCGGACCGAAAATGTCCCCCGAGCCGGAGTTTAGAGCTTGATTTCATTACAACATTCACCCTGAATAAGTGTTATGTCGTATGGTAAGTGTTTTACAAATTTGGGTACAGATTCTTCCAATACCAAGTACTTCCAGGAGCAGAATTTGCATTACAAATGCTGATATTTAACATTTTCAGGAACATTTAATGATTACACTTTTGATCACGACTGGAATCTTGACAAAACACAGGATGGCAAAGTAACAAATTAACAATATCAATTAAACATTTGAATGATTTCCTTACTTCCTTTTATTACATCTAAATTTATAATAAAGACAAGAGTGCAAACTAAATAAACAAAAGCAAAATCTACTAGTGGATCTTATTTTACGAATTTTTTGTAAATAAAAAATATCGATCTAATTACCGTAGTATCGTCTATATACTGATACTATACTTGGTATCGTTACTATCGATATTTGTATTGATTTGCCTACCCCTGTTTACATTCAAGAGCTCTAGCTTAGTGGTTCATTACGCTTTTTGTAAAGTGGTGTAAAGTGTAGCATGTTTACCTTAGACATGCAGTATATTTTCCGCCATGGAGACGAGGATTATTGATTTAAAAGATGCACTGTTGAGGGACATTAGCCACTAGCTCATTAGCGACCAGTTTTCATTGGGTTGAGGACGCTTGTTGTTGCGGTCAAATTTGCGGGACACATCCAGGATGTGTCAGCAACATGCATTGTCACGATATGGCGACAGAATTAAAAGCTCTATAATCGGCCAAATTTAAAACATTTATATTGTATTAATCGGTAACCTTAATTAGTTTGATATGTATTGATATATCTAAGTAATAATTATATCTCAACAGTATATTATACTATAATATTAAAGGCTAAAAAAAAAACAAGCTGCGGACCGAAAATGGCCCCCGAGCCGGAGTTAAGGGCTTAATTTCATTACAACATTCATCCTGAACAAGTGTTGTGTCATATGGTAAGTGTTTTACAAATTTGGGTACATATTCTTCCAATACCAAGTACTTCCAGGAGCAGAATTTGCATTACAAATGCTGATATTTAACATTTTCAGGAATATTTAATGATTACACTTTTGATCACGACTGGAATCTTGACAAAACACAGAGTGGCAGAGTAACAAATTAACAATATCAATTGAATTTGAATGATTTCCTTACTTCCTTTTATTACATCTAAATTTATAATAAAGACAAGAGTGCAAACTAACTAAACAAAAGCAAAAACGATTAGTGGATCTAATTTCCTGAGTTTTTTGTAAATAAAAAATATCGATCTAATTACCGTAGTATCGTCTATATACTGATACTATACTTGGTATCGTTACTATCGATATTTGTATTGATTTGCCTACCCCTGTTTACATTCAAGAGCTCTAACTTAGCGGTTCATTACGCTTTTTGTACAGTGGTGTAAAGTGTAGCATTTTTAGCTTAGACATGGAGTATATTTGCCGCCATGGAGACGAGGATTATTGATTTAAAAGCTGCACTGTTGAGGGACATTAGCCACTAGCTCATTAGCGACCAGTTTTCACTGGGTTGAGGACGCCTCTGTTCACTTGTTGTTGCGGTCAAATTTGTGGCAACATGGCAACAGAATTAAAAGCTCTATCGTCGGCCGAATTTATAACATTTATACTGTCTTATTCGGCAACCTTAATTAGTTTGATAATTATTAATATATCTAATGAATAATTATATCTTAACAATATTTTATACTATAATATTAAAGGCTAAAAAGAAACAAGCTGCAGACCGAAAATGGCCCCCGAGCCGCAGCTTGGACACACTTAGTTTACACAGTGCACCGTTAACAAATTTCATTACAACATTCATCCTGAACAAGTGTTGTGTCATATGGTAAGTGTTCATTTTTATAGGCTACCAATTGTTTTCATACAAGAACATAAATACAAGACAACAGACCTAATAGGTATTGTTTTCGGTTGCTGCCATTACGGATTTCATTTTATGACGTCAGGTATTAAAAAAACACAAGTTACATACTGTTTAAAACAGCATGAAAGTCAAATCCAAATCAATGTTTTATATTTGAGTAATTCAATTTACATTTATGTGACGACTGACCTTTTTATGTTCGATTGGACTTCAGAAATGAGCCAGACGTCAACCTGCAAATACTTCAGGAAACCAAAGACAAATGTGACGTCATTTAATGACAGGCTCTGGTTGGTTGTTGACATTGTCAATCAATGTAGTAACGCCCCCATATTGCCACTGGCAACCAAACAACAGTCTTGTTAAAAAAAAATGGAGTTGATGGTTGTGAAGAGGATACAAATACCGGTGATGTTTATTCTTCCCTTTTATACAGATATCAGCAGTAACAATTAAAAAATGTTCTTTGAAAAATATATCAGCATGTTAAAAAAAAGAATACAACAGCATGCCGAAAGACAATACATCACGTTTCCGTACTCAGCGAGCACGTGTCGTCAATTCATTTAAGCTAACGTTTAACATTTTTTTTTGCCGCATTCAAATGATTGCACTATGATATAATATCTTATTCATTGTAGTAGTAGGTTGTTCTGGTCATTTATTTCATTACTTTTTTAACATTGTGTTTTGGTCTAGCGCATAGGGAGTTTTTTTTTGCTAAATTGCTAATTCTTTTAAAAAGCGAGTTTACTTTTACTTTTTGAGTATAGGCTAAACTACAGTTTAAATCAGTGGTGTTCAAAGTACGGCCTGAGGGCCATTTGCGGTCCGCAACGCATTTTTTATAGGCCCTTAATATACTCTAAAGACAAAATAAACACATCCCAGATAAGAACATTAAACAAAAAATTAATTTCGCCCAAATCCTCTCAAATATGGAACCTTAAAACTCAAATTTCCAACAACCTACATCTGTGCCTTAAATGTGGTATTTTATTATTTCTGCGTGTGCTGTCATGGTAAACATGTACACATTTTTTCAAGTTTTTGAGCGTGCTAAAGCACATAAAATTAGTAAAGCATGATGTATATACAGCTTTTTTACCTGTAACACAAAGCTACGATGTGGATGTTTTTGTTAAGATAATTTAGCATATATTGATTGATCTACACTGTATTGGTTTTACTATCTTTAATGTACAAAATGTATCACATTGGCACAAACATCCTTTAATTTTTTTTGTATGTGGCCCTCACTGGAAAAAGTTCAGACACCCTGGTTTAATTTGATAAAATAATTTCAAAATAGATCAATTTGTCGAACTATTACACTGTCTTTTCATTTTGTTATTCATTATTCTTAATTTTTCTTTAACATTTGTACACTTTAGACTTTACTTTTCTTTCATTACTGAATAGTTTTCTTACACATTCTATTTCTAAACTACGCTGAATAATTTATATGTCTAGTATTACTCATTTTGTTCTCTCCCAATTAGAAAATGGAAATGTGTGAATATTTTTAAGACATAATTGTGAGACATAAGAAATGTTAGGATTAAATAAGATATGCTTCTTCCTACTCCTTTTCTGGCATGTTGAATTGGGCAAGTCTCATCCCAGCAGGCACAAGACATTAAAACAACATTGAGTACTTGTTGAATTAGGTCCTGACGTTGAACAACTCAAACATAACATTGAAACGACATGCTTTTTGACAACGTTTAATCAATGTTGAGTTCTGACGTTGATTTGACCATTGAAATTTGGTCATTTCCCAACCAACAACGTGGATCCAACGATGGACATCAACGTTGTCTCAATTTATAAATACAACTATTTTGCAACGATTGTTTCAAAGTCAGTTTTAAAGGACATGAATATGTAATCAACGTTGTATCAATGTCTTATGCCTGCTGGGATGTCTTGTTTTCAATGTATGTTGTAAAGCATGAAACAAAATTAACCTCTACCACTCTCTATTTATATGTATTTAATGGAATTAAAGGAGTATAAATGGTATTTAGTCATTTACTTTTATTATAGCCAAATTTGAGACTTTTTGATTGAAAACAAATAACGACTATTCTATTTTACCACAAGATGTCACCACTTGCATAGAAAATGGCTTACAGTGCCACTTGGGTGTTAAAAACCCAGGTACACTTCGTTTTGTTGTTTACTATGATTGTTATTTTTACAGGGTTGGAACTGATGAACCATCACAAAATCAAGCATGCCATCTAAAACAAGTTCAGCCAACAGTACAGGCAGCAAGAGCAATGACCAAGGTGGGTGTAATGCCATTTATTGTAATGAAATGACTTTTTTAATGTTACTGTAAATGCATCATTGATAGATATGTTTCAAAATGTCAACATACAAATACAATATTTGTAGAAACTGCTGTATTTTACTTTAAAATGATGAGTTGCCGTACTTATCGATCACATTTTAATCAGTTGTATTCTGCATTCTTACTGGATAATGCATTATGAGAAAAAAAAACAGCCTTTGAAACATTGACGTTCCAGAAACTAATGAGAAAACACAATATTTTTGAGTGTTTGTTAATATTAAATTTGTTGATATTTTATGGGGAATTTTGTTGCATAGCCTTTGGACATACTTACCATTGCAGGTTTACTTTCATCATGCAACAAGCTTTTGGTCAAATGGTCATTGGCTCTTAGCTGAGTTTGAATTAATGGGTTTGGGGGTCAGCAGGATTAGAATCGCTCCATTACAAGGGGAATGTATTTTCAATAACTAATGAAATCATTTAACATGAATAACCCAAAAATATTACATCAACTACCTTTCTCTTGCGGTAAAAATATGGAAACCATTAAGTTAGGGGTTTTAAAAGTGAGGCACATTGAGCTTTGCCTCAGAGTATAATAAGGTTGGGGCATCCTTCAATTCCCAAAAAGTGTTTTCTGCTCATATTTTCTTATTGTCTCAAAGCATTTAGATTATAGATACATTTTGTTCAAAATATGTCAATGTTTTAATATTTTACACACTTTTGATAAATATTAATTATATATGTGAATTCAACATGTTCATATTCAGTGGAAATCTCTTGTATCAAATCCCTTGTACAGGGCTGGGCGATATGGCCTTTTTTAAATATCTCAATATTTTTAGGCCATGTCACGATACACGATATATATCTCGATATTTTGCCTTAGCCTTGAATGAACACTTGATGCATATAATCACAGCAGTATGATGATTCTATGTGTCTACAATAAAACATTCTTGTTCATACTGCATTAATATATGCTCATTTTAAACTTTCATGCAGAGAGGGAAATCACAACTAAGTCAATTTACCAAAACTGTATTTATTAAACAGTTATTAAGCAGTGGCACAAACATTAATGTCATTTCAAAACAGAAAGTGCAAGATTGTCAGAGACATTTTAAAACAAGCTATTAGTGCACTTTTGTGCATGATGTCACTAAGATGACGTATCAAAACAACACTAAATTAAAGTTCACTTTTTGTACAGAACGTCACTACAATAGTTTAAAACAAATAAAGTGCACTTTTGTGCATCATGTCAGACAAGATATTTCAATAACTGTCAAACAAAAATAAGCTTCATAATAGGGAATCAAATAGTGTATGTCCTTCGCTATGTGGTAGGTTACTGTGGACGTTGTCATCTTCTGTTGTTGACTATTTTTTTAATACTGTGTTGATGTGGAAATGATTGCCTCAACATTTTGTTGGTGTGGCACCGAACGGAGATGTTGACATGCAGAGTTTCAAACACTCTTCATTCTCTAGCGGGTGACTTTTCAAATGATGCTACATATTAGCAGTAATGCTACTTTTTGTAGCAATGCTTTTGCCCCACACTTGACAAATTACGGTTGTCTGTTCAACATATTCCCGCTTAAACCCAAACCACAGCCAGACAATGGACCCCGTGCTGTTTTTCTTGGGAATTAATTATTCTATCATTTGTTACCAGATTCGCACCTTCTCTCTCTCGTATTACCACACGCACCACAGCTAACGTTACCCATGCCACTACCTCTCTGCTCCGTGAGGGCATTATACGTATGTAAGAAGGTGCGCTTGTTTTACGTCTCTGTGAGAAGGAGAGACAACAAAAAGTGAGAAGAGCCTGTAGTGTAATGCCCGCAGCTAAAAGCAACTGCTTGAGGATGTACTGTATACTCGAATATCACAATATAGTCATTTTCTATATCGCACAGAGACAAACCAGCGATATAGCGAGTATATCGATATATCGCCCAGCCCTACCCTTGTATCAAAAAATATTTAAAAAATACATATTTTTAGAATTGATTGGCTGTTGCTCTTGTGAGCGTTTTCTCTCTTAGGCTAATCAACCAAAATAACTATTTTCAGGCAGCATTCCAGCTAGATTTTAAAGATATGGCCATCCACTTTACTGTTCATGACTCAAGAGTACACAAGAGGAAAGCATCCTTAGACATTAGAATGTTGTACTGAGACTTGATGTACAAATGCATTTTAATTATAGTATTCTGCGTTATGGGACATACTGTTTTCTTTGATTCTTAGACAAATATTCCCCTTGAATTCGTCACCATAGTTGTGTGTGGGAATTTCCACTACAATGAGTTTGGTGTGAAGCCTAAATGAGTCGAGTGGGACAGGGTGACACACCCAGCTGGGAAGTGGGTTTACTTAAGCTGTATTCCAGCATTCTCTTCGGCAACCTTGTGGGTAGATTTTGAAAAGAGAGACCACAGGCAGGATCAAATCTGTCATTACGCAGCACCATGTTTACGATAGATGGTTCTGGGCTGAGCATTCCTTTATACAAGGGTTGTGTATGAAGAAAACAATATTGCATGGAGAAAGTGAGTGCATGTAATGACATTTTGGTAAATGGTAAATGGTAAATGGTTGTACTTGTATAGCGCTTTTCTACCCCCTTTTTAAGGAGCCCAAAGCGCTTTGACAGTATTTCCACATTCACCCATTCACACACACATTCACACACTGATGGCGGGAGCTGCCATGCAAGGTGCTAACCAGGACCCATCAGGAGCAAGGGTCACCATGGTATCGAAATTTAAGCATGTTTTTACTAGTGCTGTCAAAAATAACAAGTTAACTCTTGTAGTTAATCACCAAAATTATTGAATTGCATATGCTCCTTTATCTAACTGGGGATGGTTACCTGTGTGTTGTCTTACTGTCTGTCAGTGATCAGGTCAATGCATATGTCAGTGCAAAGGTAAGCAAAATGACTTTGAACACTGACACATTTTAGTTTATATTGAAAACCCCAACTGGACTTTAGATAAAACTGTAAGCAAGTTTTGAACAAATAAATGACATGCATTCAAGTTAAACAATACAAAAAAATCCTGTATATATTCCTGACAATAAAATTGCATTTGTGTCAAAATATTGTTTTTTTAAGTTAATTAAAATTATGCAAGCCTGTGATGAATCATGATAAATCCAAATTCAAAAGTGTAATTAATCTAACTGAAAATTTTAATAATTTGACAGCACTAGTTTTTACATGTTAACAGATAAATAGGCTACTTTCTGTTCAGGTGTGTAGAAACTGGATGCAGACTATTAACAAAGATGTTTCGCCCATGATGTTGTAATTCTGGTACACCCTAAAGGGTGGGCTTGCCTTAAGAGAGAGGTGTTGTTGATTGTTTGATCTGGAAAGCTGGGGCAAGAAACTTTTCACGGTCTGTCTGCTGTCAGGCTTGTCTTTTGTGTGAACTTCACTTGACAAGTCAGGTTCAAACTCTCATTTATTGTGTCTTCTACATCGAGAGGTCAGATCACGGTGTCAGTTTGTCACTTTTTCCATCAGCATTTCAAAACCACTGAATTGTAGGTATTTGCTGTACAAACTGGCTAAATTCACTGATGTTTACCTTATATTGAATATTCAGGACATATATTTATCCAAAGACCATAACACAACCTTGTAAATAAATGATCCATCCGTTATTTATATAACTGAAGCCTAGCCTAGCTAAGGTTGAGCGGTATAGACACACTCTAGACCAGACCTGGGCATTCTGCGGCCCGCGGGCCGCATCCGGCCCTTTGTGCGTCCCTGTCCGGCCCGCGTGAGGCCAATTATAAATTACAAAATAAATTTTAAAAAGTATCTATGTCGAGTGTGCAATACAACGGGGCTGCTTTTGTTTTGAAAATCGTTATTTGTATTACTTCCGTGTGGACGTATGCGTGTGCGTGATTGTGAGTGAATGTGAACAGCTGCAATCATTAATTACAAAATAAAGTTGAAAAAACATCTATGTCGTGCGCGCAATACAACTGCGCTGCTTTTATTTTGAAAATTATTATTTATGGGCGTGTGTCAGTGTGTAACCTGCGAGTGAAGGTGCACATGCAGCGACAAGTGATGCACGGTTTACACCCGAGACGCTAAAAAGAGAAAAGTTGATGAAGAATGGCGTGTTTCCAACAAGACATGGACTGCCATGCAACGTTCCCTCTAAGGTGCGTGCCTGCGCAATTGCGCACTGCTCAAGCGTCTGCTGCGCGCAGCAAATATATGCCGCGCACCAAATCAAATCCCATCTGAATTCTAAACAAAATAAACATATTTATTCTATGTAATTTTGCAATGCAACTTTGAGTGACAGTGACAACAAGCGGCCCTAACGGTGTTCGTCAACACCGTTCAATTGAACACCGTTCAATTATTGTAACGTCTATCGAGATGCTTCGAGGCCAGGAATTATATCGATCACTTTATTGAGCAAAACTGTTTATATTCAGCCATAACCACACCAAAAACATGAGTAAAACACTTCTATCTCGAAAAACTAGTCATTTTCTGCCGTACAAACCAGGCCAAAACCAACTTGTCATCTGTCACCAACACGCATAGCACTAAACCACTGGTGCGTTTATGGCCACACAAAAAGTCGGACAACTCAAACATCACACAAAGTTACACTATGACTCCTCAGTCATACGTGTGCTTATTTTACTGTCATTTATTATTAATGTTAATTTATTTATATTAGTCATGGAATGCTGTTACATACACTATGTTGAAGTATTACTATTATTATTAATTATTATTATTATTTATCTTACGGTATATATCAAAAATAATATCGAGCAAAATTTAATTGAAATATTGTCGATGTGGCCCTCCAGCAGTGCTCGGGTTGCTCATGCGGCCCCCGGTAAAAATTAATTGCCCACCCCTGCTCTAGACAAATGACCAATCACAGTGCTGACGAGGGCTGTCTTCGACTAAAGATTTTCATAGTCGAATGGATAGGTTGATTGTCAACACTAAATTGGCCCTAGTGTGTGAATGTGAGTGTGAATGTTGTGTTGGCCCTGCGATGAGGTGGCGACTTGTCCAGGGTGTACCCCGCCTTCCGCCCGATTGTAGCTGAGATAGGCTCCAGCGCCCCCTGCGACCCCGAAGGGAATAAGCGGTAGAAAATGGATGGATGGATGGATGAATCTGATCCGTTAGCTTTTGGCCACAGTCGGCAATCAGTCAAATCTAAGGCAGGTTTTTTTAAGAGAAATCAAATCAAATCGAATCGGCAAATCTTAGACTATTTGAAGACAGCCTGAGTGCTGACACATGAAGACATAGACCGCCATTCACATGTGAATAAGGACTTGGGCCCTCTCTGCATCAGTTGAGTTGAGTTGAGTTTGAATTTATTTCCAAAATGCATGCATACAACATGATATATCACAATTTCCGTTCTTTCTTTTCAAAATGTTCGAAAAGGAGTAGGAAGAAGCAGAGCTTATTTAATTATTCCCCTTTTCCTTTACATAGCAGTTGCTAACACTTTTGTTCACTTCCTGTTCTCAATTTATTCACATTATACTCCATAAGTAATAACATTGAAAAATAAATAAATATTTAGTGAAGTCAGTTGTATTTCATATGGTAAGATAAATAAGATTATCAATAAATTCAGAATGTTTGTCATGGTTCTTCTTCTTTGTACTTTTTAATCACTTTAATGTTGAATAGTTTTTTGAATAGGATCATATTAGTACAATGTTTGATATCTTTGCTAAATACATTCCATAATTGAATTACCGTAGTTGATTGTTCTTTCTCTGATTTCTACTGAGTTGTTTCTATGGACAATGTTTGTCATTGAGTATTATGAACATGTTTAAAAATGTTCCATATGCTTCATCAACATAATTTTAATTGTACACATTGTCCCAATTTTGCTTTTGCAGCAAATTTTTGAAGGCAATCATACTCTTCTCTGTGCATAGTTTTCGAAATGTATTTTTGTCATCCATGTTCCTCTCCTTGTAGTTTACATCATATATTGACAAAACTCGCAGATGATCACTAATGTCCGGCATAAGTAGACCACTCATAGTGTGTGTGGGCAGCACGGGACGGTGAAACAGTAGTTAGTACATGTGCCTCACAATAAACCAAAGCCAATAGTAGGAAATAATTGCAAATATTTAATTGATGTTGTCACACCGACATCCTGTGTTTTTGTCTGAATATAATTGGGATCAAAAATGTCATCATTCAATGTTCTTAAAAATTAAAATGTTCAGTATCAGCATATAGCCAATACTGCCCCTGTAACATGGTGTTGGAGTGATTCCCAATTTTTTAGTTTTGCCCAAAACTAATGTAAAGTATCCAAACAACAGAATAATAAATTCTTATTATATTTTACAGAAGTGTACATAGAACCACGTTAGAGGAAAAAGTAATCAGCTGTTAACAGTAAATTAGCAAGTAGATTAATAATAGTTTTGAGAAAATAATAGAACATGACATGATAAAATATATTACCACATAGGTCTGCAGCCAAATCAGGAGCCTTTGTAACCCATTTTGAAATGTTTCTATTACCATTTACATACTAAATAATATATATTGTGCAATAACTCGTTACCGCAGGAGGCGGAAATATATATCGCGATGTAGGTGGCGACTTGTCCAGGGTGTACCCGCCCTCTGCCCGTGTGCAGCTGAGAGGCTCCAGCACCCCCCGCGACCTCGGAAGGGACAAGCGGTAAAAAATGGATGGATGGATGGATGGATGGATGGATGTAGATTTTAGGCCATATCACCCATCCCTATTGTCCACCATTGTTGTTCTTGCTACCGGATGTTACCGGCGTGCGGGGCTGGACAGGGACTTATAGACACTAACAGCATATTGGAAAGCTAGTATGCCTGTTATTGTTTTGCGAAGGAAATGGAAGAGAATCAATGCTAAGAGTAACCCAGAACCAAGACAAATAAACCAACAAAACTATACACTGCACTACCATGAGCTTATGTAACGAAATTTCGTTCTTATCTGTGCTGTAAAGTTCAAATTTGAATGACAATAAAAAGGAAGTCTAAGTCTAAGTTATGTAATAAGCACTGTTTCAAACCATTTTAAAGCATGATTGAACCCTCCTCAAGGTCACCCTGAGGACATCATCCCCATGGTGTTGACATCTGCCACTCAGGAGTTGTTTGGTTGCCGTGCTGATGAGGACGTCACAGCGGAGAACCCTTACAAGCTGCTGAAAAAAGATGACATCATAGAAGACATGAAGGCAAAAGCTGCAGTGTCTGATTTCAGCCCTGTGAAGCAGATTATTCTGGTAAAATTTCAGCCCTGTGAAGCAGATTATTCTGGTAAAGCTTTTTTTTTTTTATTGTACTATGGATTACCCGGAAAACCCCCCCAGATGCTGTGAAAGTGCACAGATACAAGCGAAGGACTGTGGAAAATAACAAATTTAGCCCAATTTTGTATTGGATGATTAGATAAGCAATATGCAGGCTAATTGGGCATTGCCATTGGTATATAAAATATACCTGGGTGTAATTATTGATGTGTCGTGTATTTACATATATCTTTGTTTTCTTGGCAGGATTATCCAGAGAGTGAGCTTTTGTTGGTGTTTGACAGGGACTTTACTTATGGACAATGCTTCTACTTAGTTACAACCCCAGAAGCAAAGGAAAAAATCCTCAACGTAAGCAAACACTTTGCTGGGAATTTGATATTTGGTTTCCTATACAAGGAATGTCTAAAGAATGTTTTAGTTATTATGCTAAAAATGTTTGTTGTGTGTGTATATTCTACAGCCCCCAGAATCTGAGCCTGAAGAAGATTCAGTGAACGATATCATTAAAACCCCAGAACCAAAGGAATGGGTATCTCTCGGTAGTGAAAAGGAAATAGATGAGGAATCCCTTCGAGAAACAAGAGTAAAGGTACTATAGTAAAAATGAAAAAACACATTAAGCATTTGGAGTTTTTCAGTCGCCTCTCTTCTGGCTTCCTCATTAGCTGCTGTACAAGTTCTCCAGAGCCCGGAAAGAATTTGGAATGCCAGTGTCTTTTTCAGACCGCAATGTTGCAGATGCCAAGGATGGCAACTTGGAGTGCGTGTCCTTCGCAGACAGGCGATTCAACATCAAGCTGATGCAGAGGGACTGTGCGGTGCAGGCTATCCCTGATATCCAGAGTAGCAGTGCCCAGACACAATGGTACAGTTTGCTAGCATATGGCGACCAATAAGCCATCAATGCATCCATCCATTTTGATACCACTCACCCTTATTAGGGTCAAGCGTGAGCTGTCTTTTTTTGTCAGTCTGGAATCTCTCTGCGATGTTTTGGGTTCATCCTGGACTGGTAGCCAGTCAGTCATAAGACACATACAGTAGACAAATAACAATACGCTAACACATTCACACCTATCAGCAATTTACTGTGGATTTTTGAGTAACATAACATGCATGTTTTTGGTATGTGGTAGGATGCCAGAGTTACTGCAGAAAAGCCACGCTCGGGGCAAAATATAAACTCAGAACATAGAAATATTCCAAAAGGGATTTGACCCAAAATCTCAAGACTGAGGCTATGGTGCTAACCACTAAGCCACCACGTGCAATCAGTATAACAAGTCTCACACATCAGTTTCATACATCCATTTTCTACCGCGTGTCCCTCTCAGGGTTGTGGGAGGAGCCTATCCAGCTGCACTTGGGCAGAAGGCAGTGTACACCCTGGACAAGTTGCCAACTCATCGCAGGGCCAATGTTCACATTCAAAAACTAGGGCCAATTTAGTGTTGCTAATTAGCATATCCCCAGGTGCATGTCTTTTTATTTATTTTATTTCTATTTAACCTTTAGTTAACCAGGAAAGTTCCATTGAGATTAAAAAACATCTGGCAAGTAAAGGTTACAGTTACATGAATAAAAATGTCATACACATTAAGAAAAACTGTTACAATTTAAAAAAAAAATGTAATCTCAAGTGCTTTGGCGGTGGGAAGAAGCTAAACAATTGTTTCTTTTGTCTTCATTACACTGCAGAAGCATCCTTGGTAATGGTATATTTCTGAACTTTCTAGGAAGTATATGAAGAATAGCTGTACACAGTACACACCAGGAGAATTGAACGAAAAGGAAAAGGAAAAGACTCTGGATCCAAAAAGCATAAATGATTTCTGCAATACGGTGGCCAACAGGTAAAGCATATTATTAGTCTACAGCAGGGGTAGGGAACCTATGGCTCTAGAGCCAGATGTGGCTCTTTTGATGACTGCATCTGGCTCTCAGATAAATCTTAGCTGACATTGCTTAACATGATAAGTAATGAATAATTCAGCTGGTAATCACAGTGTTAAAAATAATGTTCAAAATATAAAACATTCTCATGGATTTTAATCCATTCATCCATTTTGTACCGCACCTGTTCAAGAAGTCGCATTATTGGTAAGAAGTATTTTATTTATTATTGGTTAGCTTCAGAATAACAATGTTATTAAAAAGAATAAGAGACTTATTGTACTCTAAAAATGTTGGTATTATTTAAAAATGCATGCATTTAGTTGTATTCAGTGTTAAAAAAATATTATATGGCTCTCACGGAAATACATTTTAAAATATTTGGCTTTCATGGCTCTCTCAGCCAAAAAGGTTCCCGACCCCTGGTCTACAGTGTCCTGAGTACCATCTACTGATCAAACCGTTCTAATAAATAGGACTAAAAGCCAACTCAAGGGATCCATTCTTTATGACAGCTGAATCAGCATAAGAGTTTCACAAAACTATTCAATACATTACTGGATGTATGTTGTTGTTTCAAGTATTTTAGGTTGTGTGTCTTTGTGCTGACCATAGAAGGCCCTGTATGTTCTGTTTTTTGTGGACCACAAACCACAGCTTCTAAAAACATATTCCTTTTTGTAGGGTTCTGCATGCTCTTCAGCAAGAGGATATTATGAATGTGTTTAAAGATGACTGGATGGCTTTGGGGACAGACCACGAGGACTTTGAGTGGACTGGGAAGCTGTCTGATGTTTTGATGCTTTATCAGGCCTTTACAGACAACAAGTACACCCAGGACAAGGGGATCAGCTGCATGCATTGGCATCCCACCATCCATGGTAAAGCTCAGTCAAGGCACCAGTCTTATTACAAATGTTCTTACCATAATAATATAAAACATGTCAATTGTCAATTAACAAGTTATCCTCATTCAATGACAGCGAGAAACATTGATCCAGTATCTTAATACCGAGCCCTGTGCAGTTTATTAAATATACTCTTTAGTGAATATTTATAATAATATTTTTGGGACTCAATTGCGTTTGATTAAAGTTCATGTTTTTGATATTCTAGGTGTAATAGCTGTAACGTTGGCAGAGAAGAAAAAGCAGCAGTGGACCATGTCCAAAGGACCTCTCATAGGGTTTTACAGCTTCTCTGACCCCACTCATATCAAAGTATGGCAAATGACCTTTTGTGAAGTGAAAGTTTGTTTTATTTATTTGAAACACTGCATGTTTATTAAATACAAATTTTACTTTTTGATTTATTTTTTGCATAATCCATATAATCTTGTAAGCGCTTGGTTTGCTTTGTGGCAAAATGTGAGACTTGTATTGATTGATCACAGATGTTTGATCATTATCTGGGTTTGTCAAAGAGTGCAACCAAATCCTTCTAAAGTAAAGCAAGTTCAACATTATTAATGTCTTCTCGGAATCCATGTATGGCTCGGATTTTATCTCCAGCTGAATCTTGTATCAAATTAGCACAAGTTGTAAAAGACACCACAATGATTTCTATATTATAAAATACACAAATATTTGTTTATCAGTAGTGCAGCTGCTATTATTAATACTATCATCATCTAAGTATTTCAACAGGATGCTGAATAATAGCAGCTCTGTATTACGTCCGTACTGCCTCCAGATCCTCCTTCAAGCTAGAATCTTGTATTTTTATTAGTTTTTTTTAAATTAAAAAAGATTAACTGCAAACTAATGTACATGAAAAAGCCTTGTTTGAATGTATCCTGTGTTGTAGATACTGCTGGAGTGCCCAGATGACATTCTTACCTTTGAGTTCTGCCCCTCTGATCCAAATATTATTGTTGGTGGCTGTTCGAACGGCCAGGTGCTTATTTTTTCTTCAATTGTGTGGTATATTTTGTTAAACCAAAGCATAATACAGTAACAAACTGTGTGTTTGCTTTAGATCGTGTTGTGGGAAATATCTGCTTACGTCGCATGTTTGATGCCGGTCACACATGGTGCTAAACATGAATCTGTCAAAACTGGCGTGCTGGTGAGTACCCATATCCTGCCACTAATAAGCAGCATGGTGTTCTGCAATGATGTTATAGTATGATAATGCAAAGGTATAGTATTTAGTGTGACTTAGGAGAAACAGAAATATTAGTTCCAAGGGTTGTCTCTGGAGATGAATTTGGACAAGTCTTTTAAACACCAAATACTCCGCTGAAACATTCCAAATGGTAAAACAGCTCTGTCTCTCAATGTATGGCTTCCACTACACTGCAAAAACTGAAATCTAAGTAAAATTAAATATCTCAAATAAGGGTGATATTTGCTTATTTTCTGTCTGATAAGATAATTTTTCTAACGAAGCAGATTTTATGTTAGTCTTTCACTTGTTTTAAGGGTTTTGGTCCTAAATGATCTCAGTAAGATATTACAGCTTGTTGCTGAGATTTGATGACCTATATTGAGTAAAACATGCTTGAAACTAGAATATCAACTGTTGCAAAGCTGTGTCATCAACACTCACAAGTATTAAACTACTTTTTTAAAGTAATCATTTCTTATTTCAAGCATGAAATAAAAAATCATGACTTTGACACAATTGTCTCATAATTAAAACAGATGACAGCCAAATGGACTTTGCTGTTTTATTTTCAATGAAACAATAGAAAATACGTACTCATATAGTAGTACAGTTGGCACAGTACAGTAAACTGACAGTTAATATTTAAACATTTAACTTGTGATATTTCAAACAATTTTGAACAGAAATAGTTCATTCACATTCAAATAAATTCTTCAAAATTACAATTAAAAAAAAAATTATATATATATTCCTTGCGCACTAATTGACTGAAAGAGCACACACTTGGCGCGATGATGTCATTTTATCGATGGGAAAATGCAAGAAATGTAATGCCGAGCGCATATCATTATGTCAAGATAATGGCACTAGCATTTACTTAATTTAAGAATATTTTTCAACATATTGAGAGAAAGGGTCTCATATTTGTTTTTTCTACCAAGAAAAGTGCACTTGTTATTAGTGAGAATATACTTATTTTAAGGTATTTTTGGGTTCATTGAGGTTAGCTAATTTTACTTGTTTTGGAAAGTCTTGACAAGCCAAATTTTCTTGTTCTTTTGGCAGATGATTTTGCCTAGTTCAAGTAAAATTCCCCTAATGTTTGTATTTTTATTTCTTGTTTTTGAACACTGACTTTTTGCAGTGTACCACTTTTACTTTGGCTGCTTTATTTAAACAGACACATCTGCCCACATTTGCTTTGTGTGTTTTATTGTCCTTACAGTGGACCAGCTTTCTCCATCTCTCTCCCCACTCCCTCTCTTTGTGGCTACATCTATTCTCTTTCTACCTTTGTTTACTCTTCATTTCCCAAAGCTAACAGCTTCAGCTCACACACTCCAGCTGTTATGTAGACCCACTTCCCTCCACCCCCACCTACCGCCACAGGTTTCCCCTTAAGATAACACACAGGCAAATCAGATTCTCTATTTGTGGTGTAAACAAAACTTTATTTCATTTATTATTGAGTGGTGTGGAAAGTTACAGGAAGCTGTGGTCGTTTGTCATAAAATGAAGTTAAAGGGGAACTGCACATTTTAAAAAATTTTTGCCTATCATTTACAATGCTTATGTAAGACAAGAACACATATGTTTTTCTTTTTTTTCTACGCATTCTAAATAGCAAATAAATGCAATCAAAAGTCTGCTTACAAAAGAGCCTGTGGGAGTCACTCTATTCTGCATATACAAGCTCTTAAAAAACAGCCAAACACATCCATTAAGGTTTTATATAGACACTGTAAGTATATATGTAATGTGGTAATTTGTCATTACATTTATATTTACGTATTTTGATCATTTTAAGAATACACTGCATCAATACACGCATAATATTATATTATTCACATGTGAATAATGCTGTATAAAAGACTGTATTTATATTATTCACATGTGAATAATGCTGTATAATAGACTGTATTTATATTATTCACATGTAAAAAATACCTAAGTGTTTATTGTTTATTGTGAGCGAACTGTGGTGCTGAATTTCCCCCAGGGATCAATAAAGTCCTTTCTATTCTATTCTATTCTATTCTATTTTATAAATTTCAAGCATCTTTTCATGTTGTCTTTGCCATTTCCGGGTCAAAATTAGCTCTCAAAAGTTTACCAACTTGTCGGAATACGTCCTCATCCCTCTACAATCCAGGTGAGAGGCATAATTTATGATCTACAATAAACTTCCAAAAGCAAGGAAGCGAGAAAGCAGCTTACAACTTGATGATATCAATATAGGCACACAAGTTTGTGATCATGGCGCCGCTATAAATAGCTAATAAGTAGTCTGTCTGCATTAGTCCTTATAATAATATCACTAATACTTGGTTAATATTCAAGTCACGAACTGTAAATGGAGTATTGTTGGCGCTTTTTGGATGGTTATTTATTGGGTTTTATGGGCAGAATAGAAGACCTCCTATTAGCTCCCTAGTAAGCAGACGTTTATTTATCTTTATTTACAAGTTAGAATGCATTAAAAAAACAAAACAGATCCGTCGTCATGATTATGAACGGTAGGCAAAATTCCAAAAAAAGTGCAATTCCTTTTTAAATACTTCAATTTTCCATTCCTGCCTTAAATAATTGAAACAAGGGTGTAGCACATGGGTGGGATGACATGCATATTCATAATTAATGTAGGCACAGAATGTATTCCTATTTATCTCTACTGCAGGACCTTGAAGATAACAAAGAGAATAAAGTCCCTATTGTGCGCTACAGTGCAATGTCTGGAGTGGAGAACAGCCACACGGGACCAATTACAGACGTCCACTGGCTGCCTCAAACATTTGAGGTATGAGACATGTAGTGTACTGTACGTGACCGGGAGAGACTGTATGTATTTACTGTACCTGACCACATTCTGGTTTTGAAGGATTTGGTTCTTGACCAGCCTGTCTTTAGGGATGTGTTTAGATACTGTAGTTGGCTTGATATTTTCTAATAATCAATGCTAACTTGTTCAGATTTAGGTGCTCTGTTGTGTGTAAATATGCTACTCATGTATTGTATTATATAGTCCCGCAATATTAGCTAATTAGCTAATTGTTTCCCAGTTGGATGCATTGGGTTAGTGTTTATCAAATAATACAAGCCTTACATTACTTTAATAACACTTTGGTTTGGTCTGCATCTGTTGACCTTAAAGTATTGTGGCCAATTTGATATAATTTGGCCTCCAACAAATACACAGAGGTGCGACATGCAGACTGTCACCATTTCTAAAATTATTTCACACACTGCATGTTGTTGATTTTGTAACACTGATTGTGCTCTTCTTAGGTAACTGCACAAGGCATGCCAGTGGAGAACAAATACAATATTTCTGTTCAGCTCATTACCTGCTCTCCTGATGGGTAAGTTGTCAAAAAATATTCTGATAAATATGAAGCAATAAATAATAAAAGAAAAGAAGACATGTCCAAAAAGAGAGTAATGTTTTGTTATTTCATTGCTTTGGTGTATATTTATACTCTTCTTGGTTCGTTTAATTTCCTGTTCCTGTACCGACCTTTGAGCGCTCGTTCCTCCCCTGTTTCTGATTAGCACGTAGGTGGCTCACTTGTCGGTGATTGCTAATCAGAAAGTTTCTAATGCCCAGCGTCATCAGTTGAACGGTCATTGCCATTTTATGTTGTTGATTTATGCGTCTTGCAATTTTAGCCTTGTCTGTCTTTCACAGTGCACTTTTCCCCGCGTTTTGCCTTCTGTTTTTTCATCGTTTCCTGCACTTAAGATGCTAGAGTGAGTTTGAACAACTCTGTAGTTGCTGTTTTTGACAGAGAATAAATTAAATTACATATTAAGGATGAATAAATGCAGAAACAAATTAATACAGCGGTAAGAATTGACACAAACGTGTATATACGTAACATTTATGAAATTATAGACTGAACAATACCATGTCATATTTATGTTACATTTAAAGCAAAACTATGTAGTTACAGGAGACCAATTCCAAAGTTTAAAAATGACTTTCAATTGTAAACAGGCTTTGCAATGATGTTAGAGACATTATGGTATAACATTACAGTAATAAGTACGACATTTTATTTTGCCAGTCTTTGTTGATAAAGTGAATGTTTACTGCTGTCAAATTTGGTTTGGGTAACACATTGTTAATATTTTGTTGAATGATAGTAATACCTTTAATATATAGATACTAAAATTTTGTGAATTTGTTTTTGTTCAGTTTTTTCCAGTTATGATAATTCAGTTATGTAACATATATGTAACTGCTCCTTTGTCATCTTTTTGAAAGATCTTTTATGTTCTGGGATATACGAATGCCAAAACAGCTACGCCAGACAGCATCAGACAAGAAGCAGAGTGATTCTGAGCCGCAAATGGCAAATTACAGTGACAACAACCCTTTCAAACATTTGGATAAGACATGGAAACCCTTGTTCAAGGTACGAGATCAGGCGATTATTTATTACTCATTTATGGAATACTAATGTGTATTAGCAAAAATGTCGTTCGACTTTCTTATCGTCAGCCAACTGGACTTTTTTTTATTTATTTTTTTACTTCAATAGGTATATATGCTCAACTCAAACATTTTATTCACATTCATATACCTGAAAGTATTTTTTAACATTTTTTTTCAAGTGCAATAACAACAAAGTCCCAGTTGGTGTATTCAATGGTTGTATGCCTTACTCGCAAGAAATTGATTGAAGGTGCTTTATTTTTAATAAGTAATTTTTGTCACATAGACATTTCCTCTTATGTTTTAGGTATCTTTAGTACACATGGAGCGCGGTGGTGAATATGCCCCTTTAAGATTCAGCCTTGACTACTATACCAGTAATAACACTACGATCCCAGGTAATGGTTTCTAAATTTCTGGCAGATTCATTTATTTGTATCATGTCAAACATGCAGATTTTGCACAGGTGGGTGTAATGTCCATAACCTTTTCATTGACATTAAAAACAACTATTTGCTGTATGGATCTGCACCATTGATCATCAACAATCTAATTGTTTCTTCCTTGGACTACACCACACCTTATCTACTAAGCTTCATTAGAAAGCTTTTGAAAATAGGCTGGTGAATATATAGCCCCCTTTGACAGGTGCAGTATTTAATACTTAACATAAAAAATACTCAAGATGACTGACTTTATTTTGGAAATTGATCAGATGTTGATACAGCCATAGTATTTACATCTGTGTAATCCTGGTCACAACTAAAAGTGGCGAACATACCCTTTTCCTGGCTAAGAAAAGCTAGCTCGCCTGCGGGTTAGCCGACCAATCCTGACGATGTCGAACTCTTCTGGAAATGTCGGCCATGAAATGTATTTGTAGGAAAAATCTGACACCAAGGTTTCCTGTATGTAACTGTTGTGCTGCACCGCCACAGCAAAATTGAAGCCAAAAAGGCTGTTGTTTACGTTTAAAAAAAACTAAACTAATATAACGTAATGTAGCCTCCATAAGAAGTCAAAAGTCTGACACTACTTTTAGCTTTCATTGCCAATCTTTTTATAATAACAACCGGCCCAATTCCAACGGGTATTCCCTCCCGTGCAAACAGTTTTGTCTCTGAGCTTCCCCAGACACACTCTCATTTTTGGCCAATCCCCTTTTAGGCAAGGACGGTGTGTTCGCGATCATGGGAACATCCATCCATCCATCCATTTTCTACCGCTTATTCCCTTTGGGGTTGCGGGGGCCGCTGCACAATGAACATCAAATCTAAACCACACACACTTACTTAGTACCACTAGCAGGTCATTGCTAGTGATGAGGTATAATAAGCATGGATTGGATTGCACAATTTGTAGATAGCTGTAGGATCTGATGTAAGTATCTTGAGTAGAGTTATCTGAATTTTGAAGGGAACAACACCCGGTTTTGGGCAGAGCTGTTTAGTGATCAAACTCTTGTTGCTGCCAAATTTGTGAAGTCACTTAAGTGTGCGCAAATAATTGGCTATGTATATATACCTTCATACTGTAATGACCTGCTGGTGGTAATGTTTTAAGTGTGTGTGGTTTAGATTTGATGTTCATTGTTCCCATGATCGTGAACACACCATCCGTGCCTCATAGGGGATTGGCCAAAAATGGAGATAGTGTTGTTGTGTGTCTGCACTTTTGTTGTGTGTCTACACTTTTGTCACTGTCACTTAGTGACAGTGACAAAAGTGTTTGCACGGGAGGGAGTACCCGTTGGAATTGGGCTGGTTGTTATTATAAGATTGGCAATGAAAGCTAAAAATAGCGTCAGACTTTTGACTTCTTCTGGAGGCTACATTATGTTATATTAGTTAGACTTAGACTTAGACTTCCTTTTTATTGTCATTCAAATTTGAACTTTACAGCACAGATAAGAACGAAATTTTGTTACATAAGCTCATGGTAGTGCAGGATAAAAAAAGCAATAAGGTGCATATATAAATAAATGAATATATATAAATAATATATATATATAATATATATATATATATATATATATATATATATATATATATATATATATATATATATATATATATATATATATATATATATATATATATATAAAATAAATAAATATATATAAATAAATAAATAAATAAATAGATTACTGTACAGATAAATATATTGCACTTTTTCACATGCGTCCACGTTTATGGATTTATGTTATACTGTCTTTTTTATTCCAGCGAGTTAATCCATTTTGGGGGGAGTTGAGGGGATCATTTTATTATGATGCGTTTAAGAGTCTTACGGCCTGAGGGAAGAAGCTGTTAACAGAACCCGGAGGTTCTGCTTCGGAGGCTGCAGGACCTCTTTGTAGAGTCCAGCAGTGAAAACAGTCCTTGGTGGGGGTGGGAGGAGTCTTTGCAGATTTTCTGAGCCTTGGTCAGGCAGCGGCTTTTTGCGATCTCCTGGATAGGAGGAAGAGGAGTCCTGATGATCTTTTCCGCCGTCCTCACCACTCTCTGGAGAGACTTCCAGTCTGAGGCATTGCATGCTCCAGTCCAGACAGAGATGCTGTTGGTCAGCAGGCTCTCTATAGTGCCTCTGTAGAATGTGGTGAGAATGGGGGGAGGGAGCTGTGCTCTTTTCATCCGACGCAAAAAGTGCATGCGCTGCTGAGCTCTTTTTACAAGAGCTCCGGTGTGTAGGGACCAGGTTATATTGTCAGTTATCTGCACCCCCAGGAACTTGGTGCTGATTACTATCTCCACCGCTGTGCCGTTGATGTAGAGTGGAGCATGGCTGGACTGGTGCTTCCTGAAGTCAACGATGATCTCCTTGGTCTTGTTGACATTCAGGACCAGGTTGTTGGTTCTGCACCAGTCAACCAGATGTTTCACCTCCTCCCTGTAGTTCATGTCGTTGTTGTCACGGATGAGGCCCACTACAGTCGTGTCGTCCGCATACTTCACAATGTGGTTAGTAGCGGACCTGGCGCAGCAGTCATGAGTCATCAACGTGAACAGCAGCGGACTCAGGACGCAGCCCTGGGGGGAGCCGGTGCTCAGGGAGAGGGCACTGGAGGTGTTGTTGCCCACTCTCACAGATTGGGGTCTGTCTAGTTTAGTTTGTTTTAACGTAAACAACAGCCTCTGTGGCTTCAATTTTGCTGTGGTGTCGCAGCACAATCAGTTACATACGGGAAACCCTGGTGTCAGACTTTTCCTACAAATACATTTCATGGGGGACATTTCCAGAACAGTTCAACATCGTCAGGAGTGGTCGGCTAACCTGCAGGCGAGCTAGCTTTTGTTAGCCAGGAAAAGGGTATGTTCGCCACTTTTAGTTGTGACCAGGATTACACAGATGTAAGTACTATGGCTGTATCAACATCTGATCAATTTTCAAAATAAAGTCAGTCATCTTGAGAATTTTTTATG
The DNA here is from genome assembly GCF_033978785.1 of Entelurus aequoreus. Classification (NCBI taxonomy): domain Eukaryota; kingdom Metazoa; phylum Chordata; class Actinopteri; order Syngnathiformes; family Syngnathidae; genus Entelurus; species Entelurus aequoreus. The sequence continues at coordinate 26,899,508 of NC_084749.1, forward strand.
TTAAGTATTAAATACTACATCTGTCAAAGGGGGCTATATATTCACCAGCCTATTTTCAAAAGCTTTCTCATGAAGCTTAGTAGATAAAGTGTGGTTTAGTCCAAGGAAGAAACAATTATATACATAGCCAATTATTTGCACACTACTGGCTAGTGATTCACCAAAAATTTGGCCGCCGAACAAAGAGTTTGATCACTGAAAACAGCACTGCCGACACCAGGTGTTGTGTCCCTTGAAAATGTAAACAATGTCTGCGATTTGGATGTAACTTTGATCCATCCAAGATATACTCGCATATCTACAAAATGTGCAAGTCCTAAGACAGTGGCTTTTAAGGAGGGTAAAAAAAAGGGGGAGAAGGGGTAGTCCAATTGAGCCTAAATGTAGGTACAGTAAATGGGCTTCTAATACTGTGTAGGCCAGCTGAGAAGGCCTTTCCACTGCTTAGAGTAATTGAGGGGCTATTGTACGATCTGTAAAAGCGTCACAACCAGGGGAAGTAGATTGGGAAGATATGAGATTAGGTAATGCGATCATTCTTTCAAGAACCAATCTATTACAGTAATTGAGGGGCTATTGTAAGATCTGTACCAGCGTCACAACCAAGGGAAGTAGATTGGGAAGATATGAGATTAAGTAATGCAATCGGACTTTCGGACTTTCAAGAACCAATCTAGTTGAGTACAGTAAAAGGAACTGTCAAGGCAACAGCAATGGAGTAATTGAACAGTCCTGTCTTGTCTCAGACTTTTTGGCTTTTGTAATGGAGAGCTGTCCCATCATATTCACATTATCATCCACTTGGCTACATCATACCACTGTTGCTATCACCATTACCTCTTAACTTTCCTCTCCTCACAAACATTTTCTCACCAGGTAAGATTACCTAGCAAAATTCAGAAATGTATGTAGTTTTATGTCCCTCTTCAATGTTTTCTTGCTAAATTACATTTTACAAAATACTAAACGTTAAAAGGTGAAACATGGCTTGTTTTTCTGACATTTTAACATATGTTTTAATTTATCAAGAAATTGCTGAAGACCCTGGAGAAATTCCAGACTACAGCCAACTACAAGTGCCCTCAGGCAAAGGCCTTGCAGCTCTGGAAGATGTAAATACCAAGATTTATATTGGAACAAGGGTAAACATTCCTGAATATTCATCCTCAGTGTAGCTGTCTTTGATGATAATTTTTTGGGGCAATAACTTTCTTTTGTCCAAAGTGATCTTATGTGATTGGCAAAATGAACCTCATTGTGTGAATGCTGTCTCTATGTCATGATTCTTACATGACAGTTTGGACTTTTTTGGTTCTTTATTTTCCTGTTTGATCTCATTTCCTGTCTTGTTTTAGTAGTATTTCCCGTTTAGTCTCAGTGTTTTTGCGGCAAATAAACCCTGTGTTCCTTGTCTGGCCAGCACACCGGTTCCACATTATTAATTTGTATTCTTTAGTTCCACCTTGTTCCATCCTTCACTGCTTCTTCATTAACTAGTGCTGGGTTGTACAAAGTGCAAAGTGTTGTCCATTTGCGGCCGACAGCTATTTTTTAACGGCCCAGGACATATAATAAAAAATACTATTACAAAAAAAAAAAAAAATTGAATAAAAGAGCAAACAGGAAATGTAACAAGTAAAAGTTGCAATGTTGACTCTAATAACAAAGCTGCTGTGCAATATGTTTTATTTTTATTTTAAAGCTATCATTGCTAAAAAAAATAATGAATCAAATCAATGTTGCTATGAATTATTGACCTATTTAAGGCTCCAAGTACTTATGGTTTATCGTTTAAGTTTATTACAACATGATACATCACAATTGTTTCTGTGTTTGGCATAAAAAAGTTTTCTTTGACAAAAAGCATGACAAATAATAAAAACTTATAATCGACAGATCTGAAGTTGAGCTAAAGACTTAAGTGTTGAAAGGAAAGAAAATGTATGACTTGTTTTTTTACTGTCCTTTATAGATCCACAAGAATTTTAGTGGTCATTGCGCAAAAAATAATAATGAATCAATGGTGTTATGAATTATTGTCCAATTACTTCACATCAAATGTTCCACGTTTAATTTTTTTAGTGGAAATATTGCACATTTTTGTTTTTGCCATAAAAAACAGGTTTGACTAAAGCATTAAAAAAAAATGTATATTGACAGATAGACCTCAAGTTGACCTAGTGTTTTAAGCATTGGAAAAAGGAAAAAAAAAGACTTATTTATAACATTATATATAACATTTTTATGACTGGTCCCCAGGACCAAACTTGAGGGGAGCCCTAAAGGTTAAAAAATATATGTGTTTGTGTATGTATATATACTGTAAATAGTATACATATATATATGTGTGTGTATGTGATTACTATGATTAATTACCGGTTATTAATTGCTTGCATAAATAATATATGCTTAAACGTTTTTTGAACTGCAAGTCATTGATTTGCTCAACACTTAGTGACAAAAAGTATAGTAAAAATTCAGCGTAGACTTTTAAAGTCTTTGCAAAAATATTGCAAAGTAGGTAGTAGGTACAGATGTCCAGACTGCAAATAATAACCGCTGCAAGTGCTTTGGAACGGGGAAGAGGCTCAGAGCTCGTTGAGGACAGTACTGCTGCGTGTCTCCAAGAAACAAAAAAGTCTCCAATACCCCCAAAGGTCGCCAAGAGCATTGGAAAGTCGCCAGATTTGGCAACAAAGTCGCCAAGCTGTCCATTTAGAAAATAATGTTTTTAACGGATCTGTGGTGAACGCAGGTAAACTGCCACTAGCAAAGTTTGTTGTGATCTGTTTGCTGTCCATGTAGCATTTATGCGAGCGATGCCATCCTCACGTTCATGTTTCGCTTTAAGATGCTATTTTAAAGTTGATGTATGCCGATGATAAGAAAGTTTCTTGCTGCAATACTAACTTATTACCTCAGTATAAAGTTCAGACGGATTTAGTTTTAAATGTACATGTAAATATTGAATGTAAACCTAAATGTTAAATATAAATCTCAATGTTTAATGTAAATATTTAATCTAAATGTGAGCGCTAAATGTTAAATCTAAAGCTAAATCTAAAAAGGAGCGCTCAATCTCTTGCCAAGTGTAAAACATTTAATGAAATTAAAATTTTATAAGTCTGAGCCACATTTTTATCCAGGCTCTCACCAGTATTCTGTGGGTACTACCTTAGATTATGTACCTCAAAGTTTGGTAAAAATCTGTCCTGTTTTTTTAGTGATATGTTCAACCATGTCTTCTTCCCGTTTGTAGAGAAAAGAAAATGGAGACACAAGTTATTTTGTAAACACAAATATAGGATGTGAACAGATTATTTGTAACAGCTGAAATATGGAAAGGGTGCAAGATTAAATAAACTTTGATTCTTCTCATACTTCTTTTTGAGTTTGTTACATACTTTCAAAATAACTGAACACTTTTGAGTATTAATATGTATTGTTTACTACTCCTTATCAAAATGACTGCTGTGAAAAAGGTCATGAAAAAACCTTAAGCAAATGGTGGCATAAGATTTGTCCACGTATTGCACAATTTTAATTGGCTTTTCTTTGGACAACTTATTCTCTTTGGGAAAAAAGTGCTCCCAAATGAATTTCATCCAACCTAATGTATATTTCTGTCTCCAGGATGGGGAGATTGTTTACACTGACTGGAAACTGGAGAAAAATGACCTTGATCAACTAATTCGTGAGTTAATAAGCTTGTCAAGAACAATTAAATTGAACTACAGCAAATTGGAAAGTTTTATTGTCACTATAGTGTACAGTGGTACCTCGGTTCAGAAAGGTCTAATGCAGAGCAAATCGTTCAAAATAGTACACATCTAATTATTCTATTCTAGAAACCCAACAACAGTATTACACTCTTTAGAGAATTATTGAAGATTTACTTTCAGGAAAAAAATTGGAAATACATATAAATTATTCTTGTTGGCTTAGACGGCGACTAATGAAAATGGAGAAGGGGAATGGAGAGAGAGATACATTGAAGCCATCTTTGTAGTTTTTTCTAGAATTCTGTAGTGTTTCTCAACTTTTTTATCAAAGTGATTACACTTGTAACCTTCTTTGGCTCCATGCTGGCTTATTTTGAAGCTATATACTCATGGTTGGGAGTTGAGAGCAGGCTAACAAAGGCATGTTTTTGAATAAAGACATGTTAAGAACACAATTGGACTCATGCAGTGTATTGATAATGCCACAAGACTGAGTTACATTGGATTATGCGAAAAGATACACAAGTAAATGGATTAGTTTGTAAAAAAAACGAAAAATCTTTCCTACAAAAAATGGGGTGTACAAAAACCAAGGTACCTCTGTAATTATACTCGCTACTAATGAACTAGTTTGTTACAACTCAGTAAAACACATGATTCTAAATGTTAACCACCAACTATTTCTGTCTGTCCAGATCCCAAACCTCTTTGTAGTTTTAGAATCCATCCCTGCTTGGTGAATACAATTGACCGCTCACCCTTTTTTAAAGACATCGTTTTGACTGGAACTTCACTATATGGAAGCTGCAATATTGCCATATGGAAGGAGGGAGTGTTGGTAAAAATAATTTAAATTTTAACTAAACAAAGGCTTTTAACTATTTGTTCATTGCCCTGGATTGTGACTAAAAATAGACATCAAAGGGCATTTAAAAAATTTTTTATTAGCAAATGTTTTAATCACATAAGATTGTACTAAACTTTTTAAAGTTGACCTATTTTTACACGTTTGCTAACCAACCTTCAGGACGGCCCTCTTTTTCTGATGCCGACCTTGGAGGGGCATTGTACAGTGGCATGCTGGTCTTTGACCAGGCCAGCAGTTTTTTTTGTTGGTAAAGGAGATGGAAAAATTGAGGTGTGGAACTTACTGGAGAAAACTGGAGAAGCTGTGCACGTGCAAGAGCACATGACTAATGGCAAAATAACCTGCATCAAACCATGGACTGTCTCCTGTGAGTCTTGAAGAGACATATTTATATAAGCCACATCACTTCAGGCACACTTAGATTCACACCTATGCACAATTTAGAGTTAACTTTACAAGATCTACACAGAAAAACTCTACACTTAACAACCTTCTGGTAGAGTTGGTTAATTTCTCAATTATGTTTGGAAGTTTATTTTTATATCTTTGTGCCTACAGCAAAGCAGCACTTTCTGGCTTTGGCTGACGATGTTGGAATAGTCCGTGTATTTCAAATTCCGCCTGTTTACTACATTGCTCCAAGAAATGAGGTAAGGCTGACGTATTCCATATTATTTCAACAAAGATTCTTGATAAAGTATACTGGATCACACATTTGGTTGAAGTTTAATTCGAACATGTATACAGTTTCAATATGATACATCACATATTTTACATATTTTGATTTAGATTTTTTTTTCTTAACATGTCAAAAAAGGAGTATGAAGAAGCAAAGCTTATTTAATCCTACTCCTTTTCTACTTCCCAACACATATTTTCTCTTCCTGTTCTTAATTGGTGCAGCAATATACATTAATTAATTCTTTATACGACAGCTCTCTTCATAAATAGTTAAGTAATAGGTAAGTCAGTTGTTATTCAATTAATGAGATTAATAATATCTGATTTTCAATAAGTTCATGATGTTTTCCGTAATACTTCTTCCTTGTACTTTACAAACACTTGAAGCTTGAACACCCAATTAAAGGCCTACTGAAATTATTTTTTTTTATTTAAACGGGGATAGCAGATCCATTCTATGTGTCATACTTGATCATTTCGCGATATTGCCATATTTTTGCTGAAAGGATTTAGTAGAGAACAACAACGATAAAGTTCGCAACTTTTGGTTGCTGATAAAAAAAAGCCTTGCCCCTGCCGGAAGTAGCGTGACGTCACAGGCTGGAGGGCTGCTCACATTTCCCTTTCACATTGTTTACAATGCAGTGAGAGAGATTCGGACCAAGAAAGCGACGATTACCCCATTAATTTGAGCGAGGAGGAAAGATTCGTGGATGAGGAACGTGAGAGTGAAGGACTAGAGTGCAGTGCAGGACGTATCTTTTTTCGCTCTGACCGTAACTTAGGTACAAGGGTTCATTGGATTCCACACTTTCTCCTTTTTCTATTGTGGATCACGGATTTGTATTTTAAACCACCTCGGATACTATATCCTCTTGAAAATGAGAGTCGAGAACGCGAAATGGACATTCACAGTGACTTTTATCTCCACGACAATACATCGGTGAAGCTCTTTAGCTACGGAGCTAACGTGATAGCATCGTGCTTAAATGCAGATAGAAACAAAATAAATAAACCCCTGACTGGAAGGATAGACAGAAGATCAACAATACTATTAAACCATGGACATGTAAATACACGGTTAATAATTTCCAGCTTGGCGAAGATTAACAATGCTGTTGCTAACGACGCCATTGAAGCTAACTTTGCTACGGGACGGCGGCGGCGGCGGGCGCTGTAGCTTTCAACGACACCCCGGCCGCCATCAGAGTCGGCAAGAAACATATATTTCCCCAAAGTTACATACGTGACATGCACATAGCGACACGCACGTACGGGCAAGCGATCAAATGTTTGGAAGCCAAAGCTGTACTCACGGTAGCGCGTCTGCTATCCATCTCAAAGTCCTCCTGGTTGTGTTGCTGTAGTCCGCCGCTAATACACCGATCGCACCTACAGCTTTCTTCTTTGCAGTCTCCATTGTTCATTAAACAAATTGCAAAAGATTCACCAACACAGATGTCCAGAGTACTGTGGAATTTTTCGATGAAAACAGCTGTTTGTATTGGGATACAATGTGTCCGAATACTTCCGTTGCCTTTGTGACGTCACGCACATACGTCATCATACATAGACGTTTTTAACCGGAAGTGTGGCGGGAAATTTAAAATTGCACTTTATAAGTTAACCCGGCCGTATTGGCATGTGTTGCAATGTTAAGATTTCATCATCGATATATAAACTATCAAACTGTGTGGTCGGTAGTAGTGGGTTTCAGTAGGCCTTTAAAGTGAATCTCATTAGTACATTGTTTGGCTTCTTTGCTAAATTCATTCCATAATTTAGTACCTCATACTGATATGCTGTAGGTCTTAAGTGTTGTACGTGCATACAAATGTTTTAAGTTTTTCTCTGGAGGTTATATTTCTCCTCTTATATTAAGAAGAATTGTTGTACATCGGGGCCGGGTCTCCGTAGGGACAAGAGGGGCAGAGCCCCCTTAAATATATGTCTTGCAAACTTCAAATCAAAATGTTTGAAGTTGTAAAAGAAAATGTAATATACCCACAAAACTAATGTACTACAAGTTGACAAAATTAGCCGCAGTCGCGGATAAATACACTGAAAAGGGGACACGCTACAACACTCTTCAATCAAAGTTTATTTATAAAGCCCTTAATCACAAATGACTCAAAGGGCTGCACAAACCACAAATATACCCTCGGTTCTAATCCCATATCAGGGTAAGAAAAAACTCAACACATTGGGTACAATGAGAAACCTTGGAAGGGACCGCAGATTTGGAAACTGATCCGTGGCAACTTGATATCTTATGATGTCATGTTCCCGGTTTTCTGTCCATCACCTGTGTCATGTTTCGCGAGTCCGCACGCACACAGACACACACACCCCTCCCTCCAGCCCTCAGCAAACCAGTGTCGACGAATTAAAAACAAGACTAAAAGTTGTCGGAAACAAAATCCAATCATATTTGATTTCGTCTTGAAATTGGGTGGGACAAGTTCGGAATATATCCAATAAAAGTTATTTAATAGCGTACAATATGAGAGAGAGAGGAGGTTAGCGACGAATGAGAGCCAATCAGATCCTTTTCATTGTGAGATAAAGAAATTTATTTTTTCACCCGCAGCACCAAAACAAAAAGGTGATGATTTAACATGTTGTACATTGCAATATGTTAACACCTGGGAGAAAGTAAAAGAGGACACACTTCATTTTTGATGCTACTTGATGCCATCAGCCAGGGGTGCCGAAAAGGGGGGGTAAAGGAGACAGATTCTAGGGGCCCATGATGGAGGGGGGCCCAGAGAGGCCCCTAATGATGATGAAATTATAATACAGGGGGCCCTGTAAAGATTCTTTTCATGGGGCCCAAAATCCCTAGCGGCGCCCCTGCTATCAGCAGGTGAGCCCTTGATGGTGACATCTACACAACTGTCAGTTAAAGCTGTGTGTATATGCTGCTTCAGGTGTTCTGTCAAAATGAGCTGTTTAGTCGAAAAGAGCTGTCATTTGCTGTTACTGTTTAAACAGTGATGAAAAGGAATATGTAGGCTACCATTATTTGCGTCATAGCGAAATTCCTCACGCAAGTGCATGCTTACTGGTCAGAGAACACAATTAAATAAATGTAATTTAAAAGAACAGGGGAAACTGATGACTCTTGGTTAGTTAGTACAGTAAAACACAACTTGAAAAAAAAAGGCCCTATGGTTAAGAAACACTGGTATACAGTATATGCTATTAACGTGCCGAGGACCATGTCTTTGCAAAGAAACACGCCCAGGGCTCCCACAACTTCAGCGTTATAGTGAGTAGATTTTTCATGCTAATTTTTTGCTGTTTTTATCTGCCACACGTGGAAAGCCGGTCCGTGAAAATAATGCATACATTAAACCTGGTGGGGAAAAAGTTTGGGGATCCCTGTACACGCAAAATCCTCATTTAAATAAAGCGGTCTGCACCACTTCACAATGGTACATACAGTCCTTGTAAATCACACGCAACACGCCCACTAATAGTACAGGCTATTTTATAGATTGCTGTTTAGTGTGTGGTATTTGGTTTTTAGTAAGTCAGGCCGATACTGTAGCTAACAACAACATTTTATGAAGAAGGCAATGTTAGTACTGTATTAGCGCAAACAAAAAGTGTGAGAGTATGATGGAACAGCGTGTACACATGATGCCCCCTTCACATTTCTGACTGCCCCTTCATATATGCCTGCCGAAAATTGGCCCTGTTGTACATTCTTGGGTAGCAGGTTATAATTTGCTTTGTGCATAGTTTTAGCTGTTTGCAAATGCACCAAATCATTGAAATTCAATATTTTGGGTTTTAAAAATTAAGGATTAGTGTGTTCTCTGTATCCAGCATTATGTATTATTCTAACTGACCTTTTTTTGTAACACAGTTAGTGAATGAAGTGGACTTTTGTAATTATTTCCCCATGTTTCTACACAATAACTTAGATATGGTAACACTAGCGGGCAGTAGTGTACAGTGAGTTTTGGTCTAGATCATATTTTGCTTTATTCATTATAAAAATATTTCTTGCCACCTTATGTTGCATATTTTCTTGTATGACATTTTTAGTTAATTTCTTCATCTATTATTGCACCCAAAAATGGGATTTATTTTACTCTTTCGATATCTACTTCGTCTATTTGTATTTGTGTTTGACTTTCTCTTCTACTGTTACTGAATAGCCTGTTTTTGTCAAACCATCTCTTTAATTTGTTAATTTCTTCTGTTAATACCGTATTTTCCGGAGTATAAGTCGCTCCGAAGTATAAGTCGCACCGGCCGAAAATGCATAATAAAGAAGGAAAAAAACATATATAAGTCGCACTGGAGTATATGTTGCATTTTTTGGGGAAATTTATTTGATAAAACCCAACACCAAGAATAGACATTTGAAAGGCAATTTAAAATAAATAAAGAATAGTGAACAACAGGCTGAATAAGTGTACGTTATATGACGCATAAATAACCAACTGAGAACGTGCCTGGTATGTTAGCGTAACATATTATGGTAAGAGTCATTCAAATAACTATAACATATAGAACATGCTATACGTTTACCAAACAATCTGTCACCCTAATCGCTAAATCCGATGAAAACTTATACGTCTAGTCTCTTACGTGAATGAGCTAAATAATATTATTTGATATTTTACGGTAATGTGTTAATAATTTCACACATAAGTAGGGATGATGTTTGATAAGAAATTATCGCGGTCGAGCCTATTATCGAATCCTCTTATCGAATCGATTCCTTATCGATTCTCTTATCGAGTCCAGATAGGTTGTTGTATGTGGAAAAAAACACACAATATTTGGTTTAACAAATCACTTCACATTCTCTACTGCTCGCTACTATAGTATTACCATATCTGAGTTATTGTGCAGAAATGTGGGGAAATAACTACAAATGTGCGCTACATTCGTTAACTGTGTTACAAAAAAAATTAATTAGACTGATACATAATGTTGGATATAGAGAACATACAAACACTTTATTTATTGAGTTAAAAATATTAAAGTTCGATGATTTGGTAAAATTGCAAACAGCTAAAATTATGTGGAATTAAATGATGGAATGGATTAAGTAAAGAAGTTAAACATTGTACTGATATGATCCAGTTTAAGAGGTTGTTCAAATGAATAGTGCTTACAAAGTACAAAGAAGAAGAATTATGAGAAATACTTTCAGTTTCAACCTTAGTGAAAATAAGATATTCTTCATCTCAGTATATTAAAAATGACTGAATTAACTAATTACATATTACAAAACTGTTGTATATACTAATTCACAGATATTTTATTATAAAAAGGTCAGTAAATGATGTATATATTTGTAAATGCTATGAAGTGGGAAAGGGGTAGGATTAAATAAGCTTTACTTCTTCCTACTCCTGTAAAGTGAAATGATATGAAACTGTGATGTATTATACGGTAAGTGTGTTCATGTTCCAAATAAATTAAAGAAGTAAAGAAAGCACTAGTTTATTAGACAGACCTGCAAACTCTGTTGTGGTGTAGGCTACAAGATAACGTTAGCGTTCTCAGACACATACAAAAAGGCTCACGTTAACGTTACCGTTAGCCACTGACTATGCTTAGGTAACGTTTGTCTAGCTAACATTACTGCTGTCCTGGTTGACATAAGAGGTAACGTTACTACAAGTGAGCAGATATGGAAATTAACCGGCAACAGTTAACGTTAGTTACTCATCGGCGTCACCGCCACTGTAGCTGGGACTTGGGCAGCTGGCAGAAGAAGAAGTGCGTTCTTCGTCGTCTCTGTCGCTGCTTCAACACGTGTCGAAGACACGACACGCTTGTTGTGCTTCCCCCCCTTACACGAGAGCGAAGCCTGGCAATAATTGCATATTGCCGCTTCCTCGTTTTTTTTGGTGAAAAGAAGCCATGCCTTGGAGCGCTTTTTCCGGTCCATTTTTTTCCTGCTTTTCCTATCTGCGCCTAATGACTGAGCTACGTGACGTAATTTCTTGTGATGTCCCACGGGGCATTTCTTGTCGGGACGGGATTCGTTCCCAGGGATTCGAATAAAGAACCAACTCTTTTTCTTTACTATAGTGGTCTCGATAACGGGTACTGGTTCTCAAAAAGGGATTGGAGTCCGAGGACTCGGTTCTTTTTTTTTATCAAACAACCGGGAAAACCGGTTTCGAGCATCATCCCTACACATAAGTCGCTCCTGAGTATAAGTCGCACCCACGGCCAAACTATGAAAAAAACTGCGACTTATAGTCCAAAAAATACGGTAATTGTATTATCTTCTGCTGAGTTGCCTAGAAGTTTTTTACTTGTTTGTCTTTATTTTGTTTTCAAACCGTTTAATTTCTCCTGCATATGTGTGCAGAGGGTGAACATGGGCAAATGCATTCAGCAGCAGCAAGAGAGGCTGAATGATCTTTTAAGGAGGAGAGAGTTGTGGCAAAACCAACCAGCACCTGCAGGGAAGAAAGTGGTGAGATTCATATTCTTGACTGTAGTTTTGGTGTGCGCTACAATATTTTACTCAAGAAATGACCTGAATATACAGCAACAACCTGGCAGATAATAACCCCCGTAAGTGTGAGCACCAGCTCAGTGTGGCTATTAGTTTGGCCATCACAGTGTGTGGAGTTGGCAAGTTCTCCTCACGCACGCATGAGTTTTCTTGAGTCATCCAGCTTCGGCCCACATACCAAAAACAGGTTTGGTTAATTGGAAATTGTCTGAATGTGAGCGAAATGATTGTTTAAGTATATGTGTCCTGTGATAGGCTGGGGATCAGTCTGGTTTGTACCACACACCTAGTGCCCGAAGTCAAATTCAAACAATGAATGGATGGGTGGATAGTTATTCAAAGCCAGACATGATTTAAAAAAAACATTGGTACAGGAGTGCCCATTTATTTGTCTATTGATTATAGAAACAGAATTGTTTGGTGTCTGTATTTGATGACATACATGGTAAAAAACAATTGATTGCAGGTTTTTGTAGGGATGTTCCCAATCAGGGTTTTTTGATGCTGATACCAATACCGACCGATACTGATCACATGTATTAACTCCAACTTTTTTAATGTATGTTTGGTAAGTGCTACATTTCTGACATTGTAAACTTATCAACACAATATTTAAAGTAGTTCCTTATTTTCTTCTATTACATATAATTGTTTTAGCAAAACAAGGTCAATAGTACACAATAACTAAAGTAAATGATTGATTATATGCATGACTGCATGTATGCACATGTGCTTGTCTATATGTACAGTATGTGTATATGTATGTTTGCACAGTGAATGTGCGTGTGTACCGTGAGTGTGTATGTATGTACTGTATTTGTGTGTGTATGTGAGAGCGTAGGTACCTATGTATGTGGGTAAGTACCAATGTGTGCGCGTATGTATGTATTAATGAATTAATACACGCATGTGTGTGTATAGTCATGGTCAAAAGTTTACATACACTTCTAAAGAACACAATGTCATGGCTGTCTTGAGTTTCCAATAATTTCTACAACTCTTATTTTTTGTGATAGAATGATTGGCGCACAACCTTGTTAGTCACAAAAAACATTCAGGAAGTTTGGTTCTTTTATGAATTTATTATGGGTCTACTGAAAATGGGACCAAATCTGCTGGGTCAAAAGTATACATACAGCAATGTTAATATTTGGTTACATGTCCCTTGGCAAGTTTCACTGCAATAAGGCACTTTTGGTAGCCATCCACAAGCTTCTGGCAAACTTCTAGTTGAATTTTCGACTACTCCTCTTGACAAAATTGGTGCAGTTGAGCTAAATTTGTTTGTTTTCTGACTTATTTCTTCAGCATTGTCCACATGTTCTCAATGGGGTTTAAGTCAGGACTTTGGGAAGGCCATTCTAAAACCTTCATTCTAGCCTGATTTAGCCATCCCTTTACCACTTTTGACGTGTGTTTGGGGTCATTGTCCTTTTGGAACAACTGCGCGCAAGACCCAACCTCCGGGCTGATGATTTTAGGTTGTACTGAAGAATTTGGAGGTAATCCTCCTTTTTCATTGTCCCATTTACTCTCTGTAAAGCACCAGTTCCATTGGCAGCAAAACAGGCCCAGAGCCTAATACTACCATCACCATGCTTGACAATAGGCATGGTGTTCCTGGGATTAAAGGCCTCACTTCTCCAAACATATTGCTGGGTATTGTGGCCAAACAGCTAAATTTTTGTTTCATCTGACCACAGAACTTTCCTCCAGAAGGTCTTATCTTTGTCCACGTGATCAGCAGCAAACTTTAGATGAGCCTTAAGGTGTCGCTTCTGGAGCAATGGCTTCCTTCTTGCATGGTAGCCTCTCAGTCCATGGCGATGCAAAACACGCTTGACTGTGGACACTGACACCTGTTCCAGCAGCTTCCAATTCATTGCAGACCTGCTTTTTGGTGGTTCTTGGTTGACTCTTGATCATCTTGACCAATTTTCTTTCAGCAGCAGGTGATAGCTTGCGTTTTCTTCCTGATCGTGGCAGTGACAAAACTGTACCATGCACTTTATACTTACGAACAATTGTCTGCACAGTTGCTCTTGGGACCTTAAGCTGCTTTGAAATGGCTCCAAGTGACTTTCCTGACTTGTTCAAGTCAATGATTCGTTTTTTCAGATCTGTGCTGAGTTCCTTTGACTTTCCCATTGTCGCGTTTGTGACCGAGTCTAATAGCTGCATCACATGAGCCCTATTTAAATGGGCTCAGAGAAGTCAACAGGTGTCCTCAATCATACTCACTCACATGAAGTTAAGAGGCCATGCCATGAAGCTAATTTGATTTGATTGTAATGTTTCTACATCACCAAAATTGATAATGTATGTTGCTGTATGTATACTTTTGACCCAGCAGATTTGGTCACATTTTCAGTAGACCCTTAATAAATTAATAAAAGAATGTTTTTGTGACAAACAAATATGTACTCCAATCATTCCATCCACCCATCCATTTTCTACCGCTTGTCCCTTTTGGGGTCGCTGGAGCCTATCTCAGCTACAATCGGGCGGAAGGCGGGGTACACCCTGGACAAGTCGCCACCTCATCACAGGGCCAACACAGATAGACAGACAAGATTCACACTCACATTCACACACTAGGGCCAATTTAGTGTAGCCAATCAACTTATCTCCAGGTGCATGTCTTTGGAGGTGGGAGGAAGCCGGAGTACCCGGAGGGAACCCACGCAGTCACGGGGAGAACATGCAAACTCCACACAGAAAGATCCCAAGCTCGGGATTGAACTCAGGACTACTCAGGACCTTCGTATTGTGAGGCAGATGCACTAACCCCTTTTTCACCGTGCTGTCCAATCATTCTATCACAAAAAAATAAGAGTTGTAGAAATTATTGGAAACTCAAGACAGCCAGTACTGTATGTGTGTGTATGTGAGTATGTATGTGAATTTGTATGTACAAAACCCAAAACCAGGAAAGTTGGCAAGTTGTGTAAATCGTAAATAAAAACAGAATACAATGATTTGCTAATCCTTTTCAACCTATATTTAATTGAATGGACTACAAAGACAAGATACTTCACGTCCAAACTGGAACCTTGTTATTTTTTGTAAATATTAACTCATTTGGAATTTGATGCCTGCAACATGTTTCAAAAAAGCTGGCACAAGTGACAAAAAAGACTGAGAAAGTTGAGGAATGCTCATCAAACACTTATTTGGAACATCCCACAGCTGAACAGGCTAATTGGGAACAAGTGGGTGCCATGATTGGGTATAACAGCGGCTTCCATGAAATGCTCAGTCATTCACAAACAAGGATGGGGCGAGGGTCACCACTTTGTGAACAAATGCGTGAGAAAATTGTCGAACAGTTTAAGAACAACATTTCTCAACGAGCTATTGCAAGGAATTTAGGGATTTCACCATCTACGGTCCCTAATATCATCAAAAGGTTCAGAGAATCTGGGGAAATCACTGCAAGCAATGATATTACGGACCTTTGATCCCTCATCAAGAAACGACATCAGTGTGTAAAGGATGTAGTGGATTGTCCGAAGCTTAAGCAGGCAACAAAAGTAGTTTATTACAACCCATTATCAGAAGTGCAGGTTGAATTGAGTTGGCCGTGCAGACAGACCACATGTACTCCGGAGCAAACAAGACACACACAAGCCGAAATCTCTCTCTAGTCCCGGTCTTCTGCCATTTTTTATATGTCTCTTGTGCGTCACTGTTTTTTATCTCGTGCGTCACTGTTTTTATCTCGTGCGTCATGATTGTTTTGTTTTGGTTTGTCTGTTCCAAAACAACCTCGTATCTCTTAGTCATATTTGGAAAATCTAAACATTCTGTAGACAGGTTGGCATAACTCCATATTCACCTTTGTCCCACAACTGGTCTATTCAATGGCACAAAATAGAAGAGAATTGAAAATGATCGGACATTCTTAATAGACAAGAAATATAGGTCAAAAGGTCAGAAATTCTACGACATACCCTCCTTCCAGGGTCCTAAGACCCTGGGCCAAAACAATTTCTGATGTAGACCACTAACTTAAATCTCTACCACAGATAGAGGCAAAAACCTCAATGTTTTTATACGAGGCAAAAATTCCGTCTATGACCCTCCTTCAGAGCGATCGCTGTTACCAGCCTGCAGTAAAACTATCTCACAGAACACAATTAGTGGCCTACCCTTTGATTTAGTAAAGGAATAACAAATACTTTGATCATGAACATCATTGAACATAAATAGATGAATGTATATAGACTTATGACTGTAAGACATTTGCAAAAATATTTTTTCCGGCATTTGCAATGAATGTAGTTACCAATATTGTTAATTACCAATTGATTTTGAACACACAACTGAATTTCGTATGAGTCCATGTTCGATTAGTGCTCGTATAGATGGCTCGGTGGTGCCTCAGGCTGGTGGCCTGCCGACACCTCGTTGGGCTTTTGGCTGCCTTGGTGAAGAAAGAGATCCACTCAAACAGTCTGTCTCTGTCTCTTCTTGGGGTGTGGTTCAGTCCATTGGGCAGACTGTTTAATGGCATGTCCGTGCTGGCCGAAATTGGGGAAAGGCTGAGAAAAAGTATGGGGCGTTGGGGCTTTGGTCCAGGCCCTTGGCTTGCTTCAAGGCCTCCTTGCCGCTTCGGCACTCCCGACACCTCCTTCCACAGCTGCTGGAGTCCCGACGGACACATATTGGCTGGCAACCTTAGTCGTTCTCGTCATCGCTGGCAAGGTGTTGTCTCTCCTCTCGGTTCCTTCCAGTCAGGTATCGGGTGTTGGTCCTGGATTGGCTTTGACCGTGCCCCTCTTAGCGAGTGCAAGGGAATCTGGAGTGGCTGCTTTCATCCTCAAATCTGCACAGAGGAACTGGCACACAAATTCTACATTTTGCAAACATACCATTTTGGTCTCATGGTCTTTCCGCCTTCCTAGGAAGCTGCTGGTCCTGAGAAGTGCTGATCTTGTGACTGAAGACGATAACCTGTTTTCTTAAAATAGGTGCCGTTGTTTGACCTAATCTTTTTTTGGGGAAACCATGTCGGGATATTAGATAATTCACAAAACATTTAATTACTGAATTGGCACCCTCCTTTGAGGTTGGGGTTGCTTCCGCCAACCACTGCAATTGTCAATCTAAATCATTACGTTCCTTTATCCTTGTACCGGATTGATCATATCGATTAAATAAAACCTCAACACGCTCAAACTTGACCCAATCCAAACTCACCTCCCCCCTCTGTCCCTGGATCAGGGACAGTGTTAGTTGTAGTAATAGTAATAGTAGTAGTAGTAGTGGTAGTCGTAGTAGTTTCAGAAACATCCAAGAAAAAGAAAAGGCAGCTGATAGTCAAGCGCAGCAAGAACAGAGGCGGAGGACAGGTCATGTTTGAGGTCACTGTTCGCTTTTGCAATAGTACTTTGATATTTTACAACACCTAGTGAATTATTGTGGCCTCAATAATTCACTAAATAGTTGTATTTAATTTAGTCTATCTATGATGGGACAATGCATAGAAACATTAAGTTCAGAAACAGATATGTTCTGTACCAGATTATATCTAAATAGCTACTTTCCATCTGCAGTCCCTGGCTACCTAAATTAAAGGGATCCAAAAATCAAGCAATAAAATGATGACACTAATTAATCATAATAAATATATACATTCATAATAATCAATAATTAATAAAAAAAAAAAAATCATACTGTAGCATGTAATCAAATTAAGAAAAGTCATAAAATGCCCCTTCAAAGACATATTCTTAATATACAATACAACCACACCTTATTTACATCCTCACACAAAGACCATAAATGCTCTTGTTCACATCTGTCCTCATTCGTAAAAACAACCAAGATTTTAACAGCCATACCTCACAATTTACAACAAAAATGCTCTCATGGATAAATATAATACACATTAAGTTGATGTGTCAACATAATGCCCCTCTTAGTGACCGTGTGAGCAGCCTTGATTGCTCCAAAGCCACTTTTTAACTTCAAATTTTCTATTCCTTTTGTTATACCGGGGAGAAGGCTAATTGGTCTGTACTTGTTCTGGTCTTCTTTATTTCCTGCTTTATGGATTTAATTATAGTAGCAGTTTCTCGACGTGGTAGGGAAAGTGTTTTCCGTTATTAATTTATTTATCAATCGTTGTTATACGAGCAATAATACAACCCTTATACGTTTTTAGGAAGATAGTGTCCAACCCGTATATATTTCTCTAGATCGTGAGTCTGATAATGCAGCGAAGATTTTAACTTTGTTTCATTTGTTAATTCTAAAATTAGTCCATCCTGAATAAATGACAATTATTTGCACTGATTTTGAGGGACTTTTTATTCAGGGTTTGTACAGACTAGATGAAATGTTCATTAAAATTATTACTTATGTCCAGACTGTCTGCAATAGTAGCGCCATTGATATTTAATGTTATAGTGTTGTTTCTTGTTTGCTCTCTTCCCGTAAGTTTGTACATGGTTTTCCATAACTGTCTAATGTTCCCTTTTGCAGCTTTGATTAATTCTAACGGAAAGTCAGCCTTAGACTTCCGCATAAACATTGTAACTTTGTTCCTCAAAACTTTTAAAATCATACGATCTGTATTTAGACCTGTTATAATTGCTCTTATGAGAGCTGAGTCCCGATGTCTTTATTAGAATCCAAATTGTTTTATTAATCCAAGGTATTTTTATTTTAGCACTCTTCTTTCTGGTTTTGTATTAGTGTATTTACAGATGATCTCTTTGATTTTTGTCATCCAATTGTAATTTTAGTAGGGCTGCTTATCATTTGTATCATGTAGAACAGTGTTTTTCAATATCCTTAAGTTTCTTTCTACGCGTCTTATTTAACCAGTCCAGATTAACGTCCCCCATGACGTTCAATTTTTTCATACTGTGCTGTTTGAGGATGTCTGAAAATGAATCAAGAAAAATGTCTTTATCTGTGGTCGGTCGGTATACTACAATTACCTTGAAATACATTTCTGAGGAAAATGTGATTTTAATTTCAACATACTCGAATTGATCTACTTTTAATGTTTTCCCTTTCATAAATAATAATTCCTTCCCCCTTTGTCACTCAATCTGTTTTTTCTGTAATTCTTGTCCCCCGGGACATTAATTAGAACGAAAGGTGTTGTGGGTTTTAACCATGTCTCTGATAGACAAGGTAATCCGGAATGGAGTCTGACAGTAACTGCTGTATTTGTTCAGTATGTTTCCTGTGGTAGAAAGTTTAATAATGCGGACACGTTTGTTACTGAATACTTTCTACAGACTTCTGTCTCTCTGCGACTTTGTGTATGTAATAAGCAACTATAAATATTTGATATGCTTAAATTTGTTATTTTAGCTCAGCTGTTGTGTAGCTGCTAGCTCCTTGTAGCCTACAGCAGGAGTGTCCAAATTGCAGCCCATAGCTATGTTTTTAACAGACAACCGAAATAATTGAAAATGTGGTATTTGCGTATCGTTCAATCAGCGGCAGCTACGCCCTGTTTTATCATTTGACCTAAATTTTTGGTTTCGTAGGCAGGACAGAGAGCAAAGGAACAATGTGGGTCATTAGTTGTCCATCTTATACCATGCTAATTGTTGTAAGGATAGTTCACATGAGCGGCCATACCTTGAGTCCCACCATATATATGAGTCAAAAGGCTCCTATTATGAGTTGTCTAATTGGTGATCATACACTTTGGCGGTTTGGGTGGCAGGGCACACGGACACACCTCAGTCAGCCAGTGCTAGGACAGTTGGAGCAGTCCCCGTCCTCCATTCGTTCCTAGGAGGCGTCCCCAGTAGTTGTCAGCTGATGTCGTGCTGTCAGGCAACATCAGGAAGTTCCTTCTGTGCGGTATTGAATTGTCAGGGCACAGTTCGTAAGCAGGTCATTACAAGGTGTGTGCAGGTTGACCACAAAGGAATGCTTCAAAGATTGTGTTGAACATTGTCCGTTGACACTTATGTCCAGCAGTGGTCTGTTTATATCCTGCTGTTCGTCCTGCTGTGGGCGTCCTCTGTCACACCTGTATTTTTTGTGAGCATGTTCTGGCTACAACTTTGGAGCTTGTCTTGTTCAGAGAAGTTGGCAGTCCCCCGGCTGCATATGCTTTCCACCCTCGCTTGACCTAAGACAACCGCGGCTACCACCCAAGTCCGTCTGTATGGTTTTGCGTTTTGTTGAGGTTTTTTTTCCCTCCAGAATTTGGAACTCAAAACATGTACACCCATCGTTTTCATATCCTCTCGGTTAGTTCAATGTTGCATATCACGTTTTAAAATCACAGTCTTAACTATCCCATTAAATGTTAATCAATAACCCTATTTCAAAGATTATACGTACTACTTCATGTGTATTTAAGTACCCTTTTAATTCACTTAAAGATTATCTATAAGTTAATTTAAACTATCATTTGTCTATCAGTAGGCGCGAGCAAGCTGTCATGCTTGCACTCTGACCTCCCGCTGTGCGTGATATTCTCCAAAACAAAAGAATGTTTTTATTCACGTTTCTCTTTATCTTTCAGCTAAATCGTTTAATCTTTTAACTTTTAACGTCCGCACTGTGTTTATTTTTATTGTCTGCATTTTAATTTTGCTTTTATTTTCTGTCATTTCACTTTGTTGTCTGTGAAGCACTTTGAGTCTGCCCTTTGCATGAAAAACGCCACACAAACAAAGCTGCCCCGCCTTGCCTTGCCTGTCTCCGACTGGTTATCCAACCTAGTCACAACAAACACACAAGGCCATGCTATAAGCACCAGGCCTAATCACACTTCTCCTCTTTTTAACACTTTACATATCGGCTCTTATTCTAATTATTAATGTAGGCTGTTATTTGTAATTATTATTCAACACTATTCACAGCAAACAGTTGTAAAGTTATAGTTATTCGCATTATACTCTCAAAATCTATAGCTAACTGAAAGCTGTTGAGATTTGGTTTGCCTCCTTCATCTCAGTGGCCTAGTGGTTAGAGTGTCCGCCCTGAGATCGGTAGGTCGCAAGTTCAAAATCCCGGCCGAGTCATACCAAAGACTATAAAAAATTTGGGAGCCAAATCACCAAAAATGATTCCCGGGCGCGGCACCGCTGCTGCCCACCGCTCCCCCCACCTCCCAGGGGCGATCAAGGGGATGGGCCAAATGCAGAGGACAATCACTGGCACCCCAACTTTAACTCTAACTTTATTCTGTCATGCCATTATCCTCTTCTAGCTCAACATCCAGAAGTATGGTGTACTGCAATGTCTAAATAAAAATAAATTACTCCAAATTAAAAATGTCAGACTACACTTTAAAGTTACCCGACTTAAACTTACTTGTATTAAATTGATTTCCAAACTAACCACCACCACAGCAGACATCTTCCTCAATCCTATCCCAAAACTCCCATAAATTAGAAAGGTGTTTCACAATAGTGGTTAAGTAGTTGTTTTGAGTAATAGATCTCAATATGGGGAAATTAATAAGACTAAATTTGCCCTAGTGTTTGAATGTTGTCTGTCTATCTGTGTTGGCCCTGTGATGAGGTGACGACCTGTCCAGGGTGCAAAGTCAAATTGTGAAACAAAAATTAAAGTTGAATCAAGTGGAAATTGACAGAGTATATGAACTACATTCTTGAGAATAGTAATTGATCATTAATATGTTGGAAGCCGCATATTGAACATATTAAAGAAAAATATCCAAATCCATTGCCATTCGGTATAAAGTAAAACACATGCTGAATAAGAAATGTCTGCATATGTTGTGTCATTCATTTATTTTATTTTATTATAAAAAAATGTTCCATATGTAACATTGTTTTGAAGTTTGGGGAAATGTTTATAGAAGAAATATAGACCCAATACTTAAACTTAAAAGGCTCTTTTCAATAATACACAAAGAATTATTATTATGATCATACCAATCCATTTTTATAAGTCATAATGTGTTAAATGTTCAGATAATCTATTTTTAAAACAATGGCAATTATGTTTCGAGTAAAGAACAACAGCCTTCCAGTTTGTATTCTTAGCTTATTTACATTATGAGGAGAAAACTATCATTTACGGGGGATATTGATTTTTAAAATAGGTCAAGTAAAATTAAAATAAAAACACAAATGTATTTCAGTTTTAGGAGTTAAATGATAGACCATCCTCAGTGATGAGCTGAACACATGTAGTTTTTTGTTATGGTTTTGGAGACCCTTGAAAAGTAAAGTTTTTTGAACATTATAAAATATAGTAACAATTACTTTCATCTTTTAACGTTGATGTTCCAGGTAATTTAATGTTCAGTAAATGTATATCATAGGCCAATATAAGCTTTGGCTTCCGCCTATTCTTTTTTCGGTCATTCTTTTTCTTTTCTTTTCTGTGTGTAAATGTGTATGATTGTTAATATGTCTAATTTACTGTTAAACTGCTCACACAAATTGGTTGATGGTTGATTATATGACCAAAATAAACCTATTTCATCTATTCATTCATTATCTATCGCACTCATAGTTTTATTCCATTTTGCATGTAATTATTCCTATTGATTTCTTCCCATTTCACTCAAACAACTAAACAAACAAACAATTAAACAAACTTGCAGCTAACCACAATCAACAGCATATCATTTACGAATACCTTAATTTGTCACTTTCTCATCTTTTCTTCACTTTCGTTTTCCTTTACAAACAACATCCTGTATCCATCTCTTCCTTACACTTCACACAATGTTTCTATTTTCTGTTCTCCTAGAAACCATTCACATAACGTAAGGTTATAAACATCCTTTTCCCATATTTTCTCAAACCATCCTCTTCACCCACAATCTTCCTTCACCTGCTCTCTCTTCCTCTCTCTCTCACTCTCTCTCCTTCTCTCACAATGCAAACACAATAATCCAAATTAATCAGTCTTATAAAATACAACAGGGTCAGCAGCAATGTAAACCTGTATCATTATTTATCTCATAACAATTTTTCCTCCTTCATAACCTGCATTTTATAATTTTGGCTTTAATATGATTTAGGGCAGTGGTTTTCAACCTTTTTTCCCAGCAAAATAAAGAAATAAAATACAGCATAATGTCATCAATTTCTGATTTATTAAATTGTATAACAGTGCAACATATTGCTCATTTGTTGTGGTCTTACTTGAACTATTTGGACAACAAAAAATGTAAGAATAACTAAAACGTTTTAAAATTAAACAAGTGATTAAATTATAATAAAGATTTCTATACCTATAATCTATCATCAACCTTCTTTGGATATTGTAATAGTGATTCATCTGGACTTGTGAACTTAATTCTAAATATTTATTTTGTTGAAGTATTATTCTATAATTATATTTATAAAGGATTTTGAATTGTCGCTATTTTAAAATATTTAAAATCTCAGGTACCCCCCTTTTTGTCCGGGCGGAAACACCATACCCTCCTTCGAGAACTACTGGTTTAGACTATAAAGAATCCTTTGTCCCACACATCATTAGACTGTACAACTCCTCTTTGGGGGGGCTAGGATGACAGGGAATGCAAAACAATAACAGTGCAATACTTTTTTATATCATGGTCGTTAATGCCTAGTTTCTCTTATTTTACTGTTCTATTTTTATTCTCATTGTGATATTTTTCTATTTTGTTTCCATTTATACCCTTATTAGTTACTGTTTACTTTTTACTTCTTCTTCCTGAGGGAACTCTCCTGAAGGAATCAATAACGTGTTATCTGTCTATCTATCTATCTATTGTCAACCCGAGCACAATTCATGACGTCATGCTTATCTTGCAGACAGTTGTTTCCATTTTGTTTTATTCTTTACATGTAATTGTACATGCACCTTCATTTATCACTTTGAAATTTTGCTTTCTTTTGTTATTAATTTAAATTTTTGTTTTGCTGTTAACTTACGTTCTCATTCTTTGTCTGTCTTCTGATTAGAATTTGTTTAACGCTTCTCTACGTTTTGTTTTGACTAAGGCGCTGAGTGTTGGCGACTCTTATCTGTACTTCTTCAGACTACATGTTTCACAGTTTGCACAGATGTTTTTTTAGAAGTTTTAGAATATAAATTAAAATTTTACTTCATCGTGATTATTCTTGAAATAATTAAAATGTCAATATAATTAAATAATCATTTTACCTTTATTCAATTTAATTCAATTTTATTTAATGTGTTTGCTATATCATTATTAATTCAAAGCTACAATGTGTTCTAATCTATGATGTGCGTGCGTGTGTGTTTGTCTCAACTTCCACACAGGAACTGGATGGATCAGATAAGCAACAGGGCTGTTCAATACAGTATATTACACACATAATTAATGACTAATGAATTTAACAATGCTTAAATGTCCCAGTCCAAATGTATGTATTGATATTTAAATGTTTATTTATTCATATACAGTATATTTTATTTTTCCTATTATCAAAACCAACCTGTCAGCACTCTCCTCAGACTGAGTACAGCTGTCCACTATATATATATATATATATATATTTTTTTTTTAAACTAGCTCAATGCTAATCTAATCCAATGCTACCCTAGCTCAATGCTATGCTAACAGTGTCACACCTCTTCGGCCCACTTCTCACGTGCAGCTGTCTCTCACACAGCCTCGTCAAACGCACACATCCCTTATCTTAAAATGTCTTCCAGCAGGGCCTCCTTTTTTTAAAATTTTCTTACTGAGTCACATGCACACACATCTTTCCCCAAAAAAGCGAGAGCCTTCTTGCAAACCACAGTGTCACACAGTTACAATCACCAGCACAGTTAAAAATAAATACAACAGTCAACTATTTTTCTCATCCAGAAGCACAGCTGTATCATATCAGAACCTTAATAATAAGAAACAACATTTATCATTCACTCTTAGATGGACAAATAGCCAAGGGGGGAGGGAATTCTGGACTTCCCTGCTTAGGCTGCTGCCCCCGCGATCCAACCTCCGAGAGCGGAATAAGATAATTAAATGGATAGATCATTCACTCATATGTTTTCTGTACATAAACTTTGTCTACTTTCTCACAAGCACACACATTTTAGACAATTTCCCAACTTTAACAGATAGCGGGGCTGTGAGAAAAAGCGTGAAGGGAGGGGAGGAGGGAGGTTGCGTGAGGGAGGGGGAATACCGAGAGGTATAATATTTGCCTTTCAGAAGAGGGGAATAGACAATTAGAGGGGAATTAAAACAGATAAGAAAACAGGTGCGACACAAAAGTTATTAAATTACGCATATATCTAAATGTACCAACATAAACTGACTCACTCAATACACACACAATTCAGCATTCATCATTATACACACACATTTATAAATTACAATACCACCCCATGTCCGGACAAATATAAACAACTAATGCACGCGTGCTTTTGTGGAATCGGCCGTCTCATTAACAAACACAGGTCCCTTCATTACTCATACAACGGCGATTAACCCGTTCAGTGGAGCAGCCCCTGGTTTACTCCCTGACCAATACACGGCAACAGCATAAAAGCACCATAGAGTCACTGATAATCACCCAATGCTCTACAGTCATCATGTTTTGGTCAGTTCCATACAGTTTCACCAAAGCTTCACCAAAGCTTCACCAAAGCTCTACCATATGGAGCGCGATCTCTATCCATCTATAGTGCAGCCAATTAAACAGAACGTCGTGACAAATACAGTTCAGTTGATCTCCTTTACAGGAGTCACCAAACGGTCACCCAATATGAGGCTTTTCCACCGCTGCAGTTTCCACATAGAGAGATATGTCGCACATTCATAGACTTCATAAATTTGTATGGGCCAAATGTCACACCAGTTAGCAAACCCTGCCTTAAATTTAGCTGTATCCAACTCTGGCTAATTTTGATGCACTTGCAGAAAGAAGCATCCTCTGCCAGCAACGACAGAGGATGAAGAGGTTAAAAGAAATTTTTCGTCTCACATAGTCTACGCTTCAAAAACACTCCAAACCACCAAAATTCTATTAATAATCCCCTTATAGCTAAAAACAAAAAATCACAAGTTTTCAACAAACACACAGACAAATGATCACATATAAAACAACTCAATCCAACCATAATTTACCCCATTCCAGGTTGTTTTTGGAGAACCTGACTAAACCTATCTTTTATCAAAAACAGGTTCAGCAATTAGTCTTATCGATCCGGCTCTCTCCAGGCAGAAAATGTTTACACTTTAAGCAAACTGCTTACCTTGTGATGCGCGCGTGCAACACACTGTCTGCCTGACAGAGAGAGCGGGAGCGGCTGTCGACCTGTAGCTTCTGGGCCATCCTGTTCGTGACGCCAATTTGTGTAGTGGATTGTCCGAAGCTTAAGCAGGCAACAAAAGTAGTTTAGTACAACACATTTATTTACCCATTATCGGAAGTGCAGGTTGAATTGAGTTGGCCGTGCAGACAGACCACATGTACTCCGGAGCAAACAAGACACACACAAGCCAAAATCTCTCTCTAGTCCCGGTCTTCTGCCATTTTTTATATGTCTCTTGTGCGTCACTGTTTTTTATCTCGTGCATCACTGTTTTTATCTCGTGCGTCATGATTGTTTTGTTTTGGTTTGTCTGTTCCAAAACAACCTCGTATCTCTTAGTCATATTTGGAAAATCTAAACATTCTGTAGACAGGTTGGCATAACTCCATATTCACCTTTGTCCCACAACTGGTCCATTCAATGGCACAAAATAAAAGAGAATTGAAAATGAGCGGACATTCTTAATAGACAAGAAATATAGGTCAAAAGGTCAGAATTCTACGACATGGGCTCAGGAACACTTCAGAAAACCACTGTCAGTAACTACAGTTCATTGCTACATCTGTAAGTGCAAATTAAAGCCATTTATCAACAACACCTAGAAACGCAGGCTTCGCTGGGCCCGAGCTCATCTAAGATGGACTGATGCAAAGTGTAAAAGTGTTTTGTGGTCTGACGAGTCCACATTTCAAATTGTTTTTGGAAACTGGACGTCGTGTCCTCCAGAACAAAGAGGAAAATAACCATCCGGATTGTTATAGGTGCGAAGTTCAAAAGCCAGCATCTGTGATGGTATGGGGGTGTATTAGTGCCCAAGGCATGGGTAATTTACAGATCTGTGAAGGCACCATTAATACTGAAAGGTACATACAGGTTTTGGAGCAACATATGTTGCCATCCAAGCAACGTTATCATGGACGCCCCTGCTTATTTCAGCAAGACACTGCCAAGCCACGTGTTAAAACAGTACTAGACTGGCCTGCCTGTAGTCCAGACCTGTCTCCCATTGAAAATGTGTGGCGCAAATACGTAAAATACAAAAAGCGTAAAAAACGACAACATAGACCCCGGACTGTTGAACAACTTAAGCTGTACATCAAGCAAAAATGGGAAAGAATTCCACCTGAAAAGCTTAAAAAATTGGTCTCCTCCGTTCCCAAACGTTTACTGAGTGTTCTTAAAAGGAAAGGCCATGTAACACACTGGTAAAAATGCCCCTGTGCCAACTTAATGATTATTTGCAAAAAAAACAATTTGTTCCTCAGTTCGAACATTAAATATCTTGTCTTTGCAGTCTATTCAATTGAATATAAGTTGAAAAGGATTTGCAAATCATTGTATTCTGTTTTTATTTACGAATTACACAACGTACCAACTTCACTGGTTTTGGGGTTTGTACAACATATATCTACTACCTTTTTAAATAATTTGGAATTTGCCCCCAAAGTCTTCCTGTGTCCAGGGACTTATTCCCTGGGTTTGTATACATAAATAAAACAACAACAAAAATGATTTAGAAAAAAACTAAAATATAGACTTAATTACTCGAGTATCGATCATATTACACTACTCTTGGTATCGACACCACCAATTTATGGATCGATCCACCTTCCTCTAACATATTGTGCATTATCTCCAACAATACTGACACACTAAGAGTTGCTGTTCACAGCTGCTTAGTTTCTGCTGCAACACAGTTCCATTTACACTTCTTAAAGTTTACTACGCACTTATTTATTGGTGTCATTTCAAGATAGCATAGCCATTAGCAGGAATTAATCACATACTATTAATCACTATAGCTATTAGCAGGAATCGATCACATACTTTCGATCGGTACATCCCTAGTTTTTAGGTTTTGTTTTTTTATTCTCAACAAATAACCCATAATAACACAGTGTCAGAAGAATATTTTCCATAGGGGGGAAAAGTATCAGTGTGATTGTGATTGTGACACAGCGTTATACAAATGCCTCATGTTCAAAGAGATATTTTTTCTTTTTCAAAGGCGACTGAGAAGCCAGGGTCACCCACAGAAGAAGAACCAGATGAGATGAAAGAGTACGATGACTTTCTGGTGCTAGAAGAGAACGTCCTGCAAGGCATGGGATTGACACCATAGCATGGTGGGCAACATGGTTTGTTTCACTAAACTATTTTTATTCACATGCCCTCTAGATACAACACATACAGTAATTGTTCTTTGGAAAATGTGTATGTATTTATTGTAAACACTTAACTTTTCTCATATCTCAACACTAAAATGTGTATTACTAACGTTTGCTGTAGCTATATTTTACAACAAACATACTGTAAATGGACCTAAACGTGAAAATAATATAGTTCCAAAAACGAATAAACTGACTCATCATGTCATCAATATTCCCTCTTTTGGGGCTTCAGTGGTCACCAGTGTATTTTTATCCCCCCAGCCACAAATGTGAGATTTGGTTTCTGGGCAATGTGACCCAGTAGTGCTCTTTTTTTCATCGCTCTTCAATGTTAGAGCCTGGGCTTTGTCAAACATTTGACATTTGAAGGAAGTCATTTTAAGGCTGCTTTAATTTCATGATGTTTATCTGTTGTTGATAGGCCTCTCAATGTATAAAGTTATTATTCCTGGACCATCACATGCTGTTGATAGACTTAGACTTAGACACATTTTATTGACCCACAAAGGAAATAGTTCCACACAGTAACTCAGTTTCAAAGGATGGAAAGCGTAAGGATGGAAATGATAATGCAGGTATTAAGTAGACTAAAAATGTACCATAGTAGCAATAGAAAATATAACATATATGTAATATTTACATATTATATATACAGTATATAATATATACTGATATATTACATTATTATAGTATATTATATGTTTATATATAAATAATATTAATACATATATTTTATATATATATACAGTTGTGCTCATAAGTTTACATACTCTGGGAGAATTTATGATTTCTTGGCCATTCTTCAGAGAATATGAATGATAACACAAAAACCTTTCTTCCACTCATGCTTAATGGTTGTGTGAAGCTATTTATTGGCAAACAACTGTGTTTACTCTTTTTAAATCAAAATGACAAAATAAAGTACCCAAATGACCCTGATCAAAAGTTTACATACCCCAGTGACTTTGATCTGATAACATGCACAAAAGTTGACACAAACAGGTTTGAATGGCTAATCAAGGTTCCAATCCTCACCTGTGACCTGTTTGTTTGTAACTAATGTGTGTGTATAATAGGTCAGTGAGTTTCTAGGCTTCTGACAGACCATTGCATCTTTCATCCAGTGCTGCACAGATGTTTCTGGATTCTGAGTCATGGGGAAGGCAAAATAATTGTCAAAGGATCTGCGAGAAAAGGTAATTGAACTGCATAAAACAGGAAAGGGGTATAAAAAGATATCCAAGGAATTGAGAATGCCAATCAGCAGTGTTTAAACGCTGATTAAGAAGTGGAAAAAGAGGGATTCAGGTAGACCAGCAAAGACTTCAGCCACAACAGCCAGGAAAATTGTTCGAGATGCAAATAAACCTCCACAAATATCTTCAGCTGAAATACAGGACTCTCTGAAAAATTGTGGTGTGGTTGTTTCAAGATGCACAATAAGGAGGCACTTGAAGAAAAATGGGCTGCATGGTCGAGTGGCCAAAAAGTTCAATTTTGGTCTCATCACTCCAAATTAATTTGTTCCAGAAGTTTTGAGGCTTGTCTCTGTGCTGTTTGGCGCAATGTAAGCGGGATACTTTGTGACATTTGCGCAGAAATGGCTTTCTTCTGGCGACTCGACCATGCAGCCCATTTTTCTTCAAGTGCCTCCTTATTGTACATCTTGAAACAGCCACACCACAATATTTCAGCTGAAGTTATTTGTGGATTTTTCTTTGCATCTCGAACAATTTTCCTGGCTGTTGTGGCTGAAATCTTTGCTGGTCTACCCGAATCCCTAATTTTCCACTTCTTAATCAGCGTTTGAACACAGCTGATTGGCATTTTCAATTCCTTGGATATCTTTTTATACCCCTTTCCAGTTTTATGCAGTTCAATTACCTTTTCTCTCAGATCTTTTGACAATTATTTAGCCTTCCCCATGACTCAGAATCCAGAAACATCTGTGCAGCACTGGATGAAAGATGCAATGGTCTGTCAGAAGCCTAGAAATTCACTGACCTATTATACACACACATTAATTACAAACAAACAGGCCACAGGTGAGGATTGGAACCTTGATTGGCCATTTAAACCTGTATGTGTCAACTTTTGTGCATGTTATCAGATCAAAGTCACTGGGGTATGTAAACTTTTGATCAGGGTCATTTGGGTACTTTATTTTGTCATTTTGATTTAAAAAGAGTAAACACAGTTGTTTGCCAATAAATAGCCTCACACAACCATTAAGCATGAGTGGAAGAAAGGTTTTTGTGTTATCATTCACATTCTCTGAAGAATGGCCAAGAAATCATAAATTCTCCCAGGGTATGTAAACTTATGAGCACGACTGTATATATATATATATATATATATATATATATATATATATATATATATATATATATATATATATATATATATATATATATATATATATATATATGATAAGCACCTTTCACTATGATGAGAGGATCTTAGTCAAAAAAACATTCATCTTGATTTAGGTGAGTAGTTTCCTATGGTGTGCTGCATGTTGGCCTTTATTGGTGTGATGATAATTTGCATATGACAAATGAAACAATAACATTGTTATCTCAATAAAACTGTTAATTAAAATAAAAAAATATGTATATGTTGGTCGCCTTCTGTTTGTTTAGCTTCTTCCTGTTAGCCTATCTGAACAACAAACCAATTGGCATATTGAATAATGTGTTATTTTATTTCTCATTCAAATGATGTCCTTCTTTCAAGACTGTACGTTCTACATTTTAGTCTCTATAATTTTGTTGTAGTCCTTGTAAAGTTGGTACATGTAAAAGAAATACATTTAGGAAAATATATTTTGTCCCATATGGTCAACGTAGCTGAGTTCAAAGGTCAGATCGGTCTTAACATGTTCCTGGCTACTACTTACAGTTTTCAAACAGCTTCCTAATGTTCAAATCAAGAACCATATTGATTTTCAACGCTATATCAGACGAGCTGACACCTGTAACAGTCAATCTTAATGTTTGTAACCCATGGCAAGGATGTAGCTGAGGTCAAATGTCCCATTTGTTGCTACCTGCTTAGGCTGCAATAATTATTTAGTTAATTGGATTGTGAAAAAAGCTTCAGTTTATATTCTGCTGCTTCGAATAATAATTTAACCAGTTTTAATTAATAAAAATGTATCAAATCCGAACCACATTGAGTCCCCGCAATTTTAAACACGCAAACATAGTTTCTGCACGGCTGCTGCAATGGGGCACGCTTGAGCAAGGTGGTGTGTGGCGGATAACAGCGGAGAGTTTTCTTACATTTGTGTTATTAATGCACATAGATTAAAAGGTCCATTGATGATTTGCATTTTATACAAAAAAAGTAAAGGTTATGGCATGCAGAAAAATCTTCGAAAATGTCAACTATATTGGCTGAAAAAAAAAAAAAACACATGGAGGCCATTCATTTTGTTTTTACCCGATTACTCGAGTAATCGAACAAACTCATTGATGGATTACTCAACTACAAAAGTAACTGATAGCTGAAGCCTTACTACTAATTTTTCTGTGCCCGTTTTTCGAAAAGTTGTCAGTTATGGATTCGAGAGTTAAAGTTAAAAGTTAAAGTACCACTGATAGTCACACACACACTAGGTGTGGTGAAATCACCCTCTGCATTTGACCCATCCCCTTGTTACACCCCCTGGGAGGTGAGGGCAGCAGTGAGCGGCAGCGGTGGCCGCGCTCGGGAATCATTTTGGTCATTCAACCCCCAATTCCAACCCTTGATGCTGAGTGCCAAGCAGGGAGGTAATGGCTTGGTGTTCTGGACTCTAATTGTTAAGCCCAAAACATGTCACTGCCCTCATTTTGAGTTAAGGTTCTTTGAATGGGTATCGTTTAGCTAGAAATTAATCAATGTGTATTCCATTGCACAATGTGAACATGCAGTATTTATCCATGTTTTTGTTTTATTTTCTCCAGCACCCCCCGCGACCCCAAAAGGGACAAGCGGTAGAAAATGGATGGATGGATGTATACCTCACTTTAACATAAAGCCAGACTATTTAGGTAAATAAGGTAATCTGCAATGAAGCACACATGATGCTGCCCGTGGTTTGTTTTTAAAGTAAAAAAGAGTCAGTGCTAGACTGGTTGAATTAACCAAAGTAGCGCTGCAGGTCTACAGTTTAGTCTATAGTTTAGTAAACACTTGACAAGCCCTGTGTGTTGGCAGCCAATGCCAACACACGCCACTGCTCAAATGGAAAGTGCTATTAAGACATCTTCTTTTAGTTCGCTTTTTACTGCAACACAAAACATTTTTAAAAATTTAGTTTAAATAGTTTAATAGCTAAAAGACAAAACACTTTTCTCTCCTCGTTAATGTCAAAAGACCCTTTTCTGCTGCATTGTTCTCAACATTTATGAGAATGTTCTCTCCTTGAAGTGTACTGCCAGAGGCCCTCTGGACTCAATTAGTTTCACTCCTCCAAGGGGATAAAATGTGGACGCCTCCGGGTGCCAGGTCCACCTCAGGTCAAGAGCAGTCCGGCAAGCCTATAGTTACTACTTGACAGCTGCTACCTGGCCAGAAAAGAGGCAGGGGTGACACAGGGAGACAGAGTTGAAATGGAAATGGGGGAGTACTACATGATACAAGGTCAAATATCTTTTGCCAACTTTTCACACTATGTTTAAAAAAAACAGCCTCAACGAGGAGAATAACAAATGGTTGACTGCTGGGAAGCAGAATGGGGCAAAAGAGGGTCTAAAATAGAAAACCAATATACTTGTATTCATCTTGGCCATGATCCATGCTCATGTATGGTGGTGTCATGAAGCAGAAGGGGTGGAGGAGAGGGAAGAATGGGCTGATGTGAGGAAGGCGTCCATATGGCCCCTGAGGCACCAGTAAGGCCTCGGTGACAAAGGGGGCCTCCGCTCTTCACTTTTTCTCTTCTTCAAACCTTTGGGAATGTGTTTTTAGGCCCTCTCTCCTCAACGGAGCCTCTCACTTTCTCCCTGGCCAGCTCAGGAATGTGCCTTATACAATCCAACACACATACACACACACACACGAGCACTGACGCACGTGTCTTCCCCATGGCTGGTTAGTTATTATCATGACTGACGCGTAGAATGTGTGCCAGCGCTGTAAGCACAAATGTAACATGCAGTCAGAAAAGGCCAATAAACACTTGGAGGCAATTCTTTAGATCAGGGGTCGCCAACATTTTGACCCCATCTATCAGCTATTTTCTGTTAAACGTCTTATGGCTTTAGTTGTCTCATAATCTCATTCTATTGTCATCTAAACCTGCATAAACAAAGAAAGGCAATATGCAAACCACTCATAAATGAATATTTACTTGATCAGTGTGAGAGTTCAGGTGGTTTTCCAGAGAGAAGGTGATAACAGCGTGGTTTGGCAAGCATAGCGTGTTTTTAAAATCCAATTTGTTTTCATTTTTCTTCGTCTCCCCATTATACTAAGAGGTCTTTTCAGCAGCAGTGAGAAAGTTTGTTACACATGCCAGTAGTGATCGTGTTCAGTACAGGCCAAAAGTTTGGACACACCTTCTCATTTCAATGCGTTTTCTTTATTTTCATGACTATTTACTAGGGCTATGAATCTTTGGGTGTCCCACGATACGATTCAATATCGATTCTTGAGGTCACGATTCGATTCAAAATCGATTTTTTTTTTTCAATTCAACACGATTCTCGATTCAAAAACGATTTTTTTCCCGATTCAAAACGATTCTCTATTCATTCAATACATAGGATTTCAGCAGGATCTACCCCAGTCTGCTGACATGCAAGCAGAGTAGTAGATTTTTGTAAAAAGCTTTTATAATTGTAAAGGACAATGTTTTATCAACTGATTGCAATAATACAAATTTGTTTTAACTATTAAATGAACCAAAAATATGACTTATTTTATCTTTGTGAAAATATTGGACACAGTGAAGCTTATGAGATGCGATGCAAGTGTAAGCCACCGTGACACTTGTTCATTTTTTTGTTTTTTTTATAAATGTCTAATGATAATGTCAATGAGGGATTTTTAATCACCGCTACGTTGAAATTGTAACTAATATTGATACTGTTGTTGATAATATTCATTTTTGTTTCACTATTTTTGGTTTGTTCTGTCGTGTTTGTGTCTCCTCTCAATTGCTCTGTTTATTGCAGTTCTGAGTGTTGCTGGGTCGGGTTTGGTTTTGGAATTGGATTGCATTGTTATGGTATTGCTGTGTATTGTTTTGTTGGATTGATTAATTAAAATAAAAAATAAAAAAAAGTTTGAAATCTATTTAAAAAAAATGAGAATCGATTCTGAATCGCACAACGTGAGAATCGCGATTCGAATTCGAATCGATTTTTCCCCAGACCCCTACTATTTACACTTTAGATTGTCACTGAAGGCATCAAAACTATGACACCTGTGAAGTGAAAACCATTTCAGGTTTGAAGTTCATCGAGAGAATGCCAAGAGTGTGCAAAACCGTAATCAGAGCTATTTTGAAGAAACTACAATACAAAACATGTTTTCAGTTATTTCACCTTTTTTTGTTAAGTACATAACTCCACATGTGTTCATTCATAGTTTTGATGCCTTCAGTGACAATCTAGAATGTAAATAGTCATGAAAATAAAGAAAACGCATTGAATGAGAAGGTGTGTCCAAACTTTTGGCCTGTACCGTACATGCTCTACTTTGACCATTAAGTAGTGTCAGAATCAAATATGTATTTACATATTTCTCAACTAAAACAAACCACATCATTTCTAAATTTGTTTGCACCAAATGTGCTTGTTGAGTCTCTCAAAATAACCTTACATTTCTATATTTTATCCAACTTTTAATCCAGGGGTTTTAGTTTTCTTTGTTTAAAAATAGAACAAGCACATTCTGAAAATGTACAAATCATAATGTTGTTGTTTTGGGTTTTTTACACTTACATGTTGCGGTTAATCGTATTCTATTTTTATTTGTCGTTATTTATATTTTCTGAAAAAATTATTTGATAAAGTTTATCTGTCAACTCATTGGTGTTAATTTTCAATCTATCAAGATAAAAAAGTATATCAAAATCAAATTACAGGATGTTATTTATGTAGTTTGATAATTTTCCTCGACTGATGTACTAACATCATGTGGTTTATTTTGTACATACGTAGCATCATCTACAAAGATGCAAAGAATTGCTATTGTGACATCTAGTGGACACATTTAGAACAGCGGTTTCTTTTCATTCAAAAATTTCAGGTACATTTTTAAACTTAGAAGAACTCATCCCGCGGGCCGTACGTTTGACACCCCTGTTTTAATCTAGTGATACACATATTGAACTACTCGGGCATTTTTTTTTTGTGCAAGGTTCCTTTTGGGGAAGTTAGCTAATTTAAGTAACTGGACTGAAAGTAACAGGAGTGAGTTTTTAGCATGGCATTAGCAAGTAAATGTAATATAACTGCATGGAAATTATGTCAGTTGTCATTATCTCTAATGACAGTTAATAGTCCCTGGTATTTAGTTTTATTTCCTGTCCAGCGTTCGTATTTTTGTTTCCACCTTCTGTTTACCTCCATTTTGCCACCACTTCTCCTGTGATCTGAGCACTGGCTTCCTCACCTGTCCCTGATTGGCAATCAGGACACACCTATGCCTGACTGGCAATCAGGAAACCTCTTAAGCCAGCCTCGTCAGTAGGACAGGGCTGGATAACTTTTCTTTGTGTGCTCATTTTCCTGCTGCACTATTGATGTAATTAAATAAATTTTTACATGCGTTATGCCTGCTGTCTCTGCATCCTGGGGTCATATTTGAAGCTTTCTCACATCAAAAAGTAATACTAATATAGCATGTTGACACTAATCACATTATAGTGATGCTACAGACATTTCTATTTTAAAAATAAACAGGAAAGAAAACATTTATGTAACAGGACTGTATATGATAACCTCCCGCCCCATTCGTAGTTAAAGTATTATGAAATATCATCAACTATAAAGAAAAGCAATCCTTTGTTGGGATCATTTTCCTTTTCAACAAAAGCATTCAATCCACATTCTTCCCTGTTGCCCAAGGTGCTGCAGAGTTGCTAAAATGATCCCTTCTAAACCGTGATAATAAACCACACAACTATGTTCTTTAAACCCTGTGAGAGCTGTGTGGAAGGGTTCATTAGTTGACCTTTGACCTCACAAGAGATCAGGTGACCAGGGCTTCGCTTTGGAATGTTTCTTCTTGACTCTTTTTCATTTTCTAATTTAAAAGCTTTCAGCAGTTTGGGATTCTTGTCATTTTTAAATCATTTCCATGTCCACGTGGACCATTTAGGGGCGTCACCATGGTTGCTTCAGTATTGGGCCTAAGTCACTAGTATGTTCAAATAATTTTCTTGAATTCCTTTTTTTTTTATATTGAGGGGGTGACAGCAGACTGATCAACATTAAATATAACTGTACCTCAATATCTCAGGCTCTGAATGGTGTTTACTTATGTTTATAAAAATTATACATGTTCATTCAGAAATTAGACAAAATACAGTGCCTGTAACAGTGCATGCAGCTGCGGCGGTTCGGCCCTTCGGGGCCCTTTGGTGGATTTCCATTCCGGCCACTTTTTTGATGGCCTGGTCGATCGCTTTCGGCTTTGATGCTAAATTTATTGGTGGTATGTGAAGCCGGGAAAATCCATAAATAAGCCGCAGCGTTGAATAGAGAGCCGGTTTTAAAGCAGGGGAAAAAAGAATTGGCCTATTATGGAGGACGATACCTCACAAAAGTATAAATAACAGGGATAATACTGGGATAAATCAATAAAAGAATGACTAAATGCTTAAATAATTAAATGCCTGAATAAATAAATAAATGGGACCTACCTGGTAAATAATTAAATGTTTTTAAATTAATTTCTACATTTATTTATTCCTACATTATTATTATTTACTTATAAAGTTAAAGTTAAAGTACTACTGATAGTCACTCACAGTAGGTCGTGAGTTCAAACCCCATCCGAGTAAGGTGTACCATTTTTATAGTCTTTGGTATGACTCGGCCGGGGTTTGAACTCATGACCTACCGCAGGGCGGACACTCTAACCACAAGGCCACTGAGCAGTTTATACTTATTCCAGTATTCATTTGTATATGTTAAGTTAAGTTAAAGTTAAAGTACTAATGATTGTCACACACACACTAGGTCTGGTGAAATTTGTCCTCTGCATTTGACCCATCCCTTTGTTCACCCCCTGGGAGGTGAGGGGAGCATTGGGCAGCAGCGGTGCCACGCCCGGGAATCATTTTTGGTGATTTAACCCCCAATTCCAACCCTTGATGCTGAGTGCCAAGCAGGGAGGTAATGGGTCCCATTTTTATCGTCTTTGGTATGACTCGGCCAGGGTTTGAACTCACAACCTACAGATCTCAGGGCGGACACTAACCACTAGGCCACTGAGTAGGTCAATATGTATTTATACTTTTGTCAGGTGTTGTCCTCTATAGCCTACAGACCGGAAATTACAGTAACTATTGACCTGTTAGGTCAAATCGTTTACAATTAGGGCTGTCTTCAACCGTCATTATTTATTTTCATTTGAACATCTCAGCTAATTGCTATCTCATTTGCAAGTTTTTCCATTTAAAACAAAAATAGTATAACACTGGGATAAATACACCAAGTAAAGATTGGATGGCGTAGTGAGATTCCTAGCGGTTCCGGGTGGGCTTCGACTTCGGTGTACCTCTGAGAAGACGATCAAATCTGACTGTCTAGAGCAGGGGTCTCCTTCTGAAAGCTACTTTTACAAAATAAAAATCACTGAGAACTATTCATTGTTTATTTATTTTCATAGTTTATTTTAACCCAAACAAAGGAGGCTTGTTTTGCCAGAATATTAACAAAATGTTAGTATTCATAAATCCCTACTCCGAGGCCTAGTGGTTAGAGTGTCCGCCCTGAGATCGGTAGGTTGTGAGTTCAAACCCCGGCCGAGTCATACCAAAGACTATAAAAATGGGACCCATTACCTCCCTTTGGCACTCAGCATCAACGGTTGGAATTGGGGGTTAAATCACCAAAAATGATTCCCGGGCGCGGTCACCGCTGCTGCCCACTGCTCCCCTCACCTCCCAGGGGGTGAACAAGGGGATGGGTCAAATGCAGAGGACAAATTTCACCACACCAAGTGTGTGTGTGACAATCATTGGTACTTTAACTTTAACTAACTTTCCCGTTCCAGTCAAGGTGGCGGCGTGTCAAATTTTCAGCGAGGTCTGACGGCATGCCTTGGCCCGGTGGCTCGTCCCGGCGGGCTCCGCATCCCCCATCCTGGAACATCCTCACAGCACACCTGCTAAAAGCGCGGGGCCTCTGGGTACTCGAGGCGAGAGAGGTGGGCGATCGAATGTCAAGACGATTCGACTGCAAGGTTGATAGTTGAGTCAGACTCCGCCGAATCAAATCATCGAATAGTCGACTGTTTTAAGACACCCAATGAACACTAACATGAATGTAGGCTTTAATCTTGGTACTAGTGTTGTCCCAATACCAATATTTTATGGTAAATGGGTTATACTTGTATAGCGCTTTTGTATACTGGTACGCTTTGACACTATTTTCACATTCACCCATTCAAACACACATTCAAGAGTGGAAATTGTACAGTAAGTATTTGCTTTATTGTGGTTTATTCTGGTTAGTTTGTATGTTTAGCACCTTGCAATGCTGCTGATGCTATAGTGTTTGGATAAAGCTACATCAGTTTTTCCTTGGCTTATAAAATGTATTACACATCCTCTTTGTGTTCGGGCTCAAAAATATAAGGTTTTGGATCATAATTGTTCCCAAAGTAATCGTTGTTGGCTCTCACAAAGTACTTTGCATTATTGTTGGTGATGAAGTGGTTCCTATCCCTACGTCACACAATGACGTGTCTGGCTAGCTCATTATCTCTCAAAATGGCTCGGGAATCTCTGAGATTGATACTATTTTGATCATATCTATCTATTCACAAACTTTGGAAGTCTTTTCGTGTCATAAATCAGATATACACTATATTGCCAAAAGTATTTGGCCACCTGCCTTAACTCACATATGAACTTGAAGTGCCATCCCATTCCTAACCCATAGGGTTCCATATGATGTCGGTCCACCTTTTGCAGCTATTATAGCTTCAACTCTTCTGGGAAGGCTGTCCACAAGGTTGCGGAGTGTGTTTATAGGAATTTTCGACCATTCTTCCAAAAGCGTATTGGTGAGGTCACACACTGATGTTGGTCGAGAAGGCCTGGTTCTCAGGCTCCGTTCTAATTCATCCCAAAGGTGTCCTATCGGGTTCAGGTCAGGACTCTGTGCAGGCCAGTCGAGTTCATCCACACCAGACTCTGACATCCATGTCTTTATGGACCTTGCTTTGTGCACTGGTGCACAGTCATGTTGGAAGAGGAAGGGGCTCACGCCAATCTGTTCCTACAAGGTTGGGAGCATGGAATTGTCCAAAATGTTTTGGGGTCCTGGAGCATTCAAAGTTCCTTTCACTGGAACTAAGGGGCCAAACCCAACTCCTGAAAAACAACCCAACACCATAATTCCTCCTCCACCAAATTTCACACTCGGCACGATGCAGTCCGAAATGTACCGTTCTCCTGGGAACCTCCAAACCCAGACTCGTTCATCAGATTGCCAGATGGAAAAGCGTGATTCATCACTCCAGAGAACGTGTCTCCACTGCTCTAGAGCATACTTGCCAACCCTCCCGAATTTTCCGGGAGACTCCCGAATTTCAGTGCCTCTCCCGAAAATCTCCCGGGACAACCATTCTCCTGAATTTCTCCCGATTTCCAGCCGGACAACTATATTGGGGGCGTGCCTTAAAGGCACTACCTTTAGCGTCGTCTCTCACCTGAAAAGGAGACTATTATATATGTCTCCGTTATCCATAGGTTTATCTATAACCCATAAAGTAGGCAGGCACGGAGCTATTTCTCAGCTTGTGTTTATTCCAGCCGGCACGTTAATACACTGACACACAACATCCGGATTCCCATCATGCATTGCTTCAAAACTACGGCAAGTAGTAATGTCCAAAATTTCCAGCCAGACAAACACTATTGGGGGCGTGCCTAAAAGCAGTGCCTTTAGCGTCGTCTCTCACCTGAAAAGGAGACCATTATATATGTCTCCGTTATCCATAGGTTTATCTATAAACCATAACACGGTGGCCGAATGGATATAGTCACTCATGAACGGTCAGAGAAGCACAAGGCGGCGGCAACGCAGTATTATGGGCAACATTGCTAAATGGAGACCCGAGGGTGTAACATATGCCGAGACAAAGATGGCTATGCTGATAGCTGCAAGCAACATCTCTTTCTCATTTGTGGATGTTTTCAACAAATCCGTGAAGGATATGTTCCCGGATTCAGAGATCGCTCGCCAGTACGCAAATGGCAGAACAAAGGCTACTCAAATAGTGAAAGGTAAGTGTTGTTTTTTTTTAAAGTAAGCTGCAAGTACAATACAGTTAGTAGAACAACTGTGTTTTCATTACTGTGTACTGTACTATATATATATATATATATATATATATATATATATATATATATATATATATATATATATATATATATATATATATATATATATATATTTCTTATATATATATATATATATATATACACTACCGTTCAAAAGTTTGGGGTCACATTGAAATGTCCTTATTTTTGAAGGAAAAGCACTGTACTTTTCAATGAAGATAACTTTAAACTAGTCTTAACTTTAAATAAATACACTCTATACATTGCTGATGTGGTAAATGACTATTCTAGCTGCAAATGTCTGGTTTTTGGTGCAATATCTACATAGGTGTATAGAGGCTCATTGGCTCAGAAGGCTAATTGATGATTAGAAAACCCTTGTGCAATCATGTTCACACATCTGAAAACAGTTTAGCTCGTTACAGAAGCTACAAAACTGACCTTCCTTTGAGCAGATTGAGTTTCTGGAGCATCACATTTGTGGGGTCAATTAAACGCTCAAAATGGCCAGAAAAAGAGAACTTTCATCTGAAACTTGACAGTCTATTCTTGTTCTTAGAAATGAAGGCTATTCCACAAAATTGTTTGGGTGACCCCAAACTTTTGAACGGTAGTGTATATATGTATATATATATATATATATATATATATATATATATATATATATATATATATATATATATATATATATATATAAGAAATACTTGAATTTCAGTGAATTCTAGCTATACTCCTCCCCCTTAACCCCGCCCCGCCCACCCCCCCAATCTCCCGAATTCGGAGGTCTCAAGGTTGGCAAGTATGCTCTAGAGTCCAGTGGCGACGTGCTTTACACCACTGCATCCAACGCTTTGCATTGGACTTGGTGATGTGTGGCTTAGATTCAGCTGCTCGGCCATGGAAACCCATTCCATGAAGCTCTCTGCGTACTGTACGTGGGCTAATTGGAAGGTCACGTGAAGTTTGAAGCTCTGTAGCAACTGACTGTGCAGAAAGTCGGCGACCTCTTTGCACTATGCACTCCAGCATCCGCTGACCCCTCTCTGTCACTTTACGTGGCCTACCACTTTGTGGCTGAGTTGCTGTTGTTCCCAAACTCTTCCATATTCTTATAATAAAGCCAACAGTTGACTTTGGAATATTTAGGAGCGAGGAAATTTCACGACTGTATTTGTTGCACAGGTGGCATCCTATGACAGTTCCACGCTGGAAATCACTGAGAGCGGCCCATTCTTTCACAAATGTTTGTAGAAACAGTCTCCATGCCTAATTGCTTGATTTTATACACCTGTGGCCGGGCCAAGTGATTAGGACACCTGATTCTGATCATTTGGATGGATGGCCAAATACTTTGGCAATATAGTGTATATGATAATAGCTTCCATATAGAGGCAATTTGTTTTTCCACTCTACTGCTACTTTGAGATCTGGGTAGCAGCTGATAGAGCACCTGATTTATTTCAACACTTAGGCAGTTGTTTTTTCTTCCATTTTTCTTCAATATTCTGTTTAGTTGAAATGATTGCCTCAGGCGGCTCCACTTCTTGTAGTGACAGTTACATTCTCTGGAAAACAACAATTTGTCAGTTCCCCACAACTGTGCGCCACAATTTAGTGGTAACAGCTCTTGTCATCAGTTCCCTCCCAAAAAAAGAGCTTCCTCGAGTCGAAAATATTCACAGTGACAACGCAAGACAAGTCACACCTGTGCATGTGTCATGATGATTTACTTAACATACAATATTTTGTCAAAATTCATCTTGTACTTGGCTTAAATCCAAACCAGGATGCTTTGTTACCTGAGTGGAATCTGTTGTATTTTACAAGCCAAAATATGTGAACATTTTTTAACATACATCTCTATAAAGTATTATCAGCAACGGAAAAATGAAAGAGCATCTGTGACAGACAGAAACTAATTGAAAACCAAAAACAAAGCTAATATGCATGTTGAGTTTGGTTTTTAGACAATTCACACATGAATCTATAATGGGATGGGTTGGAATTTTGTTTTCGAGGGCTTTTGCTTGAGGGGACGTGAGAGAATTGTTCTTACTGAGAATTTGACAGGACTGACATGGACTTGGTTATATATACTTAGTGGCAACAACATCAGGTACACTTGTAGAAATTTAATAGCATATTTTAAGAAACTTTTTCATAAGATTTTGTCGTAATATAATGCAGTGCATTATCTAGAGCAGTGGTTCTCAAACCTTAGTACCACCTCAGAAAAGACTTCGCTCTTCAAGTACCACCATAATGAGCCACATTAAAATGCGGTAGTGTAGTAGGCCTAAGTATTTATTAAAAACTAGGCAGGGGTTTTATTTAACACGTCACAGTTTTAACAGTAACACAGTGTTTAAATGTAGAAAAAACAAAACACTGTTCTTTAATCAAGTGATTCTTTTGCGTACCACTAGTGCTACAACTACCACAGTTTGTAAATCACTGATCTACTTTACTTAATGGTGTGGCAAAAGTCTGTTTATAACATTTTCAGACTCGATTTGAAATGCAGATAAATAATAAATTATTTGTATTCCCACACACGGTTACTGCAATAACTTGCTATGATAAAACATTTCAGTTCAGTTCAGTTTCAGTTTATTTCGAACATGTATACGATACGATACAGTTCCAGTTGTTTCATTACAGCACGTCCGAAAAGTAGTAGGAAGGAGCAGAGCTTATTTAATCCTACCCCTTTCCATACCATAGCATTTTTATCCAATGTCCTTGTTCTCTGTAACAGAACAGTGAACATATAAATAATAAATAAATAATATACCATAGTAAGCAAACAAATATTAAATACATAAATAATCTTTGACTCACTAAAAAAAAAGAAAGGGTTCAAGATGTTCATGATAATTCTTGTTTTGTGTACTTTTTGAACACTCGTAGTTTGAGCAGTCTCTTAAACTGAATCATATTGGTGCTTTGTTTGATTTATTTGGTTAATCCGTTCCATAATTTAATTCCACATACTGATACACAAAGGTTTTAAGTGTTGCACGAGCATACAAATATTTTAAATTAGATTTTCCTCTAAGGTTATATTTCTGCTCTTTTGTTGAGAAGAATTGTTGTACATTCTTGGGTAGCAGGTTATAGTTTACTTTGTACATAATTTTAGCTGTTTGCAAATGCACCAACTCGTTTAATTTCAATAATTGTAATTTAATAAATAAAGGGTTTGTATGTTCTCTATATCCAACATTATGTATTATTCTAATTGATCTTTTTTGTAACACAGTTAGTGAATGAAGCGCACATTTGTAGTTGTTTCCCCATATTTCTACACAGTAACTCAGATATGGTAACACTAGCGAGCAGTAGAGAATATAAAGTGATTTTTGGTCTACAACATGTTTTGCTTTATTTATTATTGACGTGTTTCTTGCTTCTTATGTTGTATATTTTTTACATGAGATTTCCAATTCATTTTATCATCTATTATTGCACTCAAAAATGTGTTTTTGTTTACCCTTTCAATATTTACTCCGTCTGTTTGTATTTGTGTTTGACTTTCTCTTCTACTGTTACCAA
The DNA here is from genome assembly GCF_033978785.1 of Entelurus aequoreus. NCBI lineage: Eukaryota > Metazoa > Chordata > Actinopteri > Syngnathiformes > Syngnathidae > Entelurus > Entelurus aequoreus. The sequence goes on from NC_084749.1 coordinate 26,943,747, forward strand.
ATAGCATTATTTTAGTTTTACTGAGATTCAAATATAGTCTGTTTTTGTCAAACCATATCTTTAATTTGTTAATTTCTTCTGTTATTATTTGTATAATCTTCTGCATGTTCTATCCTGAATAAAATTATGTTGTATCATCTGCAAATGATACTAACTTTAAGTCTTTTGTAAATTTACAAATGTTATTTATATAGAGATTGAACAATTTTGGTCCCTGAGGTACGCCACAAAATATGTTTAGCTCTGTGGAAGCGTGTTCGCCTATCTTCACGTATTGCTTCCTGTTGGTTAAGTAGCTTCTTATCCAGTTCAAGACCAACCCTCTGATGCCATACCGTTCTAATGTTTTTATTAAGATGCTGTGATTAATTGTGTCAAATGCTTTTGTTAAATCCATAAACACTGCAGCAGCACATTTTTTACTACCTATTGCATTTGTGATCTCTTCCGTTATTTCGATTAATGCCATTGATGTTGAGATGTTGGCTCTGTATCCATATTGCTTGTCTGTGAGTGTTTTTTGTTTTTTTTAAGAATTTGTCTGCTCTGCTGTTTTTCAATGACTTTAGAAAATTGTGAAAGTAGAGAAACAGGTCTGTAGTTTGTTTACTGGTGTTTGTCTCCAGTCTTATAAATCGGTACGGTTTTTGCTATTTTCATTTTATCTGCGAATTTGCCTGTTGAAATGATAGGTTGCTGATATATGTTAAAAGGTTCTGAAATTTCTTCAATATCCTTTTTTATCATTATCACATCAATTTCATTGCAATCAGTTGAGGTCTTTTTTCATAATACTGATTATTTCCTCTTCTGTCACTCCTAGGAACATCGAGTTGGGTTTTCTATCTATGGTGTCATTCAAGTACGTGTTTCCTTCTTTTTGCAAGCATTTCTCAGTCCATTTGTCATACATGGTTGATTATTTTTCTTTTGCTTCTTACTAAGTTGCAATGGACAGTGTTTGTCATAAAGCATCTCGAAGGTATTAAAAAAAATACCATATGAATCATCTACACCATTTTTACTGTAGACATTGTCCCAACTCTGTTTTCTCAGATCATTTTTGAGAGCTGTCATACTTTTTTCTGTACATATTCTTCGAAAAGTATTTTTGTCATCGATGTTTCTCTTCTTGTAGTTTCCGTCGTAGATTGTGAAAACTGGCAGATGATCACTGATGTCGGATATTAGCAGGCCATTGTGGTATTGTTATCAAAACCATTAGTAAAAATATCATCAATAAGTGTGGCGCTGTGTCCCGAGATTCCGCTTGGCCTTGTGACTTTAGGATTTACACTCAGGCTATACATTGTGTCCATAAAGTCGTCTATGGGCTTTTTTTTAATTAAGGTTCAAGAGGTCAATGTTGAAGTCTCCAAATACGAAGGTTATTTTTTGACTGATTTCAGTAAAAGTTGCCCTAATCCAGTTCTCAAACGTATCAATGTTTGACTTCGGTGATCTATATATACAACTGATCAGTACGTTTTTGCTTTTTTCTTGACATATTTCAATGGTTATACATTCTAAAGGCCTACTGAAATGAATTGTTTTTATTTAAACGGGGATAGCAGATCCATTCTATGTGTCATACTTGATCATTTTGCAATATCGCCATATTTTTGCTGAAAGGATTTAGTATAGAACAACGACGATAAAGTTCGCAACTTTTGGTCACTGATAAAAAAAAGCCTTGCCTGTACCGGAAGTAGCATGACGTCACAGGAGGTAGGATTCCTCACAATTCCCCGTTGTTTACAATGGAGCGAGAGAGATTCGGACCGAGAAAGCGACGATTACCCCGTTAATTTGAGCGAGGATGAAAGATTTGTGGATGAGGAACGTTAGAGTGAAGAACTAGAGAGGCAGTGCAGGGTGTATCTTTTTTCGCTCTGACCGTAACTTAGGTACAAGGTCTCATTGGATTCCACACACTCTCCTTTTTCTATTGTGGATCACGGATTTGTATTTTAAACCACCTCGGATACTATATCCTCTTGAAAATGAGAGTTGAGAACGCGAAATGGACATTCACATTGACTTTTATCTCCACGACAATACATCAGCGAAGCTCTTTAGCTACTGAGCTAACGTGATAGCATCTGGCTCAAATGCAGATAGAAACAAAATAAATAAATCCCTGACTGGAAGGATAGACAGAAGATCAACAATACTATTAAACCATGGATATGTAACTACACGGTTAATAATTCTCAGCCTGGCAAAGCTTAACAATGCTGTTGCTAACGACGCTGAAGATAACTTAGCAACTTAGCAACCGGACCTCACAGAGCTATGATAAAAACATTAGCGCTCCACCTACGCCAGCCAGCCCTCATCTGCTCATCAACACCCGTGCTCACCTGCGTTCCAGCGATAGACGGCGCGACAAAGGACTTCACCCGATCACAGATGCGGTTGGCGGCTAGCATCGGCTAGCGCGTCTGCTATCCAAGTAAGTACTCCTTGTTGTGTTGCTACAGCCAGCCGCTAATACACCGATCCCACCTACAACTTTCTTCTTTGCAATCTCCATTGTTCATTAAACAAATTGCAAAAGATTCACCAACACAGATGTCCAGAATACTGTGGAATTGTTCGATGAGCAGTTTGTATGGTGACACATTGGGTACGAATACTTCCATTGCCGTCGTGACGTCACGCGCATACGTCATCATACATAGATGTTTCCAACCGGAAGTTTAGCGGGAAATTTAAAATTGCACTTTATAAGTAAACCCGGCCGTATTGGCATGTGTTGCAATGTTAAGATTTCATCATTGATTTATAAACTATCAGACTGCGTGGTCGGTAGTAGTGGGTTTCAGTACATGTTATCAATAGTTAGTGACATACTCTTTCCCACATTATAGTTTATAGCTAGTGACATACTCTGTACCACCTTATAGTTTAGGTTCTTCATCACGTACACAGCTACTCCCCCTCCGTTGTTGTTGATTCTGTTAATATAGTTTAGTTCATATCCTTCGAGTTCAAAATCCATTAATTTTTTATCATCCATCCGTGTTTCTGAGATAGCGATAATTTTGAAGGGTTTGTTAAATTGCTCCAAAAAATGTTTCACATTGTTGTATTTAGCATACAAACTTCTGCTGTTTAAATAGATAATCAACAGTTAGTTGTCTATTTTAATGTTTCCGTTATATTGTTCGTCTGAATAATAAAAACAATTATTCCTTGCGTGAAAGAAAACAACTGTATCTGGATCTATGTCCTTATCTAATTCCAGACTATTGTAATCAATGCTGCTGAAGGTTTTCAGTTCGATACTTTCCTGTTCTCCAATCATTTGTGTTGCTCTCTGAATGTCTATAAGTGTAGATGGATGTGCACCTGAGTGAAGATCGTCTTGTTCGGTAGTCCCTTGGAGGGTTGTAATTTTGTAGTCCAATGTCAATAATTGTTTTCTGTCAGACTCCATTATTGTTGTTGTTGTTGTAGTTGCTGGGCGTTCTGATATTCGTCCAAATCCTTGATGTCATTGACAACCAGGACTTTTGCTTCTGGGCCCCCATTTATCAACCTAACAGGCAATGTTTTAAGTATCATCTTAAATGTCTCTCATACAAGTACAACACAGTGATTTGTATTTGTATATAGTAAAACTAAAGTACTATAATATAAAATGACTTGTGACAGCATTGTGCTTTAACAAGCAATAGTCACATACATATGTATAAGTTTCTCCGTGCAGTCATTACAGTGGTGTTCGATTGTGCCTATTTTGGATTATCGATTTTGTTTTTATTAACTCTCTGCTATTGTTGTATTGTAAAATTAATTTATATTATTGACATATATTTGCAAATATTATCTTAATTTGTTGTCTAAGATTTGTAAAGATTTTTTAAGCATTTTCTTTTTTTTTACAATATTTGGTTTTACCTCCAAAGCACAAATTCCCTGGTACCCTTGTATTACTAAAATTGCTGTCAAGATGAACTTGATTTATCATATAATCCATCTTTCAAAAAAATTGTTGCACAGCAGCTAAATGAACACTTAGCATCTAACAATCTCTGTGAACCCTTTCAGTCCGGTCTCAGGGCAAATCACTCTACAGAGACAGCCCTCGTAAAAATGACTAATGATCTATTGCTAACGATGGATGCTGATGCGTCATCCATGTTGCTGGTACTTTATCTTAGAGCTGCTTTCGATACCGTCGATCATAACATTCTATTAAAACGTATCAAAACACGTATTGGTATGTCAGACTTAGCCTTTTCTTTGTTTAACTCCCACCTTACTGACAGGATGCAGTGCATTTCCCATAACAACGTGACCTCGGAGTATGTTAAAGGCCTACTGAAACCCACTACTACCGACCACGCAGTCTGATAGTTTATACATCAATGATGACATCTTAACATTGCAACACATGCCAATACGGCCGGGTTATCTTATAAAGTGCAATTTTAAATTTCCCGGGGAACTTCCGGTTGAAAACGTCTATGTATGATGACGTTTGTGCATGACGTCAATGGTTGAAACGGAAGTATTCTGACACATTGTATCACAATACAAACAGCTCTGTTTTCATCGCAAAATTCCACAGTATTCTGGACATCTGTGTTGGTGAATCTTTTGCAATTTGTTTAATGAACAATGAAGACTGCAAAGAAGAAAGCTGTAGGTGGGATTGGTGTATTAGCGGCTGGCTGCAGCAACACAACCAGGAGGACTTTGAGTTGGATAGCAGACGCGCTATCCGACGCTAGCCGCCGACCGCATCGATGATAGGGTGAAGTCCTTCGTTGCGCCGTCGATCGCTGGAACGCAGGTGAGCACAGGTGTTGATGAGCAGATGAGGGCTGGGGCGTAGGTGGAGTGCTAATGTTTTTATCATAGCTCTGACGAGGTCCCGTAGCTAAATTAGTTTTAATGGCGTCGTTAGCAACAGCATTGCTAGGCTTCGACAGGCGGAGAATTATTAACCGTGTAGTTACAGGTCCATGGTTTAATAGTATTGTTGATCTTCTGTCTATCCTTCCAGTCAGGGGCTTATTTCTTTTGTTTCTATCTGCATTTAAGCACGATGCTATCACGTTAGCTCTGTAGCTAAAGTGTTTCACCGATGTATTGTCGTGGAGGTAAAAGTCACTGTGAATGTCCATTACGCGTTCTCGACTCTCATTTTCAAGAGGATATAGTATCCGAGGTGGTTTAAAATACAAATCCGTGATCCACAATAGAAAAAGGAGAAAGTGTGGAATCCAATGAGCCCTTTTACCTAAGTTACGGTCAGAGCGAAAAAAGATACGTCCTGCACTGCACTCTAGTCCTTCACTCTCATGTTCCTCATCCACGAATCTTTCATCCTCGCTCAAATTAATGGGGTAATCGTCGCTTTCTCGGTCTGAATCGCTCTCGCTGCTGGTATAAACAATGGGGAAATGTGAGGAGCCCTTCAACCTGCGACGTCACGCTACTTCCGGTACAGGCAAGGTTTTTTTTTTATCAGTGACCAAAAGTTGCGAACTTTATCGTCGATGTTCTCTACTAAATCCTTTCAGAAAAAATATGGCAATATCGCGAAATGATCAAGCATGACACATACAATGGATCTGCTATCCCCGTTTAAATAAAACAATTTCATTTCAGTAGGCCTTTAAGGTAACTGGTGGAGTTCCACAGGGTTCGGTTCTTGGCCCTGCCCTAGGTGACGTCATACGTAAATACGGTGTTAGCTTTCACAGTTATGCTGATGATACCCAACTCTACATGCCCCCAAAGCTGACCAACACGTCAGATTGTAGTCAGCTGGAGGCGTGTCTTAATGAAATTAAACAACGGATGTCCAGCAACTTTTTGCAACTTAATGCAAAGAAAACGGAAATGCTGATTTTCGGTCCTGGCACACTGGCACCTATCTAATAATACCACCTTAACATTTGACAACAAAACAATTACACAAAGCGACTCGGTAAAGAATCTGGGTATTATCTTCGACCCAACTCTTTCATTTGAGTCACACATTAAATGATAAATGGGTTATACTTGTATAGCGCTTTTCTACCTTCAAGGTACTCAAAGCGCTTTGACAGTATTTCCACATTCACCCATTCACACACACATTCACACACTGATGGCGGGAGCTGCCATGCAAGGCGCTAACCAGCAGCCATCAGGAGCAAGGGTGAAGTGTCTTTCCCAAGGACACAACGGACGTGACTAGGATGGTAGAAGGTGGGGATTGAACCCCAGTAACCAGCAACCCTCCGATTGCTGGCACGGCCACTCTACCAACTTCGCCACGCCGTCCCACATTAAGAGTGTTATTAAAACAGTCTTCTTTCATCTCCGTAATATCGCTAAAATTCGTCCCATTTTGTCCACTAGCGACGCTGAGATTATTATTCATGCATTTATTACGTCTCGTCTCGATTATTGTAACGTATTATTTTCGGGTCCCCCTATGTCTAGCATTGAAAGATAACAGTTGGTACAAAATGCGGCTGCTAGACTTTTGACAAGAACAAGAAAGTTTGATCATATTACGCCTATACTGGCTCACCTGCACTGGCTTCCTGTGCACTGAAGATGTGACTTTAAGGTTTTACTACTTAGGATGGAGCTAGACCGTTTTGTATAAAATACTAAACGGTGTAGCTCTATCCTATCTTGCTGATTGTATTGTACCATATGTCCTGGACAGAAATCTGCGTTCGAAGAACTCCAGCTTATTAGTGATTCCCTTCCAAGGTTTCTTGTTGTTCCCATTGGGTTGAGTTTTTTCATGCCTTGATGTGGGATCAGAGCCGAGGATGTCGTTGTGGCTTGTGCAGCCCTTTGAGACATTTGTGATTAAGGCCTATATAAGTAAACTTTGATTGATGGATTGATCACCATTATTTACCTACTGTTAGTGCAATTAAACCATCTTCGGCACAGAATGACTCAAAATACCTGAAATGTCTCTGGCAACGACATTCAAGTAGTGTTACCGTCGTGCATCTGCAAATGTGCAGTTGATGCGATAATGATTGGCTTCAGAGGGCAAACAAGTCAATATGGAAGAAATCAAACAGCATGTTGTCCCTCCTACTGGGACATTTAAGTACAAAAAACATGATAGATCAGTTGGTTGACATCAAGTATTATGCACACTCTACATGAAGGAGTTTTCTTTTCAACAATTCATTTTCAGCTTAAAATGGCACATTAATAACACAAAAAGAGTAACAGATCCACATAATTGTGGATAGAAGTTTTTTGGAAACATGAAAATGATGTTAAAGGTGTTTCATAAACACATCATTGTTCCTTTATTGAATCTCTTTGCTCATTCAAAATTAAACAGGATTAAAATAGATAAAAATATGAATATCTAGTTGCGATTAATTGGGCTCAACAATCCTGTGATTTAAATTATTTGTTTTAACGCACTAATTATATACTATATATGTATGTATATGCGTATAAATACATGAGTGTACATATGTATATATATATATATTTATACATGTATATGTGTGTGTGTATGTATACCGTAATTTCCGGACTATAAGCCGCTACTTTTTCCCCTCGTTCTGGTCCCTGCGGCTTATACAACGGTGCAGCTTATTTACGGCCTGTTCTTCTCCGACACAGACGAAGAGGATTTTGGTGGTTTTAGTACGCAGGAGGAAGACGATGACACAATGATTAAAGACTGACTTTTCATGAACCGGTAGGCTGGTTTTTTTGATACCGTACAGGCGAGCACTTTGTATTACTTTGCACCGTTGTATTATTTGTACTCTGCACGAATGCTGTTCGCCATGTCAAAGATGTGAAAGTTTGATTGAATGATTGAAAGATTTATTGTTAATAAATGGAACGCTTTGCGTTCCCAAACAGTCATCTCTGTCCCGACAATCCCCTCCGTGGTAGCAGGAACCCCTATATACTACGGTAATTACACATCAAAACCCTGCGGCTAATAGTCGGGTGCGGCTTATATATGGAGCAATCTGTATTTTCCCCTAAATTTAGCTGGTGCGGCTTATAGTCAGGTGCGGCTTATAGTCCGGAAATTACGGTACTTTATATATATATTTATATACATACTTTATATATATATTTGTATATATACTTTATATATATATATATACATATATATATCACCTCGCTGGGGTATAGATATATATATATATATATATATATATATATATATATATATATATATATATATATATATATATATATATATATATATATATATATATATATATATATATATACACCCCAGTCAGGGGCGGATTAAGAAATTTTGGCCCCCTGGGCCTGACATGGTCTTGGCCCCTCAACCCCCCGCGCGTGTGGGCGCACACACACGCACGCACTATGCAAGAAATACTGTATACTGTGAACAGACATGCACACTGTACTGTACAGAAGAGTGCACATACTGCACACACACTATTAGGTATACCACACAGACACTGACAAGCACAGGTTTCACACAGACACAGGGGGAGGGGATAAATGGCCTAAAAATAAACATTTTTGAAAATGATTACGCCCACTTCAGTGATGGTGCATTGGGTCATTTGAGAGATATTATGTATTGGAAGTTGGTAGCTATCATGAAATAAACCCCCCAACCCACCCAAAAAACTAAATCGGACATGATTTTTGCCCCCTTTTCCTCCCTTCTATCATTAAAAATAAAATAATATCTTAGGAAAACACATTGGCATAACGGCAGCTGTGCAGCAAATTGAGGCTCAAAGTCTGTATCTATTTGTGGTTAAGCTTGAGGAGAAGGAGAAAGGTAAAATGATAACATGCATCGGAGAGCACCACAAAGAAAGGTGTAGGCCAGTTCATGGTACAAGGGCTGCATGCAGGTCAAGATAGCCCATTTCCAAGAATGCTATAGTGGCTGGACAGGCACTGGACATGTCCTGAACTCAGTGTCAGACGTGGCTGCCGAATACTTGGATGAAGTGAAGCAGCTGACAGATCTCATGCTGCCCCATCTGAAGACTGTCCTGGCCAGGCAGAGGATGGATGAGGAGACCTTCCCAATGGACCCTGTCAGTGAACAGGCTAGTAACATTGATGGCACCCCTGTGCACAACATTGGGATGGAGAGACAATGTGGCAAGGTGGACTACAAACTGAAGAAGTTGGGCACACTGAACGCAGTCAATAGGTCAATAATTTTACAGAAGAGCCAGGAGCTTCAGAGGTTTCAAGGCAGCAGCACAAGCAAAAAGGGAGGTTGAACTCAACTGGAGTAAATTCATGAAGGCAAAATTCGAGAGTAGGGCAGATGAGAAACAAGAGATGGCTCAAAGAAAGGAGAGTAAGAGACTAGACATGCTGGACACACTGAAATCTTTTGATGGCCCCTTCACGATAGTGGGGAAGTTGAAAAGTTCCTTGTGGATGAAAGTCTGCACAAGAATGCAAAGCTGCAGAGAATGAAGCTTGAGGTTCAGTTTGCCAGAGAAAGCACCAAGCTTCTGCCTAAAGTCAATCCTATCTTCACAATCCAGGTGACACTTCCCAGAAATGGCAAAAGTGCAATTCTCCAAGTCATAATGGATACTTAGAATTTTATGGTGGTGGTAAGTATTCATGAAAACAGGTAGCCTAACATTAGTGAATGGGTGAATTCTGGAAATAACCTAAAAATCTTACACAGTGCACCTTTAAGCAAGGGGTTTCTTTCGTGCTTTCAATTTTGCAAAATCATCCACCACATCATTGAAGTCCAACTCTCTTGTCAGCTCACTCTCAATTGCCATTAGAGATAACGCATTTAATCTTTTCTGAGTCATTCTTGTGCGCAGCTCATTTTTTACTCTTGACAAAAGAGAGAATGAGCGTTCTCCCTCACAGTTACTGACCGGTAGAGTGAGAAAAATCTGTAGCGCAATGTATGTATTAGGAAACGTAGGCTGTAGTCCAAAATGTATTATTGTTTTGAGCAGTCCTGAAGGGGTCCTCTCCTCATCAGTGTTGTTGAGCTGTATAAAAGATTTGAACTGTATAAGCTCCTGTCCAAGACTTTCATTGAGGTCAGATGGGTATGATTCAGTGAGAATCTTGGCCTTGTGAAGGACTGAAGCATTGGACTCTGTATCCAAAGAGAAAAGGACACTGAACAAATTGTTCAGATGTTTGTAGGCCTCCAGACGGTGATTAAGGCTTGAACTCAGTTGATCAATAGAGGCAATAAATGTCTCTATTTGAAACAGTTGCCTTCCCTCAAGCACAACATCTGGGGATGCTGATTCATCAGCAAACTTTTTACGTTTCCTCGTCCGTTCAGCCCTGTAAGATGGGGTGCCACCCAACATGTTTAAGGCTTTCTGCTCAAAATGATCAAATAGATCTCTTTGGGAGAGAACAAAGGTGCGCAGAGATTCCAGCAATCTAACTGCTGTACCAAGGTCCATGTCTGCTTTTTGAAGTTGCAGACTTGTGGCCTGAAATCTGGACAGAACAGTGTCCCAAAAGCCTGCCATGAAGGCCATCTCAAGTGAATCCAGCTTCCGCACTAGACTGTCAGCTTCAGTTCGTGTGTCTCGTTTCTCTGTGTCATCAGTGGAAATAACCTGTAGTGCTGCTTTTATTTTACTGTAGTTCTGCCACAGTGCTTTGGTAGATTCTGCACGGCAACTCCAACGCGTGTTGGATAAAGCTTTAAGTGTGAGATCTATGTTGGAATTGCCAAATACCCTGTCCCATCGGTGTGTGGATGCAGTTGTGAAGTTGTAAATAGACTGAATCAAGTCAAAATACTTAGAGACTTCATTTCCACATCTGTCAATGCTGTTGACTCCCACCAAATTCAAAGAGTGAGCTGCACATGGAATATAGTGTATTAATGGGTTGCTTTTCTTTAAGTGAGCCTGCAACCCATTATACCTCCCTGACATGTTGCTGGCATTATCATAAGCCTGCCCCCTGCAATTTGACAGCTCTAACCCTAGATTTTCCAACACAGACATGACACAGTTAGCCAAACTTTCACCTGTATGGCTAGTAATGGGCTCAAAACCCACAAAGCGTTCAACAACACTGCCCTCTTTGCTAACAAAACGGAATATGAATGTCAATTGGTCCACATGAGATAAATCTGGGGTTGAATCCACAATGATAGAGTAGTATTTGCTTGCTTGCAGTTCATCTGCTATAGCCTGTTTGGTTTTTGCACCCATCAATTCAATGAATTCCTCAGAAATGGTGGAGGACAGATATGAGGTATTACCTCGACCCATCTGCCCAAACTTTCTGATGTGATCCTTTAGAAAGGGATCAAATTCAGCCAGGACCTCCAGAATACCAAGGTAGTTCCCATTGAGAGGAGACCCTAATGATTCATTTTTACCCCTAAATGCAAGGCCCCTTTCTGCAAGGAATTTAATGACTGCAACAACTCTTTGTAACACCTGCCTCCAATAGCTGCTCTCTGCCTGAAACTGTTTGAACAGGTCTGCATCAACTGTGGCACCTTTGGCGCGGTTCAAGACTGCTTGCATGCAGGTTATGTGCTCAGCACTTCGCTCATGTTCACCAAATCTTTCTGAGTGTTTCCAATCACAATAGCCTGTCACAAAAGAATGCGTTTTTGGGGAAAACAGTTTGCATGCAAAGCAGTAAACATTACCAGTAGAGGGAGAGTACATCAGCCACTCTCTTTGTACTCGTTGTCCATTGGGCAAGTGTGAAGTAAAATGTTCATTGTTTAGGCATCGGGTTTTGCCTCCTAGCCCACTGTTCCTCACAGAAGCTGGATAATGGCTGTGACGGTTGTGAAATGATTTTGCACCTCTTTGAATAAGAACTTCCTTCATTGACTCAGTGAGGGTCTCAGCCCATTTAGCGGGATCACTAGGTAGAGTTGTCACTGTAGATGGTGTTGAAGAAAGATTCAGCTCATTTTCTATGCTGTCCAGAGGTGCAGTGACCTCACATTCATCCGAGCAACTGGCTACTGCTGAATTGGTTGAATCATAAGCATCAGAAGCATTTGGTTCAGTGTCTACACTTGTAGTGGTCTCAGGATCTTGGGAGCTACATGCTAGCTCAGGTGCATTGCTAACCTTAGCTGAATTTGCAGTAGCATTTATAGAATTGCTTTCAGCAGATGTCTTTGTACTGAAGAAGCTGGAGATATTTGGAACACTCTCAAGTAAAACTGATTCCTTTTTTTTCTTTTCTTGCTGAATTTTTTTTCTAGCTCCTCCACTTAAACGTTTATGATCCATATTTCCCTTCTTTCTTTGCACATTGGCTCTTTGCCTATCACAACAGATAAACCAACTATGTGTGTGTGTGTGTGTGTGTGTGTGTGTGTGTGTGTGTGTGTGTGTGTGTGTGTGTGTGTGTGTGTGTGTGTGTGTGAGTTTGTTTGTGTGTTTATGATCGGTGCTGCTTCCTTCAAGTGTGTGAGGTGATTTAGAAAACTAGCAACCCAGCATCAACACTCCAAAGCAGAGAATAACAGCTTACTAGCATAGACAATTGAGAGCAGAGAATCAACTGATTCGTCTGATAGACAGCAGGAGAGCAGAGTGGTCAGTGATGATCGAATCAAGAAAATGTCTAAATGGCAAGGGAACAGACTGATTTGTACTGAGGAGAAAGAGAGAGAGAGCCAATTACAGTGAAATATATTCCAAAAGAGCCAAGTGACTAGCTGAAGGCAGGGACAAATGCCTTGGAGTGACCAACAAGAGTGCAAAGTACCAAATGGCAAAATGTGGAAAGACCAACAGGCAGATCTGCTTTTACCTCTTATCTTCACAACCAAAAAGTTGCTAAATGATGTTTTCAGTCGCTAGCCAGGTATGGCCAAAAGACGCGAAATCTAGCGGCAAAGTCGGTCAATCACACTGACAGTGAAACAAATATTTTGAAAAGATAATAATTGTACACCTTTGTGCACTTTAGTCTTCTATCTAAATATTTTCACAAAGGACACCAAGGCAGCTTGCTAGCTATGATGGGAGCAACAATGTCTGATAGACAGCAGGAGAGCAGAGTGGTCAGTGATGATCCAATCAAGAAAATGTCTAAATGGCAAGGGAACAGACTGATTTGTACTGAGGAGAAAGAGAGAGCCAAGTACAGTTAAATATATTCCAGAGCCAAGTGACTAACTGAAGGCAAAGACAACAGCCAGATACCTTAGCAGAGACCAACAAGAATTCAAAGTACCTAATAGCAAGATGGCGAGACCAACACAATAAATTGTATTAGGATTTAATTTATTAACGTTAATCTTAACAGCCAAAAAGTTGCTGAATAATGTTTGTAGTCGCTAGCCAGGTATGCCCAAAACAAGAGTCGCTAAACCTAGCAGCAAAGTTGCTTAATTGCAACACACTCTAGGATTCAGGGGAATTAAGGATAATAAAGATATTAATTGTACAACTTTTTGTACTTTTTTTCTAGTTTTTTGAGTCGCCAGCCATGTATGGCCAAAAGTCGCTAATTGAATGCCAACGTTGCTTAATCGCCAACACACTGGGACTCACTGAAGGACTGACTGAATAAAAAAGATAATTAAGATAATTGTGTACTTTTCTCTTCTGATATTTTCTCTAAGGACCCCAAGCTATCTGCAAGCAGCAATAATGTCTGACAGACAGGAGAGCAGAGTGGTCAGTGATGAATGGCAAGGGAACAGGCTGATTTGTACTGAGGAGAAAGAGAGAGAGAGAGCCAATTACAGTGAAATATATTCCAAAAGAGCCAAGTGACTAGCTGAAGGCAGGGACAAATGCCTTGGAGTGACCAAGAAGAGTGCAAAGTACCAAATGGCAAAATGTGGGAAGACCAACAGGAAGATCTGCTTTTACCACTTATCTTCACAACCAAAAAGTCGCTAAATGATGTTTTTAGTCGCTAGCCAGGTATGGCCAAAAGACGCGAAATCTAGCGGCAAAGTCGGTCAATCACACAGTGAAACAAATAATTTTAAAAAGATAGTAATCGTACAATGTCTTGTACTTTTGTCTTCTTTCTTAATATTTCTCAAAGGACACCAAAATGTCGCTATCTGCAGGCAGCTTGCTAGCTATGATGGCAGCAACAATGTACCTTAGAGTGACTGACCAACAAGAGCTCAAAGTACCTAATGGCAAAATGTGGAGAGACAGACACAATAAATTGCATTAAGATGAAGAGAACTGTTGCTATTATTAATCTTAACATCAACCAGAAAGTCGCTAAATGTCACCAGCCAGGTATGGCCAAAAGTCGCTTAATTGGCCACACACAGTAACAGAGAAACTAACAAAAAAAAGATCATAAAGATAATAGTTGTACAACTGTGTGTACTTTTGTCTTCTTTCTAAATATTTTCCCAAAGGACACCAAAATGTTGCTATCTGCAGGCGGGAGCGTGCCTATGTTCCCCGGGTCCTATGTTCCCCGGGTCCTATGTTCCCCGGTTGTTCCTGGGTCTTTGTATGCGACCGGGGAACTTAGGCCTATGTTCCCTGCATTGTATCTGGCGAAATTGCGAAATTGTGCCCTGACCAAAACCATCCCTAAACCTAACCTGTCACAGGGCGTTGTGGAGCACTTTTTTTTGGCGAAATTGTGCCCTGACCAAAACTATCCCTAAACCTAACCTGTCACAGGGCGTTGTGGAGCACTTTTTTGGCGAAATTGTGCCCTGACCAAAACCATCCCTAAACCTAACCTGTCACAGGGCGTGCGGCAGCAGATAGAGCAACTCAAACGCGAACTTCCTTCCTTCGACAACTTAAACGCGTCTCTGTCATGCGTGTCTGCGTGCGTCTTACTTAGTCGCGCATTGGAAGCAGCGGGGAACATAGAACCCTTTTCTGGAAAAAGTGTTGTACGTTCCCCGCAGCGGGGAACATAGAACCCTTTTTTTTAAAAAGGGTCCTTAGTTCCCCGGTAGAGGGGAACATAGGACCCGGGTAACATAGGGACGGGGAACATAGGGATGACCCGCTGCAGGCAGCTTGCTAGCTATGATGGCAGCAACGATGTCTGCCAGACAGGAGAGAGTGGTCAGTGACGATCGAATCGAGAAAATGACAAAATGGGTCAAAGACCAAAAAGTTATTAACTGACAGCAGTGACAAATGTCAGACTGTAAACTTTCTCGAAAGAAAAGGACAAAATGGGAAGATGCTGATAATAACAGCAAAATGGAAAATATAAGAATTTCCAAGTAATGCTCAACTCAAGTGTGTGTGTGTGTGTGTGTGCGCGCGTTAAACTTCTTGTTGAATGATTTCAAATTATCTCTGAGTCTGAACTGAGGGAAAGGAAACCAAATTTTGAGCAGTCTCTCACGAGTTCAAAATACCAAATGAGGAGATTCTAAAAGAACAGACCGGTTTATGAAAGACTTGATGGGGGAGGGGCACAGCTAAGAATACTTGAGTGAGATTCTGTGATCCAAATTCGAGATAGAGCTTTTTGATAATGATAATTTGTCAGAGTAAGGTTGTGTAATCAAAATTTGAGAATGAGCTTTGTCAATCAATCAAGAATATTTGCATTAAGTTCTGTGATCAAAATTCAGAAACAACCTTTAATAATTGATAAAGAATATGTGAGTGAGGTTGTGTGATCCATCCAATTTGAGAATTAGCTTTGATAATAATGATTGAGAGCCTCTGGCCCTCTGTGGATCATGGCCGCGGGGCCAATTTTGCCTGGCCCCTTGGGGCCTATGTGGGTCGTGGCCGCGGGGCCAAGTTGGCCTGGCCCCTTGGGGCCTCTGACCCTCTATGGATCGGGGCCAAGTTGGCCTGACCCCTCGGGGCCTCTGGCCCTCTATGGATCATGGCCGCGGGGCCAAGTTGGCCTGACCCCTTAGGACCTCAGGCCCTCTGTGGGTCGCGGCCGCGGGGCCAAGTTGACCTGGCCCCTTGGGGCCTCTTACCCTCTATGGATCGTGGCCGCGGGGCCAAGTTGACCTGGCCCCTTGGGGCCTCTGGCCTTCTGTGGCTCGCGGCCGCGGGGCCAAGTTGGCCTGGCCCTTTGGGGCCTCTGGCCTTCTGTGGGTCGTGGCCGCGGGGCCAAGTTGGCCTGGCCCCTTGGGGCCTCTGACCGTCTATGGATCGTGGCCGCGGGGCCAAGTTGACCTGGCCCCCTGGGGCCTCTGACCCTCTATGGATCGTGGCCGCGGGGCCAAGTTGGCCTGGCCCCTTGGGGCCTCTGACCGTCTATGGATCATGGCCGCGGGGCCATGTTGGCCTGGCCCCTTGGGGCCTCTGGCCCTCTGTGGGTCGCGGCCGCGGGGCCAAGTTGACCTGGCCCCTTGGGGCCTCTTACCCTCTATGGATCATGGCCGCGGGGCCAAGTTGGCCTGGCCCCTTGGGGCTTAAGATTATTATTTTTGCAAAAGTAGTTTTGCTTGGGTCGCGGCCGCGGGGCCAAGTTGGCCTGGCCCCTTGGGGCCTCTGGCCCCCTGGGCCTGGGCCCGGTAGGCCCGGTCATTAATCCACCTATGACCCCAGTGAGGTGATGCTCCATGTCCCAAGAGCTAGCCTATGTAGCCGAGGATCGGACCGCCAAGTGCCCTGACTTCGGCCGCCGGCCAGCTCACATTGCACCCGACCTCTATGGCCCCTTCTAGGAGTGGTAAGCCCATTGGAGGGGGGACTCACATTACCTCTTCGGGCTGTGCCCGGCCGGGCCCCATGGGGACAGGCCCGGAGGATTATTGGGACACGCAAACTCCTCTACCACGATAAGGTGGCAGCTCAGAAAGGAGTATATATATATATATATATATATATATATATATATATATATATATATATATATATATATATATATGTATATATTAGGGCTAATACTCAACAGCTAATCATTCATACATACAGTATAGACTCCCACCATACACCCCTTTTGGATTAGTCACACTCCATTTCCTTAGTTTATATTATTATTGTTTGATTATTATATATATATATATATATATATATATATATATATATATATATATATATATATATATAATAAATCATAGAGCGACATCGCCCTCTTGTGTCTGTGCCGTCAACTCCTCCTGCAACCATAACACAAACAAGAGCATGTGAATGTATTTTGCTTTCTGGAGAACGTTGGACATCTTTAAGTAATCACGAGCTGGTGTCGCACTGTACGAAAAAAAGAGATCAGCATCGTCATCTGAAAAAGGTAAACAAGCTTGTTTGTTTCAACAACTGTTTAAACTAAAGAAGAGTAAAAGGTGCACTATGTTAAGTTGTTTATGAGTGCTTTTAAAAACATTACCGATTAGTAACTGTACCTTGTTTGCAATATTATTGCAAACTGCATAGACTTTCAAAATGTGCACTAAATGTTTACTATACTTATTTACACTGAGTTTTGAGCAAATCAATGACTTGCAGTTCATTAAAACATTTAAAACATTCCTGTATGACATTCTGACAACTAAATTGTATCTGTACCCAAATATTGGGGTATTTTGGGGGGGAAATGTTATTTATGGAATCAAATAATAACTTGTGATTAATCATGATTAATCACAGGTTTGGAGTGTGATTAATCTGATAAAAAAATGAATCACTTGACAGCCCTAGTATATACATGTTTACTGTCCATTATTGCGTTAACTATAAAGGCGCTAATTTTATTAACGCACATGCCTAGTGACTCCTTTTTGACCCTTTGCCCATTCCGTAGCATGGGGAAATGTGATGATGTTTAGTTACTGTTGAGCCCCAAGCTCAAGAATAGAAATCAGAAATGCACAAAGAAAAGGTGACATTATGGAAATCTCAGATCCAAAGCCATGGCAAGTGTTCCCGACAAGAAAAGACAATTTCATCATCGATCGACGTGAAACGACATCATTGTGGTGAACGCCTGCTGGCACACTTTGTCACTTGTAGAGAGGAGGAGCTTCACGTCTGTGTTTACATTGCAGTTGAGTGCATTTATAACATAACATGTCGATTGTTACACTAACTGCTTTAGTAAGATGAAATAAAATCTCAGCAGAAAAAAAAAAAGTAGCGAGAAAGTCTAGAGTCGCTTTTTAATTGGAGAGTTTTGTCAAAACATGTCAAGACACCTCTTCTCATAGTTATATATCTCTTTGTATTGTACGATTCTATTCGCATCTCGATATATGGGTTACGATACCATTAAAAAAACAATTTATAAAACAATACGATCCGATGTGATTTGATATGGTATATGAACGATTCAAAATGATTCGAAGTGTAAGAACTATTCAATAAGATTTAATACAGTGTATGAACGATTCGATTCCATGATTAACATTTGTTGATGGACACATGAATTTTTACACCACAAAAGAAATAAGCATTCCTTCCTGTGCATACGCTCCTCCTCATGTTAGAGGATCAATTGTTAAGATCTTAGCACCGAGCGCTCAGACTAGATCTGTCCAAGCTAAGTCTATGAGCATGAACTGATAACAACTACTCGGATGAGAGGCCAAATGTCTTCTAAGACAACTGATCAGTCGAATGCAATGAGAATAACAATAACCTGATGAATTAAAAAAAAAGCACATTCTATAAATGTAGTTATAGATAGATATATAGATAGATAGATAGATAGATAGATAGATAGATAGATAGATAGATAGATAGATAGATAGATAGATAGATAGATAGATAGTACTTTATTGATTCCTTTAGGAGAGTTCCCTCAGAAAAATTAAGTGACATGCTTCCAATATTTTCAGTTTTTTAAAACAACATATGGGTTAAATGAAATAAAAAGGCAAACAAATTTCACATGTGAAATATATTTATTTTCCGCAAGTCAAGTCAAGTCAGTGTTAAAGTTAAAGTTAAAGTTAAAGTACCAATGATTGTCACACACACACTAGGTTTGGTAAAATGTGTCCTCTTAATTTGACCCATCCACTTGTTCACCCCTTGGGAGGTGAGGGGAGCAGTGATCAGCAGCGGTGGCATTTTGGTGATTAATCACAGGGGGCAGGACTTCCGAGACAAGGATGGAAAGTGACGTGTGTTGTTGAGTTAAAAGGGGAAAAGAAAGTTGCCGGAAGAGAGAGCAAGAAACGGAGATTGAGCCACCACCCCCCCTGTGGCCCCAAAAGGGACAAGCTGTAAAAAAAAGGGTGGATAGATATATGTATAATGGGTGTATTTATATATATATATAAATATATACTGTATATATATAAGATGTGTGTGTGTGTGTGTGTGTGTGTGTGTGTGTGTGTGTGCGTGCGTGCATGCGTCCGTGTATGTTTGTATGTGTATATACTATATATATAAATATATATGTGTGTGTGTATGTATATATTTGTATGTATGTATATATATTTATATATTTGTGTATTCAGAAAGTATTCACAGCGCTTCACTTGTTCCACATCGTGTTGTGTTACAGCCTTATTCAAAAGTAGAATACGTTTATTTTTCTTCTCAAAGTTTTACACACAATACTCAATAATGTCAATGTAAAAAACGTTTTTTAGGTCTGAAGTCCGGGCGCTGGCTTGGCCACTCAAGGGCGTTTACGGAGTTGTCCTGAAGCCATTCCTTTGATATCTTGGATGTGTGGTTTGGGTCGTTGTTCGACTGAAAGATGATCCGTCTCCCCAGTCTTGAGTTCAAGAGTGCTCTGGAGCAGGTTTTCATCCAGGATGTCTCTGTACATTGCTGCATTCATTTTTCCCTCTATCCTGACTAGTCTCCTAGTTCCTGCTGCTGAAAGACATCCCAACAACAAGATGCTGCCACCAACATGCTTCACTGTAGGGATGGTATTGGCCTGGTAATAAGTGGTGCCTGGTTTTCTCCAAACATGACGCCTGGCATTTCTGCCAAAGAGTTCAATCTTTGTCTCATCAGACCAGACAATTGTGTTTCTCATGGTCGAAGAGTCTTTCAGGTGCAAACTGGCAAACTCCAGGCAGGCTGCGATGTGCTTTTTACAAATAAATTGCTTCTGTCTGGCCACTCTACCATAAAGGCCTGATTGGTGGATTGCTGCAGAGATGGTTGTCCTTCTGAAAGGTTCTCCTCTCCCCACAGAGAAATGCTGTAGCTCTGACAGAGTGACCATCGGGTTCTTGGTCTGAATAAGGCTCTTCTTGTCAGGCTTGTCACTGACAGTTTGGTTATGTTCGGGTTTTTCTCTGTGTTTGTGTTTTATTTCCTTCTTATTTTGGTTCCTTTTCCTGCACGTCTCCCTGAGCGCTTGTTTCCCTCACCTGTACCTGATTGGCAGTCTGGCAATTGCCACCAGGTTTGCCAATCAAGCTACTATTTATACCTGCCTCGCCCTTCAGTCAGTGCTGGAGTATTGCTAGCTGTTTGCTGGTCGCTTGTTGTGTTCACTACTGCATTGAGTTAAGCATACAGTTAGTTCAGTTACATTGTACAGCCTCTAGGTGGCGTAGCGAGTCAGACGGAGGAGATGCGGTGAGGTGAGGAGAGAAGAAGAATGTAATGTAGGTAAATACAGGTACGTGAATAAAGATGCTGAAGGGAAAGTAACGCGTTCGTGTTGGTTATTACTACACACCCAACATAACAAGTGGCGACGAGGATAAAGGAAAAAAAAAGAATGGCTTTACTCGGTTTACAACCGCCCTCTGCGTTCCTGGAGTGCCCGGGAGAGCCGAAGGTTACGTTTGAGGATTGGAGGAAGCTATTCGACAACTTCTTGCTAGCAATCGGAGGTCAAGAATTTTCCGCGGAGAGGAAAAGAGCCCTGCTGATTCACTGTCTGGGAACAGAAGGACAAAGGTTGTACAATACCCTGCCGCTTACTGAGGATACCTACAGTGGTAGCTTACTGGCTTTGCAAACATTCTTCACCCCGAAAGTCAACGTGGTCACAGAGAGGTACCGTTTTCGGCAGCGCGCTCAAGCTATGAGTGAGTCAACGGATCACTATTTGGCAGCGCTGCGTGAGCTAGTGAAAACGTGCAATTTCAGTGGAATGGAAAATGAAATGATACATGATCAGATAGTGGAGAAAACGTGTGTGCCTCGTATACGTGAAAGACTGTTGTTAGAACCAGAGCTAACTCTTGATAAGGCACTTACACTAGCCAGACGAATTGAAATTGCCATTGCTGATGCAAAAACGTTCACTGAGAGTGGAACGAAGCTAGTCTCTGCAGTCTACAGACAGGGAAATAAGAAGGCAGGACACCCCAAAGACAAGTCTAAGCACAAAGGGGGAAAACGGAATGATGCCATTCAACAATGTTACAGATGTGGCTCTGCTGATCACCTTGCTAACAACCAGTCATGCCCAGCTAAAGATGTTAAATGCAAAACATGTGGGAAGATAGGCCACTATTCCAGAGTGTGCAAATCCTCTACTAAATCAGTCAATGAAGTGAGTTTGCCTGAAGTGACTGTCCTCAATGTTGGCAAGAAGACTGATATACAAGGAAAACTAATTGGAACTTTCACTGTGGCTACATCACCTACAAGTACACATACAAGTGACATGTTAGTTGACACAGGATCTGCTGTCTCAATACTACCCGAAAAACTGTACAGAGAAAACTTCAGCACAAGTAAACTAAGCCCACCTACAGTAAAACTGTTGACGTACTCAAGACAGAACCTAAAAGTTTTTGGACGTCTTAAAGCGACAGTAACATACCAACAGAGGACTGCAACTGGATTTTTCAACATTGTAAAGTCCGGTACACCCCTCATTGGGCTAGATCTATGTGAAGACCTCAACGTAGAGATTAAAGGAGGAAAGTTGGTGGAACCAACAGTGGATTGTGCCATGCTTTCACAGTTTCCTAAACTCCCTGAAACTACAACCACGTTGGACATTGGACATGCCAAAGGTTTTGTACATAAGGTGCAGATACGCACAGATGTTAAACCAGTGCAAAAAAAACTCAGACGCCTGCCGCTTTCAGTACGTGATACCGTCACGGCAGAGCTGAATGAACTGGAAAAACAGGGAATCATAGAGGGAGTTGATTCATCCAAATGGGTTTCCCCTATTGTAGTCACTCGGAGGAAGAACGGGAAAATCCGCATGTGTGTGGATATGAGGGAACCTAACAAGGCAGTGGTCCCTGACAGCCATCCATTACCACTGATCGAGGACGTACTTGCTGAGCTGAGTGGGTCAAAGATGTACTCTACCTTGGATCTGAAAAGCGCATACCATCAACTGGAACTGCATGAGGAGAGCAGAAATCTCACTGCTTTCATTACACATGAAGGATTGTACAGATGACCGCAGAGTTCCTTATGGACTAAGTTCAGCTCCTGCAGCATTCCAGAAAATGATGACAAAAATACTCAGTGGATTAAAGGGGGTTAAGTGATACCTAGATGATGTCATAATCTATGGGCCCTCACAGGAAGAACATGACGCTAACCTGAAAGCTGTAAGGAACCGTATTCAGGAAGCGGGTCTGCAGCTCAACAAGGAAAAATGCCTCTTCAGTCAGACTACACTGACATTCCTAGGCCACAGACTCTCACCTGAAGGCTTACAGCCAAGCGATGGCCATGTGACTGCAATCCTGAATGCGCCTGCTCCTACCGATGCAGCCACCCTGCGCTCATTCCTGGGTTTAAGTGCATGGTATAGCAAATGTATACCTAACTACGCCAGCCTGGTCGAGCCAATGAGAGCTCTGTTGCGGAAGAATACAATTTTCAAGTGGAATGATGCAGCACAAAAGAGCTTTGATCAAGTCAAAAACATGGTTGTCAACAGCCCAGCACTGACACTGTTTGACCCAAACAAACCAACAGTGGTCTCAACCTACGCTTCTGATTATGGACTTGGAGCTGTTTTGACACAGGTGAATGAGGCAGGAGAGGAAGACACAATAGCTTTCGCCTTCCGCAGTTTATCAGATGCTGAAAGAAAGTACTCTATAGTTGAAAAAGAGGTTCTCGCATGCGTCTGGGCTGCTGAAAAGTGGCGTATGTGGCTCTGGGGAAGGAAGTTCCTGTTACGCACTGACCATGAAGCTCTAACTACACTTCTGACTACCAAGGGAAATAATTGGGCTGGACTTCGGGTTGCCCGGTGGTCTGCTCGCTTAATGGAGTTTGACTATGAGGTCCAGTACAGAGCTGGAACACTGAACAGCGTCGCCGACTGCTTATCCAGACTACCACTCCCTGCGACAAACAAGGATTATACTGAGACCGTGGAGTCAGTCGCAACAATACTGGACGACATTCAAGCAGTCACTCAAGCAGACTTCAAAGCGGAGAGTAACTTGTGCCCTGTGCTGACCAAACTTTGCGCACAGCTACAAAAGCCTTGGCCAAGACAAAAAAAAGTGCTTGACCATGACCTACAGCCATACTACCTGATACGTGACGAACTGGCAATTTCGGATGACTGCATGGTCAGAGGCACTCACCGTCTCGTGGTTCCAGGGTCACTATAGAAAAGGCTCATAGACATTGCACATGAGACTCATCAGGGCATTGTCAGAACAAAACAACGCCTCAGAGAACCATACTGGTGGCCTAAAATGGACGCACAAGTTGAATCACTCATCAAAGACTGTACTACACGCAGACAAAATGACAAGTCAGTTACTACCTATAATGCCCCACTCCAACCTGTGCCTTTGCCCGATGCCGCGTAGGAAAAAGTGTCAATCGACATCGTTGGTCCTTTTGCATCTGCACCAAGAGACTGCAGATATGCTGTAACGCTTGTGGACTACTTCAGTAAATGGCCGGAAGTAGCTTTTGTGGCACAGATTGATACTGCAACAATCATCCAGTTCCTAATAGCAACCTTTTCACGGGAAGGTAATCCAAAAGAGTTAGTGAGTGACAATGGTACTCAGTTCACATCAGCTGAATTCGAAAATTTTCTAAAACAAAGAGGAATTGTACACCTGAAATCATCTCTATATTATCCCCGTGCAAATGGAGAAGTTGAGAGGTTCAACAGAGTGCTCAAAGACTGCCTCCAGACTGCTTCTATACAAGGGACACCCTGGAAGCCATTCACAGGGTCCTTTCTTATGGATTACAGAGCTACTCCACACTCAACCACTGGAGTGAGCCCCTCACAGCTGCTTCACGGAAGACAAATGAGAACAAAACTCCAAATCATGGATGTGACTCCTGTCCACGTAAATAAGAATGTGGTGCGTGAACGAGTTAAAAAGATACAGGAATACGCAAAACTGTACACAGACAGGAACAGGAGTGCAAAGAAGACATCCTTCAACCCTGGTGATCAGGTCAGGATTCGGAAGCCATGGAAGGTAAAGAAAGGAGAACAAAAGTTCACAAAGCCAAGGACTGTGGTGCGGAAGAAAAGCCCATACACCTACCTGTTGGATGATGGTAGAGTCTGGAATGCATCACACCTTTCTGTACTACCACACGTGACCACTATGGACAATGACACTGTACAGGCCGAACCTAAACAAGAGACACATGTGAACAGTAGACCTGAGAGGTGTAGGCAACCGCCTAACTGGACTAAGGACTATGTAATGTACTAAAGAAGTTGCATAAACATGCATGTTGCTGGTTGTTAAGGAAAAGAAAATAATGCATGCATGAAAAATGTTTGGTATGCGATTTACATACGGTTAAATGCTGCTGTAATGGTTGATTGGTTGTCA
This sequence comes from Entelurus aequoreus, assembly GCF_033978785.1. Taxonomy (NCBI): domain Eukaryota; kingdom Metazoa; phylum Chordata; class Actinopteri; order Syngnathiformes; family Syngnathidae; genus Entelurus; species Entelurus aequoreus. The sequence goes on from NC_084749.1 coordinate 26,968,339, forward strand.
TTTTATTACTTCCAAAATATTATAGGCATGGTGTTACTTGAATCTAATTACAAAAGAAATTGTAAGTTTTGTTATGAAGGAATTCACTTTTATTGAAAGGGGGAGATGTTGTGTTCACTACTGCATTGAGTTAAGCATACAGTTAGTTCAGTTACATTGTACAGCCTCTAGGTGGCGTAGCGAGTCAGACGGAGGAGATGCGGTGAGGTGAGGAGAGAAGAAGAATATAATGTAGGTAAATACAGGTACGTGAATAAAGATGCTGAAGGGAAAGTAACGCGTTCGTGTTGGTTATTACTACACACCCAACATAACATCGCTGTCTCCTGGTTCCTCGTATTTTGTATTCTGTTTCCTGTTTGCTGGTTCCTGTTTGCTGTCTCCAGTTCTCCTTGAATCCTGTATCCTGTTGCCTGTTGATTGTTTCCTGATTCCTGATTCCTGTTTTCCTGCATTTGGACATTAAAATAATGTTTTCCTGCAACAAGCCCGCCATCTCTGCATCTTGGGGTTCGTCACCGACACTTCCTTACACTTCTCCTCCGATCGCTCAGTTTAAACGGCCGGCAAGCTCTGGGAAGAGTCCTGGTGATTCCAAACTCGTCCAATTTACAAACCCCGCTTCCATATGAGTTGGGAAATTGTGTTAGATGTAAATATAAACGGAATACAATGATTTGCAAACCCTTTTCAACCCATATTCAATTAAATGCACTACAAAGACAAGATATTTGATGTTCAAACTCATAAAACTTTTTTTTTTTTTTAATAATAATTAACTTAGAATTTCATGGCTGCAACATGTGTCAAAGTAGTTGGGAAAGGGCATGTTCACCACTGTGTTACATGGCCTTTCCTTTTAACAACACTCAGTAAACGTTTGGGAACTGAGGAGACACATTTTTTAAGCTTCTCATGTGGAGTTCTTTCCCATTCTTGCTTGATGTACAGCTTAAGTTGTTCAACAGTCCGGGGGTCTCCATTGTGGTATTTTAGGCTTCATAATGCGCCACACATTTTCAATGGGAGACAGGTCTGGACTACAGGCAGGCCAGTCTAGTACCCGCACTCTTTTACTATGAAGCCACGTTGATGTAACATGTGGCTTGGCATTGTCTTGCTGAAATAAGCAGGGGCGTCCATGGTAATGTTGCTTGGATGGCAACATATGTTGCTCCAAAACCTGTATGTACCTTTCAGTATTAATGGCGCCTTCACAGATGTGTAAGTTACCCATGTCTTGGGCACTAATACACCCCCATACCATCACAGATGCTGGCTTTTCAACTTTGCGCCTATAACAATCCGGATGGTTCTTTTCCTCTTCGGTCCGGAGGACATGACATCCACAGTTTCCAAAAACAATTTGAAATGTGGACTCGTCAGACCACAGAACACTTTTCCACTTTGTATCAGTCCATCTCAGATGAGCTCAGGCCCAGCGAAGCCGGCGGCGTTTCTGGGTGTTGTTGATAAACGGTTTTTGCCTTGCATAGGAGAGTTTTAACTTGCACTTACAGATGTAGCGACCAACTGTAGTTACTGACAGTGGGTTTCTGAAGTGTTCCTGAGCCCATGTGGTGATATTCTTTATACACTGATGTCGCTTGTTGATGCAGTACAGCCTGATGGAGCGAAGGTCACGGGCTTAGCTGCTTACGTGCAGTGATTTCTCCAGATTCTCTGAACCCTTTGATGATATTACGGACCGTAGATGGTGAAATCCCTAAATTCCTTGCAATAGCTGGTTGAGAAAGTTTTTTCTTAAACTGTTCAACAATTTGCTCACGCATTTGTTGACAAAGTGGTGACCCTCGCCCCATCCTTGTTTGTGAATGACTGAGCATTTCATGGAATCTACTTTTATAGCCAATCATGGCACCCACCTTTTCCCAATTTGCCTGCTTACTTGTGGGATGTTCCAAATAAGTGTTTGATGAGCATTCCTCAACTTTATCAGTATTTATTGCCACCTTTCCCAACTTCTTTGTCACGTGTTGCTGGCATCAAATTCTAAAGTTAATGATTACTTGCAAAAAAAAAATGTTTTATCAGTTTGAACATTAAATATGTTGTCTTTGTAGCATATTCAACTGAATATGGGTTGAAAATGATTTGCAAATCATTGTATTCCGTTTATATTTACATCTAACACAATTTCCCAACTCATATGGAAACAGGGTTTGTATTTTTGATGGAGGCCACTGTGCTCATTGAGACCTTCAAGGCAGCAGATATTGTTCTCTACACTTCCCCAGATTTGTCCCTTGAGACAATCCTGACTCGGAGGTCTACAGACAATTCCTTCGAACACCATGCTTGGTTTGTGCTCTGCCAAGCACTGTCAAGTGTGGGACCTTATATAAAGACAGGTGTGTGCCTTTATAAATCTTGTCCAGTCAACTGAATTTACCACAGGTAAATTTTTACTATTTTACTCATTTTGTACTCTTCTCCATGTCATCACCAAAAGAGGACAAATGTCTGGCTGTACAGTATTAAGGTGAGCCTCACCTCAGCTAGGCCCGGCCCTAACCAATCTGGCGCCCTAGGCAAGATTTTAGGTGGCGCCCCCCCCCCCCCACATCGGCAGTGAAGTGTATATACTCACAAAAAACCGAATAGCTTTGTCTTTGACCTTTTTTTTTACTTAAAGAAAGCAAATTAACAATCAGAATAGTTAACAAGATTTAAAAAAATATGAATAAATTACGGAGCCCCTAAAGGGACATGGGAATTTTTTTTTTTTTAGACATGTATCTCGTGGCCACGAGAAAGTATCTCGTGGCCACGAGAAAGTATCTCGTGGCCACGAGAAACTTTCTCGTGGCCACGAGAAAGTTTCTCGTGGCCACGAGAAACTTTCTCGTGGCCACGAGAAAGCATTGGATGCGTGCTGATGGTTTAGTGTGTGTTAAAATGGCAGTTTAGGAGTTAATATGGCTGTATTTCCAGATAGGACTTTCCCCCATGTGTGTTGTGGCAAAATGTGAATGCTTGATTAGTAGGTGTGAGACAAACACTTTATCTTCCTGGTTATTGTAACGCTACGTGTTTGACATTATTTAAGACGTTATCATCCCCGGGAAAGGACAGTTTTCCTCTTCTGTGGCTGTGGGGGGTGGGCGTGGCTTGCGGACCTGCAGTGAAGCGGAGTGTGTCAGTTAGTCCCATGTTGATGTGATCAAACTTCTTTCTTGCTTGGAAGATACACACACAATTGTAACTGTTATTTCTTCCTGCAAATAATAAATATGTACAACGTGTTTGGATGTATCCATTTATGTAAAATTGTCATTAAATGTAATATTGCCTGACAAAAAGTGATACGACGTACGTAATATTTTGATATTTACACATCGCATATTTACACACGCGCATCTGACTAGAATACCCTTATGTGCATGACATATATCAACATCAACTACCTACTGTACTGTTTACTTGTTGAAATACCCTTTTTAGAACAAATATCTACCCACATAATTTATATGTGTATATATAATATATATATATGTGTATGTATGTATATGCATATATATATATATATATATATATATATATATATATATATATATATATATACACATACATATATATATATATATATATATATATATATATATATATATATATATATATATATATATATATATATATATATATATATATATACATACATACATACATATATATATATATATATACATATATATATGTATGTGTATCTATATATATATATATATATATATGCATATATATATATACGTGTATGTATGTATATGCATATATATATATATATATATATATATATATATATATATATATATATATATATATATATATATATACATATATATATATGCATATATATATATACGTGTATGTATGTATATGCATATATATATATATATATATATATATATATATATATATATGTATATATATATATATATATATATATATATATATATATATATATATATATATATATATATATATATATGCATATACATACATACATACACATATATATATATATTATATATACACATATAAATTATGTGGGTAGATATTTGTTCTAAAAAGGGTATTTCAACAAGTAAACAGTACAGTAGGTAGTTGATGTTGATATATGTAATGCACATAAGGGTATTCTAGTCAGATGCGCGTGTGTAAATATGCGATGTGTAAATATTGTAATAATCTCAGGAATGTAGGCTCAGAGACTTCTTCATTTATCTTGCATTTATTGTACACAACAGCTCCAACATGCGTCTATCTCCTTTCCCGGCAAAACTCGAACCAACACTTCCTGTCAACAACGTCACTTCCCTCACTTCCCCAGAAGTCCCGCCCCCCAGCCAAAGCCATTGGCTAACACCCCGTAGCCAGCCGCTACATCACCCCCCCTTACAAAAAGTCCTCGCCCTCGAGGACTGACCCGTAAGGCAACATTTGGCAACACCATAGCAGCATGTAAAACAGAGCAACCCATTAGTGCAAACAAAACAGTGTAAACAACATAATCCTCACATCACACAAAAACGGGTTCACAAACCCCCCCACCCCCGTTCCCTTCAGTCTAAGGACACCACAAAGTCTTGCAAGTGGTCCGGAGGCCTCTTCATCCGCCTCGACCGCTCTCTTCCATTTCCCAGCAGTGGGACAGCTGGGTCGGGTGTGCCAGTCCTCGGGAGGGAGCTGGAGGGGGCGGGGGAGGAGGGGAGTGGGGAAATTGGTTCCCCCTGGGGCGTAAGCGGGGTATTGGTAAAGGGCTGGGCGGGCAAGGGAGAGGTCACCTGTGTATCCGAGGCAAGGGAAGGGGGACCCCCCCGGTAGGGGGCGAGTCTGTCTCTGTGGAGGGCCACCTTCCTTCCCCGGGGGGGCAGCTGGACACGATACACAACCTCTCCCAGCTTCTGGAGTATCTTACAGGGTCCTGTCCATTTGCTGTCCAGCTTGGGACTGCGGCCCTTCTTCCGAATCGGATTGTAGACCCAGACCAACTCGCCTGGCGCGAAGTCCCTTCCTCGGGTCGTCACATCATAGTAGCGCTTTTGTTTGATGCCAGCTTCCTGCAGCTGCTCCCGAGCGAAACTGTGGGCTGAGTCCAGCCGGTCCTGTAATTTCCTGGCGTACTCTGGCCCTGCAGCGAAGGCCGGGGCATCCGGTGGGCGGCCAAAGGCCAGCTCTGCTGGTGTGCGCATCTCTCTCCCTAGCATGAGAAGCGCCGGTGTGCACCCCGTGGATTCTTGGACAGCAGAGCGACACGCCATCAGCACCAGTGGTAGGTGTTGGTCCCAGTCACGCTGGTGGCGGGAGGTGACAATGGCGAGCTGGTCTCCCAGGTTGCGATGGAACCGCTCCACTAACCCATCACTCTGAGGGTGCAATGGGGTAGTGCGGGTCTTGTGAATGCCCAGGCGCTCGCACAAGGCCGCGAACACCCGGGACTCAAAGTTTGTGCCTCGGTCACTGTGCAGAGACGCCATGATGCCAAACCGACCTATCATGCCCTCCACCAGGGCATCAGCAATGGTCTCTGCCTCCTGGTTGGGAATGGCGTATGCCTCTGGCCACTTGGTGAAATAGTCTATGGCGGAAAGGACATAGCGGTTCCCCTTGTCAGACAGTGGGTACGGCCCTGTAATGTCAATCCCCACCCTGTCCATGGGGCACCCCACTGGGAACTGTTGGAGCGGTGCCTGTGAGCGCCCAGTGGGGCCTTTGCGGGCAACGCAAGGGTCACAGCGGCGGCAGAAGTCCTCCACATCTCTCTTCTGCCGACCCCAATAGAACCCCTGTCGCAGCCGCTTGAGTGTTTTGGCGACCCCGAAATGTCCAGACCCACCTCCCCCATGCACTGCTTTAAGCACTGCCCCTTGCAGTCCCTTTGGCACCACCACCTGCCACTGTTCTTCCCCCGTGGCCGCGGCCTTAAATGCCCGCTGCAACACGCCTTGGGACACCCGCAATGAGTCAAACATGGCCCACAGGCCCTTAGTAGCCTTAGAAAATGGTGCCACCGCCTCCCAAGGCGGGCGCTGCCGAGCCTCTACCCACTGCAAAACAGGATGAAGGTCTGTGTCCTCCACCTGCGTGCGCCTCCAGTCAGCATTCGTCACAGTCTGTAGTTCTCCGCAGACAACGTCATCAGCCTGACTGACGGCCGCACACTCAGCGCCCTCTGCCCGCCGCTCTTGTTCCCGGGCTTCCCTGCGCTCGCAGTACCGACATCCGTCTGCTGCACACGGCCGGCGCGAGAGCGCGTCCGCGTTGGAGTGGCGAGCACCTGGCCGATGTTCTATTTTAAAGTTGTATCCTTGCAGCTCTTCCACCCACCTGGCAACCTGCCCCTCCGGCTCCCGGAAAGTCATTAGCCACTGGAGGGCAGAGTGGTCAGTTCTGATCACAAAGGGGAGGCCACACAAGTAATATTTAAAGTGTCTGATAGAGAGCACCACTGCCAGGAGTTCTCGGCGGGTGACACAATAGTTCCGTTCAGACTTGTTGAGTTTCTGGCTGAAGTATGCCACCACCCTTTCCCCTTCCTGCCACGGCTGTGCAAGTACACCCCCCACCCCCACTCCGCTGGCATCAGTGTCCAGTAAGAAGGGCAGGGCGAGGTCAGGTGGGGCGAGTACCGGGGCCTCACACAAGGCCCGTTTCAGCCCCCAGAATGCCTCCTGGCACCCTTCGGACCACACAAAGTCTTTGCCTTTTTCCAGCAATCGATATAGGGGCGCGGCGATTGTGGCAAAACCCCGCACGTGCCTCCGATAGTACGAGGCAAGCCCAATGAAGCTCTTCAGCTGTCCTTGGTCCCGAGGGGCGGACCAATCTCTCACAGCCCGCACCTTCTCTCCCATGGCACCAATGCCATCTGCCCCCAGCTCATGTCCCAAGAAAGTTACTTCCCGCCGCATGAAACTGCATTTCTCGGGGTGCAGTTTAAGGCCCGCTGCTCGAATCCTCTCCAGGACTCTCCTCAGGGACCCCAGGGCTGCTTCGAAAGAACGCCCATGTACCAAGATGTCGTCCAGGTACACCAGGCACTCTTGACGGGAAATACCAGCCAGCACTTTGTCCATAAGCCGGGCAAAAGTGGCGGGGGCATTACAGAGCCCAAAACTGAGGACTTTGAATTGCCACAAGCCCCGGCCAGTACAGAAGGCAGATTTAGGGCGAGATTCAGGAGAAAGGGGTACCTGATAATACCCGCTTTTAAGGTCCAGAGTGGTGAACCACGAGGAGCCGGAAACTAGGTCCAGGGACTCATCAATACGGGGGAGGGGGTAAGAGTCTTTTGTGGTCACTTCGTTCAGCCGTCTGTAATCCACACAGAATCGCCAATCTCCAGCCTTCTTCTTGGCGACCATGACCACAGGTGCCGCCCAGGGGCTCTCGGACGGCTCAATAAAGTCGGCCCGCAGCAGATCATCTACGGCCTTGTCGCATACCTGCTGTCGAGCGAGGGGGATGCGGCGTGCGTGGCACTTGATGGGCCGCGCCAAGCCAGTGTCTATGACATGCTCTGCCAAGTGGGTTCTTCCCACTTCACTCTCGTTCATTGCAAAGCTGCCCTGGAATTCCACCAGCAGCTGTTTCAGCTGCTCCTGTTGCTGTTTCTCCAAGTCCCTGTACTCCTCTCTCCACACTCCTCCCCCTATGACCGGGGGTGCCGGCTGCGGGTGGGGGCCCGTGGGTAGGGATGCCCAGGGCTGGCATCCCCGGGTAATACACAGCTCTGTCTCCCCCCTCATTGGCTGAAGGGAGACAGGGCGAGGGCAGGGGTAGTAACTAGGTGAGGTGTGAGGCAACAAGAATGTAGAGGCATGCGGTGAAACGGGCAGGGGCCCGGGAACTAGGGTACCCATGGCAACTGTAGGGCCCCCCGGGAAGTTAAGTGTACCCCTCCCCATGTCTAGCAGGCACCCAGTGACTTGGAGGAAGTCCAGCCCTAAGATGCAGCAGTCTTGCACGTCTGCCACCCAAACTAGGTGGCGAACTCGCTTTCCCCCCACGCACAACCACAGGAACCCCTTCCCCACCATAGGAGCTAGCTGGCCCGTGACTGTGCGTAGCTGTACTGCTGTGGGCTCAAGTGGTGTACTGCTGGGAAGAACGTCCGGTCTTACCAGCGTTACCGATGACCCTGTGTCCACCAGACCCACGGTAGGCACCCCCTGGACAGAGACAGCAACATGGCAGGAGCCCCCACTTTTTCCCCCCCCCCCGTGTCCAGCCCACCGCCATAGGTGGCACACTGCTGTCATCTACTTCTGGGGGGGATGGAGTCCCTCCCCCCTGGCTGTGCCGCTGGGCTCCTCCGGGTGCCCGAAAGCGAGAAGAAGGAGTAGAAGGCGAGTCGTCGTCTGCTTCTGGGGGGGATGGAGCCCCTCCCCCCTGGCTGTGCTGATGTGCTCCTTCCCCTGCTTGACGAGCCTGGGCTGGCGAGTCAGGGTCCGCGGTGGACGTAGGGGCCCGCATACCCCTGACTATGCGGGCCCGGCGCCGTTTCCCGGCTCACGACGAGTGGCAGGGCACTCCCTGCGAAAGTGTCCAGGTTGGCCACATCCCCAGCAGACCTGCATGGGGCGCGGGCCACGTTGACTTTGCAGAGTCACCGACCTCAGCAGTTCGGTAATTTCTTTCGCCCAAGCCGGAGCCCCGTCGCTAGACGGGTGTGACGATGCGGCCCTCATTGGATGGGGTATACTTTCCAGTTCCCCGGCTGCAGCTGCACTCCTCAGCATCTCCCTCTCCACGGCAGCTTCCAGTGCCTCCTGCAGGGACCTCGGGTGCTGAAGCTGCACCTGCACACGCAGATCAGGAGGAGTAATGGCTCCAACAAACAGGTCAGTTGCGAGCTCATTCCGTGCATCAGCAGGCAGGTGACCATATGCACGGCGAACCTGGCCCTCAATGTCATTAGCGAGCCCCCGGAGTGGCTCGCCAGGCTTCCTGCACCTCCCTCTCAGTTCAGTTTTTAAAAGCGCTGGCTGAGACCATCTCCCAAACCTCCTCTTGAGCGCCCCCACCAGGGCTGCGTAGCACCGCTGCTGTTCAGGGTCCAGCAGCAGAAGGCACGAAAGAGCCTCTCCCTCCAGACACAAAGCCAATTGCAATGCTTTGTCCCTTTCTTCCCACCTTCTAGCGTCCGCCAACAGTTCAAATTGAGCGTGGAACGCCTCCCAATCTGATCCACCGGCAAATTTTGGCGTCTTCATTGAGGCCGCAGACGGTGGGGGGGACGCGCCGTGCGGGGAAGGTGTGGGCTGCGGCGGCAGCGGCGACATCTTTACGTCCTCATGGGCTGACGAGCCGCTCGTGTGCGAGCAGGAGCGCGGCTGTTCGACGGTCACCCGTTCCAAAACAGCGTCATCCCGCTCAACTTTAAACTTATGCTCACCGGAGCTAAACATGCTAAACGGCTTGCGGTCCTAGCTAACTCACAGACTGAAGCTAACTTGCTAATGCGCGATACGCAGCGTGTCCTTACCGCGACAAAGTCTCTTCCGAAAATCGTCGGTTTTACTTCTGACACCAGTGTAATAATCTCAGGAATGTAGGCTCAGAGACTTCTTCATTTATCTTGCATTTATTGTACACAACAGCTCCAACATGCGTCTATCTCCTTTCCCGGCAAAACTCGAACCAACACTTCCTGTCAACAACGTCACTTCCCTCACTTCCCCAGAAGTCCCGCCCCCCAGCCAAAGCCATTGGCTAACACCCCGTAGCCAGCCGCTACAATATCAAAATATTACGTACGTCGAATCACTTTTTGTCAGGCAATATTACATTTAATGACAATTTTACATAAATGAATACATCCAAACACGTTGTACATATTTATTATTTGCAGGAAGAAATAACAGTTACAATTGTGTGTGTATCTTCCAAGCAAGAAAGAAGTTTGATCACATCAACATGGGACTAACTGACACACTCCGCTTCACTGCAGGTCCGCAAGCCACGCCCACCCCCCACAGCCACAGAAGAGGAAAACTGTCCTTTCCCGGGCATGATAACGTCTTAAATAATGTCAAACACGTAGCGTTACAATAACCAGGAAGATAAAGTGTTTGTCTCACACCTACTAATCAAGCATTCACATTTTGCCACAACACACATGGGGGAAAGTCCTATCTGGAAATACAGCCATATTAACTCCTAAACTGCCATTTTAACACACACTAAACCATCAGCACGCATCCAATGCTTTCTCGTGGCCACGAGAAAGTTTCTCGTGGCCACGAGAAACTTTTTATTAAAAAAAAAAAAAAAAAAAAAAAAAAAAAAAAAAATATTTTTTTTTTTTTTTTTTTTTTTTTTTTTAATAAAAAGTTTCTCGTGGCCACGAGAAAGTTTCTCGTGGCCACGAGATACTTTCTCGTGGCCACGAGATACATGTCTAAAAAAAAAAAAATTCCCATGTCCCTTTAGGGGCTCCGTAATAAATAAATGAATACAAAAAATAAAAAATGAATATCAAACAATCAATTTATTGTCATCATTACAGTTAAATGCTGAATAGCAGAATGCAAAGTAACAGTATAAAATATTATATGAGAATGTTATGTTATGATTATCTTTAACCGAATCGCAGCAGTGCTCAAATTAAAAAAGAGCATTCCCTCTCATGTAATATTGCTTAATTAACATTAATGATGTGCACTTTAACAACTAGACTTACAACTATACCTATTATATAAAGGGGTGGAAAAGTGACTATTACCTGCAGGGCAAACATTAGCTAACCAGAAGGCAATAACAATGTAAACAAAAAACACCTGCTTATGTAGTAGTTATAAAATTGCTGTAAATATGAACATGCAGACAGTAAACGAGAAGGAAGAAAAACAAAGCTTTAATTTATTATAGTATCTGGTAAAAGTAAGAAAAAAAGGGAGAAAGAACATCATAACTAATTACTTTACAAAGTTTAAAAAAGGGTATGAAGACAAACCAAGCTGTGATAAGGTGATCTGCCATCTATTACTGTTGCCTGGTGCAAAAGAGTCTAAAAAGACAAATTAAAAAAATAGTAATCTGTGTCAAAAACATTCTAATGCTTGTTTGGAAAATACTTCCTGGTTTTATGTTGTTTTTCTTTAGTACCTGCGTTTTAAAAATGCTTAATTGTTGTTTTAGTTACTGATCGGGTTTCAACTACTTTTGCCTGGGGAGACACGTTCTTTCATTCAGCCATTACAGACTGGACTTGAATGAGTGAACATCGTGTCCGTGTTTCTGTTCAATATTCCCCCCTCTACAGGGGTGTAACATTTTGGAGGCACCGCTGGGATCGGGTGAGACGAGGTTCGACTTCTGCCAGCGACAGACGTCCCCAGCTCTCATTCAGTCCCGTTCAACTTACCCAGGGAGGCAGCATCCAGTGACTGAAACGGTGACGGTTGGAGTGTCTACAACACAGCACAAGCAATCTGAGGTGAACTTAAAGCACCAGGAGCGCCATTGCCAAGGTTTAGCACACAAACTACCACTGCAACAGTACACTGAGTCGTTGCCACAGCAATAATGGAGTCAACTGAGATAGAGACATTGCAGTTGGAACTAATTGGACTTTTATGTAAACTGTCAGCAGACAATCTAAAAGAACTGTGTGTCTCTCTTGCTATTGCTGGAGATGCTCTTAAACATGTGGAAGGAAAAAATAGAGCATCGTTAATTACAATGATAAGTAACCACCTGCAGAGAGAGGAGCTAGAGCAACTCGAGGATATGGGAATGGCAGAGCTCCTCTCCTTCAAAGACGAAGTAGACAAGATCTGTAATAAGGTAGTACCAAAGGAAGAGCCAAAAGGACCTCAAACCCCTATCTCCTGGCACAAAGAATTTAAAATAGCTGGACAAATTGGAGAACCAGGACAAAAGGACCGCCTCACATTTTCCAGCTTAGCCCGACAGATTGAGCATGGCCTTCTCAAAGGTTTCCCAGAGACTGAAATTGTTGATGCTGTCATAAGAGCCATTGTTCCAGGAATGCAGTTACGCAGCTACTTAGAGGGGAAAAGTGACCTCACGTTACCGACGTTGAGAAGAATACTCCGCTGTCATTACCAAGAAAAGAGTGCCACAGAATTATATAAGCAGCTGTCATCTGAAGTCCAAGGCACAAAAGAGACTTCTCAAAACTTCCTCATCCGTGCTCTCGATCTAAGACAGAAGATTCTGTTTGCCTCACAGGAGGCGGAGTCAGGCTTAAGGTACGACCCAGTGCTAGTGCAGAACATGTTCCTTCACTCAGTTATGACTGGCTTGCAGAATGATAATATCAAACGGGATCTCCAACCATATCTAGAGCAAGCTCGTGTTCCTGATGAACTCCTGTTTGAGAAACTGAATACTGCATGTGCCTACGAAAGTGAGAGGCAAGACAAGAAAAAAATGACAACACCACAGCGACCTGTAGCTGTTCACTCTGCTCAGTCTGACCACACTCCAGCTGAAAAGAAGGAGAAAACAAGCCACAATAAGAATCAAACTGATATTCTCACAGAATTGCAGGAGATGAAAGCTAACATGTCCCTCTTAAAAGATCTTAAAGCTGAAGTGGCTTCCATTAAAGAGTCTATGCAGCAGCCTTCTTACTTCCCCAGACAGCACCCAGATCCATCAGCTGCACCAGACTGCCCTCCACATCAGTCAGCACCAGTTCACTATCACCCACCACAGAGACACTGGGCCACTCCTGCCCCCGCAGCACAACACTGCTATCCTCAACTCAACCAAAGGTTTGGCAATCAATATGCTCCGCCCACACCTGCACCACGCCGTAGAATAAGATGTTATGCTTGCCAGCAGACAAACACTGAAGATTGCATTCACTGCTTCAAGTGTGGCAGTAGTGAACACTTCGCAGCTGGTTGCAGAATGGGAAGATCAGGTCCATTCAGAGGGAGTGGTTTAAATGGGCAAGGGTCACCCCAGCGGGGCAGGGAGTGACCGTCTCATCAATCGTGCCCCAAGTCTGTGCAAAGTGTGGTGTACGTGGAAGAAATGTGAGGCTGAGACAATGTGCAACATGTAAAGGTGTGTTATACTGTTCAAAAACATGTCAACATGAACATAGGGAAGTCCACAGGAATCAATGTACAACAACCTCATGCAATACAGTCCAAACTACACCACAAAAGAGAAAACAGGTCAAAGTCGCTCCACTAGTTGGAAGGAGATATTTAATTGACTGCCATATTCAAGGTCAGCAGGTTAGAGCTCTGTGGGACTCTGGCTCACAAGTGACTGTAGTGAGTGAACAATGGAAAACAGAGCACTTACCACATGTAACATTAAGGGACATTTCTGAACTTCTTGAAGCTGATGAAACTTTAAACCTCATTGCAGCTAATGGGGGAGACATGCCATACACAGGATGGATAGAGGTGACATTTAAATTAGCTTCAGAAGGAGTCCCTACAGCAGAGGTCATTGTTCCCACCCTGATCATTAAAGGTAACAGTCTTTCTCAACCTATCATTGGCTCAAATGTGATTGGACTGATAGTTGCTACTGAACTGCAGCAGGATAATGCCACCAATAAACAGCAGCTAATCAAAACTGTCCAAGCAGCTTTTCCTGGCTTTGGGATGGATCAGGCTGAAGTTTTTTTAGAGCAAATTACTGCTGAGCAGCAACCTCGGGAGTATGCAGTTAAGACGACCAGAGAGCGAGTGCACATCCCCAGACACACCTCTGTAAAAGTAGAGTGTCGAGTTTTGACTGCACCTTTACAAAAGGAGACAACGCTGATCTTTGAGCCTAGTGTTAATCCACAATGGCCAGAGGGCCTTGAGTTTACTGACACTGTTGTGATGTTGAGGAAGGCTGCAAAACCATTCATACTTGTCGACGTGCAAAACCCAACAGATCATGACATCGTGCTCACTGGCAGAACTGTTATTGGGACGGTACAGCAAGTTCAAGCAGTTTATCCAGCGACAGTCTTTGAACGGCCCTGCACCACCCCTCCAGTAACAGTGAGTAATGTGGGAGTAAGGAATGAAAAAGCTTCTGGTGGTGAATGGGATCCCCCAGTCAACTTGGATCATCTCAGCTCACCTGAAAAAGAAAGAGTGAAACAAATGTTAAAAGAAGAGTCAGGCTCCTTCTCAAACTCTGATGACGACATCGGCTGTATTGAGAATCTGCAGCTCACCATCTCACTGAAAGACACAGAGCCAGTGGCCAAGACCTACCTCTCTGTACCAAAACCACTGTATCAGGAAATGAAAAGCTACCTACATGATCTCATCACACAAGGTTGGGTGCGCAAATCAAACTCCCCCTACGCGTCCCCAGTTGTGTGTGTCCGGAAAAAGGATGGGAGCTTACGACTGTGTATAGACTTCCGTGAGTTAAATCGTAAGACTGTACCAGACCGTCAGCCCATCCCCAGGGTGCAGGACATCATGGATGGCCTGGGTGGCAACTCCTGGTTTTCACTCTTAGACCAGGGGAAAGCCTACCACCAGGGGTTCATGGCAGAAGAGAGTCGCCCCCTCACTGCTTTTGTGACCCCCTGGGGTTTATATGAATGGATTCGAATCCCTTTTGGCCTAATGAATGCACCGGCTGCCTTCCAGAGGTGCATGGAAGAATGTCTTGAGGGGGTTCGAGATGACATTTGTGTACCATATCTTGACGATGTCCTTGTGTTCAGTCAGTCATTTGAAAGCCATGTTGAAAATGTCAGAACTGTGCTGAGGCGCCTGAGAGAGAACGGTATAAAGTTGAAGCCGTCCAAATGTGAGATGTTTCGACGAGAGGTTCGCTATCTTGGGCGGGTCATTTCAGCAGAGGGTAGCAAAATGGACCCTGCTGACACCATAGCTGTCAGAGCCCTAAAAAACAAGCCACCAACCAATGTGGGAGAATTAAGAGCTATCATGGGTCTCCTGAGTTATTACCGTCAGTATATTCGGGATTTTTCTCAAATCGCTGCCCCTCTCTATGACCTCATGAGAACCCCTGCTGATGTACAAAAGACTGACGAACGTGCTAAAAGAACAAGACAGCTTACAAGAAAACACAATGGCGCGCCATCCAACCAGCCCATTGTATGGACAGAAAAACATCAACACTTACTTGAGGAACTGTTGGACCACTTAGTTGAACCACCAATCCTTGCCTTTCCTGACTTTAACAAACCTTTTGTTTTACACACAGACGCTTCCAACCTGGGCCTGGGTGCAGTTTTGTATGAGGAACAGGAAGAAAAACTGCGTGTAATAGCATATGCGTCCAGAGCCCTCACCACATCCGAGAAGAACTACCATTTTCATTCTGGAAAACTAGAGTTCCTCGCCCTTAAGTGGGCCGTGTGTGAAAAATTCAGGGACTATTTGATCAGTTCATCATGCACTGTGTACACGGACAATAATCCGCTCACATATGTCTTGTCTACAGCTAAACTAAATGCAACTGGATGCAGGTGGGTTGCTGAATTAGCGGATTTTCACCTCACCATTCGATACAGGCCAGGAAAAGAAAACGTTGATGCCGACACACTCTCGAGGATGCCATTGGATATTGAGACAATGTTTAAAGACTGTACTGAGGAAATGTCATCTCGTTCGGTACAAGCAGTCGTACAGTCAATTGAGGACCCAAATTCTAACACAGTGTGGTCCATGGCTCTGTCTGCTCAGTGTAAAGACATCAACAAGCCAGAACATCAGCCTCTCTCGCTAGCGAAGATTTGTCATGCTCAGAAGGAAGATAAAAATATCGGCCCAGTGATGGAGTGTCGTCAGTTAAATAAGAGACCTGAAAACAAACAGTTAAAATCATTCAGTGCGCAGAGTAAAAGACTGATGAGTGAATGGGAAAAACTTACCTTGGATGATGACGGCGTCCTGCGTCGAAAAACAGCTACACAAACACAGCTCGTTTTGCCAGAAAAGTACAAAGCAACTGTTCTGAAGGAGCTGCATGATGATATGGGGCACCAAGGGATTGACCGAACCACATCGCTGGTAAGAGAACGCTTCTTTTGGCCCTATATGCAACAGGACATTCAACACTATGTGGCTCGAAGCTGTTCATGTTTGAAAAACAAGAAGCCCAGCCGAGAGATTAAGGCACCCATAACCAACATTGTCACAACTCAGCCCTTTGAGTTAGTCTCCATTGATTTTCTACATGTTGACCAGAGTGCAGGCGGGTATGAGTACATTTTGGTAATTATTGACCATTTCTCAAGATTTGCCCAAGCGTACGCTACAACCAACAAGTCAGCAAAAACAGTGGCAGATAAACTTTTCAATGATTATGCACTGAAATTTGGATTCCCTCAACGTATCCATCATGATCAAGGTGGTGAATTTCAAAACCAGCTCATAGCACAGCTGAAAAAGACCTCTGGAGTGTTAGGTTCGCGAACAACGCCCTACCACCCTGAAGGAAATGGACAAGTCGAACGTTTTAATCGTACACTCATACAGATGCTGAGAACACTGACAGAAAAAGAGAAATCAAGCTGGAAAGACTCATTGAATAAGTTGGTTTTTGCATATAATAGTACAAGATGTGAAGTCACTGGCTTTTCTCCATTTTATCTTCTTTTTGGGAGGACGCCAAGACTACCTGTCGACATACTCTTCCGACTGACACCAGCAACAGGTACACCTGACCACAGAGAGTACATGCGGAAGTGGCGAAAAGGGATGCAGGAAGCCTACGAAATTACAAAGAACAATGCAAAAAAGTCAGCTGAAAGAGGAAAAAGAAACCATGATCGCAAAGTGAGGAGCTCAGAGTTGGAACCAGGAGACCGTGTTCTGGTCAGGAACTTGACCCCAAGAGGAGGAACTGGCAAGCTACGCAGCCATTGGGAGGAAATTATCCACAAGGTTGTTCGTAGGGTGAATAAGGATGCTCCAGTTTACGAAGTTGTACCGGAACAAGGAAAAGGGAGAGATAACAGGATATTACACCGCAATCTCTTGCTCCCGTGCGATCACCTGCCCTTGGAAGTTCCCCTAAAAGTTGCTAGACCGCAGAGAAAAAAAACGACAAATGAGGGGACGATCAATACTCAGCAAGAGGATGACAGTGATGAGGACTCAGAGGATGACTGGTTTTATTACCTACCTCCACAACCTCCTCAAGATGCACAGCCGCAGACATGTAATGAAGAGGAGCATACTGGCCAGTCGGTAGGCACTGAACCTACAAGAACACATGACAAACAAGGAGAGGAACAGGAAAGACTGCTACAGCCGGAGGAGGATCACAGCAGGATTGATTTGCTGAATAGCGATGAGGCACCTGAGAGACTTGGAATTCTTGGAAATGACCCTGTGCTGCCACCTCTGTCACTCCCTGCACATGAAAGCCACAGTGACAACAGACAAGCACAAGAACGCTCAAAGAGGGAACGACGACCACCAAAGTTATTCACCTATGATGAGTTTGGTAATCCAGCCTGCTACAATATGGATGTCCCAGCCAGATCCATGTACCCAATGCAACATTACGGAGCCTATCAACCAGGGACCCGGTGGCCAGATTATGTTCAGGCCCCCACCTACCAACCTGTGCTTCTGTACGGGTAACCACTCACATGGACTCTTGTGAAACTGAACACATCACACCCATATACATACACATACATTCATGGACTCTTTGACACGCACATTCACACTCACATGGACTTTTGCGAAAACAGAGTGCTCACAAACATACACACATCCCACTACACTCATGGACTTTTGCGAAAACAGAGTGCTCACAAACATACACACATCCCACTACACTCATGGACCGTTGCGAAAGCAGAGTGCACACAAACACACACATCCTGCTACACTCATGGACTTTTGCGAAAGCAGTGTTAATACACACGCACACTCGTCCTGGACTGTTGAAACAGCTGCGATTTAGAATAGACGTTACCGGTTAAGCGCAAGGACTTTGGGTGGGCCGATTGTCTATGCACGAACTGCTGAGAATCTGAATTGTATACTATGTGACTGCCTTACTCGATGAATGTCGAGGACGACATCTATATTGAGGGGGAGTGTGTAGTAGTTATAAAATTGCTGTAAATATGAACATGCAGACAGTAAACGAGAAGGAAGAAAAACAAAGCTTTAATTTATTATAGTATCTGGTAAAAGTAAGAAAAAAAGGGAGAAAGAACATCATAACTAATTACTTTACAAAGTTTAAAAAAGGGTATGAAGACAAACCAAGCTGTGATAAGGTGATCTGCCATCTATTACTGTTGCCTGGTGCAAAAGAGTCTAAAAAGACAAATTAAAAAAATAGTAATCTGTGTCAAAAACATTCTAATGCTTGTTTGGAAAATACTTCCTGGTTTTATGTTGTTTTTCTTTAGTACCTGCGTTTTAAAAATGCTTAATTGTTGTTTTAGTTACTGATCGGGTTTCAACTACTTTTGCCTGGGGAGACACGTTCTTTCATTCAGCCATTACAGACTGGACTTGAATGAGTGAACATCGTGTCCGTGTTTCTGTTCAATATTCCCCCCTCTACAGGGGTGTAACACTTAAAAGATCTAATACAAATGTCTCTGAGGAATGTAATGTGGGAGTACTGTAATTACCTAACGTTACATTATTATTTTCCATAACAATTTAGCCCCCTCCACAATGTTAACCCGACGTTAAAACAGAACTAGCTATTTATTGATTAGCAATTGCCGAATCATGTAACATTAGCTTAATGCTAAAAAGCCAGTTTACTATCACATTCTGTAACAGACAAATAATTTCATGTAGGCTAACGTTACCTACCTGCTACCTCTGTCTTTTTCTCATTTCTCCTCCTCTTCTTTTCTATTTTTCTTCCCTGGGCACCTGACAGTTTTGGCCGTTTTGACATCTTGTGTTGTTTTTTTGATGAGGTGACGTCCAAAAAGAGTCATGATACGGAAAGGGAGGGGGGGGCGTAATGTTGTAACAAATAATATTTCTATTAAATAGGCTTTACTTTGCATTTTAATTAACGTGGGATTATTTTTTGTATTTAGAAATAATAGTACCAACTTTTTTTTTTTCTTTTTTTTTCCTCCAACATTTGTGGCACTGACGTGGCGCCCCCTGATGTACGGCGCCCTTAGCATTTGCCTATACGGCCTATGCCACGGGCCGGCCCTGACCTCAGCACAGGTGAGGTTTGTGTCAGTGCTGTCAGGTGTCAGTTGATAACATTGAACTTATGTTAAAGACAGCTTGGGGCATAAGTCGGTGTTTTGAAAGAAAGGAAAAAAGCCACCTGTAAGTGAATCAAACATGAGAGGCCCAAATCTTCTGATGCGGCCTCTTTTTAGTCTCACCTTTCACATTTTTCTCTTCTTTTCAAGCGGAGCAAACCCTCATCCTTCCCTCACTCTGAAAAGGAGATTGCTCCCTTGCAGGACAGGGAGGGGTGACGGGCAGCTTACTTCTGAGAGGGATTAGACTTATTAAAAATGAAACAGTCCTGAGTGACAGGCCAATGGAGATGGAGGTAGGAGGAGTGTGCAGGGATCTGAGGCGCCGCTCCTCTTTATTCTTTTACTTTCACCTCCTTGCTCTGTGCTCATCTTCTCCCCTCCTGCACCGTCCTGCTCTCATCTCGGTGGCTTACCATAACAGGCAGCTCTGTCTGCAGTGTGTTAAGAGACATGTGCTGAAGCCCTCAGAAGACCTGCCAAGTACAGCAGGTTCGATGGTGGGGAACAAAAGACCCTCCAAAACACACCATAGATCTTTGCAAAAAAAAAGTGTTCAATAGCCCTCGTATTGAAGGACACATGGACTTTCTTGCAGGGTCACTGAATAGAAGCTCCCCACATTTCATGGGACTTAGCTCTCATGTATGCTGTGGAAAAAATGACCTAAGTTGAGCCTCTTGCGGTCATATATTTGAATTAGGGGGCCTTCTCATAAAAGCTGTGTTGTTTGGCTTGGTTGTTTACGTGTGAAAGGTGTTATAGCTGCCTTAAAACATAGACAAGAGGGTATGGAAACAAAAATTATGTTCATAAGTGTTCAGTTTACGATGCCAACATACTTGTTTCTAGTCTCAGTCGCGGTTATAGCATCAATGGCACCCCTTTTGCTCCTTTATGATTTTTTTTCCCCTCCTCATTTTTTCGGTGCCCTTCTAAATATGCCGCCCGGTGGAGAAGCAGGTACAAGTTGAAAAAATGACTCTTTTTCAGCACGCAGCATATCATGCAGTGTCCTGCATAAAGAAGCTTATTTCCAAGACAACAGCATCAAAGCGACCACAAGTCAAGCATGTGACTTAAAGCCAGTCGGCATGACTCCTGCCGTAGTTTGAGCGCATTACATCACCACCGTGTCGTTATTTGTTCATAGATTTGGAACACATTGCCGTCAAAATGAATCCCGACATTGACATAGAGTGGAACCGAGCCTGCCTGCCTGCATACTACTGTATGTTCTGTGAGTACCAACCCTCACATGGAACAGTAATTCCAAATACCGTATTTTTCGGACTATAAGTCGCAGTTTTTTTCATAGTTTGGCCGGGGGTGCGACTTATACTCAGGAGCGACCTATGTGTGAAATTATTAACACATTACCGTAAAATATCAAATAATATTTTTTAGCTCATTCATGTAAGAGACTAGACATATAAGATTTAATCGGATTTAGCGATTAGGAGTGACAGATTGTTTGGTAAACGTATAGCATGTTCTATATGTTATAGTTATTTGAATGACTCTTACCATAATATGTTACGTTAACATACCAGGCACATTCTCAGTTGGTTATTTATGCGTCATATAACGTACACTTATTCAGCCTGTTGTTCACTATTCTTTATTTATTTTAAATTGCCTTTCAAATGTCTATTCTTGGTGTTGGCTTTTATCAAATACATTTCCCCAAAAAATGCGACTTATACTCCTGTGCGACTTATATATGTTTTTTTCCTTCTTTATTATGCATTTTCGACCGGTGCGACTTATACTCCGGAGCGACTTATACTCCGGAGCGACTTATGCTCTGAAAAATACGGTATGCCACTTGGCAATGGTGCTTAGTAATTTTCGTAGTGATCTAACTAAACGATGCCTACTGGCATAATAAGCATTTTACAGTGTTGACATTTGTTTTTTTGTAGGTCCATTTGTCCTATGTGAAATTTGCAGGATCTGTCTGTGTTTGTTTTCGTTTCCCCCAAGTACTCTACACACTAAAAACTGCTGGGTTATTTTGAGAACCCAATTTATGAGTTGCGAGTGTTGGGTTAATTTTTTAACGTTATTTTTATGAAGAGCAATCAAAACGCTACAAGGTGTGTGTGTGGGGGGGCGGTGTTTGGAGGTAGCGGGGTGTATATTGTAGCGTCCCGGAAGCGTTAGTGCTGCAAAGGATTCTGGGTATTTGTTCTGTTGTGTTTATGTTGTGTTACTGTGCAGATGTTCTCCTGAAATGTGTTTGTCATTCTTTTTTGGTGTGGATTTACAGTGTGGCGCATATTTATAACAATGTTAAAGTTGCTTATACGGGCACCCTAACTGTAAACTGTATCGCTGTTGATCAACTATGCGTTGCATTCACGTGTGTGTGCGTACAGAAGCCGCACATATCTTGTGACTGGGCCGGCACATTGTTAGAATGGATGAAAAGCGGACGTGACGTCAGCTTGTAGAGGACATTAAAAGCAGTGCCTGTAAGGCACGCCCCTAAGACTGTGGTCCCGGCGGACTACGAGATATAATGACTGATGAACACCTTCGTTCGATAATGAAGGTTGCCTCAGCTCAAAGCCTGAGCCCCGACATTAATGAACTAGCGTCCAAGAAAAGATGGCAGGTATCTGGCTTGGGCACATGTGTTGCAAACTGAGCAGTTTAAAGTCCAGAATGGTTAGTTTATTCATTATTTTATTTTCAAATTTATTAGCCTGTGGAAAAAGTTAATGTTGATATTTACCTCAGAAGGCTGCAAATAGAAAAGAGGCATTCCATTTTTATTTAAATTGTATTTGATATTCCATTGATATTTTTTTATTATTATTATTATTATTTGAAACTCGATTTTGCATGTCACTATAAAGTTATATAAGCCTTACTTGTTCAATATTCAATGCAAAACTTGTTTGGGTCCCTATTAAAAGGTTAATTTGTTCAACCTTGGCCCACGGATTTGTTCAATTTTAAATTTTGGCCCACTCTGTATTTTAGTTTGACACCCCTGATCTAATGGATGCATAACGTAACCCCAGCCTCTACTGTAGCGTCTATTCTATGCGCCTTATAATGTGGTGCGCCTTATATATGAACAGAGTTTTAAAATAGGCCATTCATTGAAGGTGCGCCTTATAATCCGGTGCGCCTTATAGTGCGAAAAATACGGTACTTTTTTCTTGAAGGGCATTTTGTTAAGAATTATTCTCATTAACATTATTTACAATCACACATCTTATGTACATGAACATATTTGAGCATGTTGTATAGAACTATTATTGTCATGATCTGCTGCCCGGATCATGTTTGTTTAGTTTTTGACTCCCTCAGTTGCTATTTTGAGCACCCCTGGGTGCAGATTGTTTTCACCTGCCTCTGATTAGTGTTTGGGACGCTCACCTGCTCCTGGGCACTAATCAGAGAGCTACTAATTCCCTGCTTTTCACCACACAACACGCAATAGTTACGACAGCTACTAATTTGATTTCTAAACTAAGCTTTGCCTTGTTGTTTGCCTGTTTACATGCTAAGCTTTTCTTGTTCGCTATTCCGTTAGCTTCCCGTGCTATCGGCACGCTGGTGTTCTTTTGTTTGTATCCCGCATGATTTATGGACAATTAATTATTTTCTTACCTGCACCTTGCCTCCGGAGTCCCGTCTGCATCCTGGGAGAACGATCCACACAGTAAAATGCGACTCCGCCGTGACAACTATGACCATCCATGGCAATTTTTGTAAAAAAAAAAATGTCAGTCATATTTTGCTTTTGAGTATATTTTAATGGAATAAAAATAATTGTGATCATTAGTTGGGAAGGAGTAGGACAAACCAGCAGTACAATGTATCATTTTTAACCAAAGAGCGCTAAATTGCGCAACCCAATAGTTGGGTTTGAAATAACCCAACATTTTAGTGAGCATAACTCAGTTTTTGTGTGAAATTAATTCAACCCAATAGTTGGGTTTTGAATCAACCAACATTGAGTTAGCATAACTCAACTTTTGGGTTAAATAATTTAACCCAATATTTTTGGTTGGAAATAACTAGAGATGTCCGATATTTTCGGCCGATAAATGCTTTAAAATGTAATATCGGAAATTATCGGTAATGTTTTTTTTATTATCCGTATCGTTTTTTTTGTTCTATTTTTTTTTTTTTTTTTAATTAAATCAACATAAAAAACACAAAATACACTTACAATTAGTGCAACAACCCAAAAAAACTCCCTCTCCCATTTACACTCATTCACACAAAATGGTTGTTTCTTTCTGTTATTAATATTCTGGTTCCTACATTACATATAATTATATTTTAATACAGTCTGCAAGGGATACAGTCCGTAAGCACACATGATTGTGCGTGCTGCTGGTCCACTAATAGTACTAACCTTTAACAGTTAATTTTACTCATTTTCATTAATTACTAGTTTCTATGTAACTGTTTTTATATTGTTTGACTTTCTTTTTTATTCAATAAAATGTTTTTAATTTATTTATCTTATTTTACTTAATTAATTTTTTTTAAAAGGACCTTATCTTCACCATACCTGGTTGTCCAAATTAGGCATAATAATGTGTTAATTCCACGACTGTATGTATCGGTATCGGTAATTAAGAGTTGCACAATATCGGAATATCGGATATTGGCAAAAAAACCATTATTGGACATCCCTAGAAATAACCCAACATTAAGTTATCATAACTCAACTTTTTGGTTAAATAATTCAACGCAAAAGTTAGGTTAAAAAAATGTACCCAAAATGTTGAGTTAAAATAACTCAAATAAAGGGTTTGTCCTTAGTTGGGTTAATATTGGGTTATTTTTTAACCCAACATTTTTTAGTGTGTACTTCCTCATACAGTCCAAAAACATGTTTGTCGGTTAGTAGACTGTGAGTGTTGTTTAATGGTTGTTTTTCCTCCATGTGTCATTCCTCTTGTAGGCAGGTCCACTCAAGTAATAAATCTCCAATGTTCAATTTGACTTTTTTATGCTAGATTTATGACAAGGCAAAAGAATGTGAAAGGTTTCAGTACATATCCTGTAGAATGGATGGACGACACATTCTTGTCATGTGTATAAATGTACATTTTTCGGGTTAATCTGAGTTTTCAGGTGTGGTTAGCTATGGTTGGTTGCTCATCAAAATACAAAATAAAAGTTTTAAGTTGATACGTTTTTATCTGTCAGGACTTAGTCGAACCTCGATTTATGAACTTGATTGGTTCTTGAACATGGTTTGTAAATCGAAAAGTTGGCATCGTGAAGCAGAGTTCCCCAATGTTAACATGAATAATTGGTTCTAGGCTTGACAAAAGTGCCTATTTCAGTAATAGTTTGTACCCTTTGAACACAATTTGAAGCACTATCCAGTAATGCAGTGGTTCTTAACCTTGTTGGAGGTACCGAACCCCACCAGTTTCATATGCACATTCACCGAACCCTTCTTTAGTGAAAAATAAAATGTTTTTTTTTTTTTTGTTCAAATTCAAGCAAAAGTTATATGTTTTTTTTACTAGTGTACAAAATGAACTGTGCAAGAACATCACCTTGTTCAAAGAACAAAACCAACACAGTGCATGAACTCACAACAAATTACACACTTGCAAATCAGATGGAAAATTAGAGGGAACATTGTTAGGGGGTATCCTTAATACTTAGACTTAGACTTCCTTTTTATTGTCATTCAAATGTTAACTTTACAGTACAGATACACCGATAGGGAGAAGTTTTTATTTACACGATTGATTGATTGAATTAAACTTTTATTAGTAGATTGCGCAGTACAGTACATATTCCGTACAATTGACCACTAAATGTTAACACCCGAATAAGTTTTTCAACTTGTTTAATTAAGTCGGGGTCCACGTTAATCATTCATGAGTCTGGTGTGTCTTGACCACTGTGGCAGAGGCTCTGCCGAACCCCTGAGGCCGACTCACCAAACCCCTAGGGTTCGATCGAAGCCAGGTTAAGAACCACTGCAGTAATGTATGCAAAACATCTGCACACTTTGAAGACACTATAATATACATGTATAATATAATATACAGTTGTGGTCAAAAGTTTACATACACTTGTGCTGGGTTAAAAGTATACATACAGCAATGTTAATATTTGGTTACATGTCCCTTGGCAAGTTTCACTGCAATAAGGCACTTTTGGTAGCCATCCACAAGCTTCTGGCAAGCTTCTGGTTGAATTTTTGACCACTCCTCTTGGCAAAATTGGTGCAGTTCAGCTAAAATTGTTGGTTTTCTGACTTGTTTCTTCAACATTGTCAACATGTTCTCAATGGGGTTTAAGTCAGGACTTTGGGAAAGCCATTCTAAAACCTTCATTCTAGCCTGATTTGGCCATTCCTTTACCACTTTTGATGTGTGTTTGGGGTCATTGTCCTGTTGGAACACCCAACTGCGCCCAAGACCGAACCTCTGGGCTGATGATTTTAGGTTGTCCTGAAGAATTTGGAGGTAATCCTCCTTTTTCATTGTCCCATTTACTCTCTGTGAAGCACCAGTTCCATTGGCAGTAAAACAGGCCCAGAGCATAACACTACCACCACCATGCTTGACGGTAGGAATGATGTTCCTTGGATTAAAGGCCTCACTTTTTCTCCTCCAAACATATTGCTGGGTATTGTGGCCAAACAGCTCAATTTTTGTTTCATCTGACACCACATGGACAAAGATAAGACCTTCAGGAGGAAAGTTCTGTGTACCTATTGGGATGGCGTGGCGCAGTTGTGAGAATGGCCGTGCCAGCAACCTGAGGGTGCCTGGTTCAATCACCACCTTCTACAAACTTCGTCACGTCCGTTGTGTCCTTGAGCAAGACACTTCACCCTTGCTCCTGATGGATCGTGGTTAGGGCCTTGCATGGCAGCTCCCGCCATCAGTGTGTGAATGTGTGTGTGAATGTGGAAATACTGTCAAAGCGCTTTGAGTACCTTCAAGGTAGAAAAGCGCTATACAAGTATAACCCATTTACCATTTATTCATCCATCCAGGTCGGGTCACGGGGGCAGCAGCCTAAGCAGAAAGCCCAGACTTCCCTCTCCCCAGCCGCTACAGATGAGTACAACTTTTCATTGCTATTTAATAATAATAATAATAATGGATTAGATTTTATATCGCGCTTTTCTATTGTTAGATACTCAAAGCGCTCAAAGAGAAGTGGGAACCCATCATATTTAGTAGAGATGTCTGATAATATTGGGCTGCCGATATTATCGGCCGATAAATGCTTTAAAATGTAATATCGGAAATGATCGGTTTCAAAAAGTAAAATGTATGACTTTATAAAACGCCGCTGTACGTAGTGGTACACGGACATAGGGAGAAGTACAGAGTGCCAATAAACCTTAAAGGCACTGCCTTTGGTGCCGGTCCAGTCACATAATATCTACGGCTTTTCACACACACAAGTGAATGCAAAGCATACTTGGTCAACAGCCACACTGTTACAAATATGCACCACACTGTGAACACACACCAAACAAGAATGACAAACACATTTCGGGAGAACATCCGCAGTGTAACACAACATAAACACAACAGAACAAATACCCAGAAACCCTTGCAGCACTAACTCTTACAGGACACTCGCTACCCCCTACCCCCCCCCCCCCAAACCCCGCCCACCTCAACCTCCTCATGCTCTCTCAGGGAGAGCATGTCCCAAATTCCAAGCTGCTGTTTTGAGGCATGTTAAAAAAAATTATGCACTTTGTGACTTCAATAATAAATATGGCAGTGCCATGTTGGCATTTTTTTCCATAACTTGAGTTGATTTATTTTGGAAAACCTTGTTACATTGTTTAATGCATCCAGCGGGGCATCACAACAAAATTAGGCATAATAATGTGTTAATTCCACGACTGTATATATCGGTATCGGTTGATATCGGAATCGATAATTAAGAGTTTGGACAATATCGGAATATCGGATATCGGCAAAAAAGCCATTATCGGACATCTCTACTATTTAGTGTTGTTGATAATGTGTTAATGTGTTTAAATGATACGTGTGGTTATTAGGATCATCAGAGACATACAAAAAGATCTCTTTTTTTAGTCAACCGTTTTATGAGGTTTCTGTTCACCGGTTGAAATTAAACGTAGCGTTTTTTCGTCACACAAATACTCAAGTAAAAGCAAAAAGTCTTACATTAAAACTACTCTGACTAGTACAAATGATCCAAATTAAAATGTAAACGTAGCTAAATGTAGCATGTTACTTTCTACTCACCTCTGCCTGAAGGTAGTAGCAGCAGACTAACACCCTCCCCCCACCACATCCCACCTCCCCGGATTGTAATTAATCAAATGTAAATAATCAAATGTATATACTTGTTCTTATGCTTTCTGAACTCACTATGTTCACTGCTCGCTGTACATATCCTACCAAGTCAGACCTACACTGTTTCAATGTCCATTTCCCAGATGAATCATTGTTGATGACTGAAGTGCTGATATCAACCAAACCTAACCCCCCCCCACCCCCTCCACATCCCACCCCCCGGATTGTAAATAATGTAAATAATTCAATGTATATACTCTGATGATTAACTTGTGTGATGACTGTATTGTGCTGATAGTATATATTTGTACCATGAATTGATTAACGTGGACCCCGACTTAAACAACTTGAAAAACGTATTCGGGTGTTACCATTTAGTGGTCAATTGTACAGAATATGTACTGTACTGTGCAATCTACTAATAAAAGTCTCAATCAATCAATCAAGTAACATAATGACCTTTGAGGTTCCATATGTAATATTTACAGTGACGTGTCATCACCAACAGTTTCATGTTCCTTATTAGGACCTTACTGTACAGACTGTGTGTGAAAGCTTCAAACAAAGGCCGTGTGTTTGCGCGCTTGACTTGCTGCCATGATCGCAACTCAAAGGTTAGCAGAGATTAAGGGAAGTGAGGAAGAGCAGGAGAAGATCTGGTTTCACATGCAGGTGGCTTTCAAGGATGTTTACCTAACATCTCCAGTCTCTCCCAAATTAGAAATGCACCAAAGTTCAGTCCATTTCCCTCTGACAGGCAGCCGATATCAAATGGAGACCCTGACTATCCAAACAAGACTGTTGTTATGTCTACCTCGCTGCTCGGATGGAGTTTCAGTCTTTATTTTTTCTGAGACTGGGAAACTTTGTCTGTAAAGGTCTGATCCAACTGTACGGAATCAGATGTCATGTAAATCCAAATATCAACCCAGGACACATTTCACAGAGCATGATTGCAGACTTGTGTCCACATGCTGAGTTATTTTGCAGTCGTGCTCGTTAAAAAAAGTGCCACTGAATCACCATGGCGTGGAATGCTATGCAGGCCAACGGATGAGTTTGTTACACACACCAAGACGGGATACGAAAATCGGGGAACATTTAAGGAGCAAGAACAAGGTTAATGAAGGTTTTATAATGTTTGGTTCTGGTATGAATCAATTTTTTTATTTTTTATTCCACAAGGCAAAAAAAAATAAAAAAATAAGGAACTGATCGAGAAAAGTCAGACACACA
This sequence comes from Entelurus aequoreus, assembly GCF_033978785.1. Taxonomy (NCBI): domain Eukaryota; kingdom Metazoa; phylum Chordata; class Actinopteri; order Syngnathiformes; family Syngnathidae; genus Entelurus; species Entelurus aequoreus. Next base: position 26,997,076 of record NC_084749.1, read on the forward strand.
GGGTAGACTTGACACATACTTGCCAACCCTCCCGTTTTTAGCGGGAGACTCCCGGTATTCAGCGCCTCTCCCGATAACCTCCCGGCAGAAATGTTCTCCCGACAAACTCCCGGTATTCAGCCGGAGCTGGAGGCCACGCCCCCTCCAGCTCAATGCGGACCTGAGTGGAGACAGCCTGTTCTCACGTCCGCTTTCCCACAATATAAACAACTTGCCTGCCCAATTACGTCATAACTGTAGAATGATCGAGGGCGAGTTCTTGGTTTCTTATGTGGGTTTATTGTTAGGCAGTTTCATTAACGTCCTCCCAGCGCGGTAACAACACACAACAACAGCAGTCACGTTTAGTCTACCGTAAATATATATATATATATATATATATATATATATATATATATATATATATATATATATATATATATATATATATATAGCTAGAATTCACTGAAAGTCAAGTATTTCATACATCAGTGGCCTAGTGGTTGGAGTGTCCACCCTGAGATCGGTAGGTTGGAGTTCAAATCCCAGCCGAGTCATACCAAAGACTATAAAAATGGGACCCATAACCTCCCTGCTTGGCACTCAGCAACACGGGTTGGAGTTGGGGGTTAAATCACCAAAATGATTCCCGGGCGCGGCGTCGCTGCTGCCCACTGCTCCCCAAGGGGATGGGTCAAATGCAGAGGACAAATTTCACCACATCTAGTGTGTGTGTGACAATCATTGGTACTTTAATCTTAATCTTTAATTAAAAAAAAAAAAAAATATATATATATATATATATATATATATATATATATATATATATATATATATATATATATATATATATATATATATATATATATATGAAATACTTGAGTTGGTGAATTCTAGCTTAAATATATTCCCCTCTTAACCACGCCCCAACCACGCCCCCTGCCCCCACCCCCGATCCCCCACCTCCCGGTATCGGAGGTCTCAAGGTTGGGGCAAGTATGACTTGACATTAGGAAAATACAGATTTCTTGTGGTCCCCAAACATCTCATGAAAAAGAATAATTATGTTTCATTGTATTTAAAACATGAACCCTTTTTCTGGACTATAAGCCGTTACTTTTTTCCCCCTGCGGTTTATACAAATCAGTGAACAGATAAAAGACTTTTTGGACACCAACTTTATCATTTCAGTCAGATTTTTGCAAAAATCACAGTACTGTTACTGCTGCTATGAAGTTTATAAATGATGTAACTGAAGCTCTTGACAAGAAGCAGTGCTGTCTGTCCCTCTTTATTGACTTTTCAAAGGCATTTGATACTGTTGATCATGTCATTTTAATCAAACGTCTTTCAGCTATTGGTTTTTCTCAGCAAGCAGTTGGATGGTTTGCAAATTACCTCACAAGTAGAACTCAGGCTGTTCAGATAGAAGGTTCCTCCTCGGACGTACTGCAAGTGAAAAAGGGTGTCCCTCAAGGTTCTGTGTTGGGCCCATTATTATTCACTATTTACATAAATAATCTTGGACTGAATATTCTGAACTCAACTTTCCATTTCTATGCTGATGATACTGTCATATACTGTACAGCACCCACTCCTGCTGAGGCCTTTAAATATCTACAACATGCATTTGACAGAGTACAAGAACAACTTTGCTATCTTCAACTGGTTTTAAATGCAGAGAAAACAAAGTGTATGTTCTTTACCACATCAGAAACTGTAAGATCAGCACTGTGTGAGAACATTTGAACAAGAAATGGGCAACAAATTATGTTAGTATCTGCTTTTAAATATTTAGGATTTTTAATTGATGACCACTTGAGTTTTAAGGAGCACATTCAGTATGTTGTAAAAAAACTGAAACTTTTACTGGGATTTTATTATAGAAACAAGTCTTGTTTTTCTTTTACTGTGAAACAGAAATTGGTGGAAACAACCTTCTTACCTGTTATTGACTATGGAGATGTGTTGTACATGAATGCTACTGCTGGTTGTCTCCACAAGCTGGATAGTGTGTACCACGGTGCACTGAGATTTATCACCAACTGCACTCCCCTTACTCACCATTGCGTATTATACTCAATGGTTAACTGGACATCTTTAAGTGCTCGACGCCTCAATCATTGGTATGTTTTCATCTACAAAACCATTCTGGGTATCACTCCATCTTATCTGTCTTGTCTTTTACCAAAGAAACAAAGAAGTCACAATCTTCGTTCAATGAATGTTCTGCAATTTGTCGTCCCCAAAGTAAGAACTGAACTGGGCAAGAAAGCATTTAGGTTTTCAGCACCGAAGGCTTGGAATAACCTACAGTCGAATATTCAACTTCAAACCCTTGTTACGTTGAATGAGTTTAAAGCTTCTGCCAAAGGATTGCAGTCTACCTTGTCTGTATGCACATGTGTTATGTGAGCAAGTTTTAATGTTGTAAATGTGATGTTTTATGTACTTGTTTACTGTTTTTAATGTAACCTTGCTGCTGCCCTCTTGGCCAGGTCTCCCTTGGAAAAGAGATCTTTGATCTCAATGGGATATTACCTGGTTAAATAAAGGCTGAATTAAAAAAAATAAACAAAGGTGTGGCTATTCAAACTCAAAGTGTTTACAAAGTGAAGTGAAGTGAAGTGAATTATATTTATATAGCGCTTTTCTCTAGTGACTCAAAGCGCTTTTACATAGTGAAGTACAAGGAGGAGGAATCCTGATAAACATCTTGAACCTCATTAACAAAGGAGAATATCTTATTCATCTCATAAAGGATGAATAAAGACATCAATAACTTTTCTGTTTCGTTTCATCAGCCGTTTTACTGCCGTGTTGCAGACACCGTTTGGAGACAATTAAGGTATGTAAATAAATATTTACAAATCCTTTTCAGGTAAGTACCTCTGTCACAAGTATATATATGATGCTTATTGTCAGGTATGGCTAATATTTATAAAAAATATATATTATAAAATTTAGTGGGTGTGTCTTATAGTCAGGAAAATACAGTATTTCTTTTTTTTTGTCTAAATTCCAAACCCAGTTTCAACTGAGGACTTCCTTTTTTTTTTTTTTTTTTGGTCCTGTCCAGCTTCTCAGGCAAATCATATAGTTGATGTAGATGCCCATATCGCCGGTACAAATTTACTTTACAAAAGAGAAGTGTGGGATACTTCTCTTGTTGCCTTATTTGTATTTGACTTTATTAAATGTATTAAAATTATCATTTGGTGCAACCGGCCCGGCTGCACCAAATGGGGATAGAAAGAGAAAAAAAGGAAGACAGACAGGAAATTGTGAAGTTAAGTTAAAGTTAAAGTTAAAGTACCAATGATTGTCACACACACACTAGGTGTGGAGAAATTTGTCCTCTGCATTCGACCCATCCCCTTGATCACCCCCTGGGAGGTGAGGGGAGCAGTGGGCAGCAGCGTAGCCGCGCCCGAGAATAGTTTTTGGTGATTTAACCCCCAATTCCAACCCTTGATGCTGAGTGCCAAGCAGGGAGGTAATGGGTCCCATTTTTATAGTCTTTGGTATGACCCGGCCGGGGTTTGAACTCACAACCTACCGATCTCAAGTGAAGTGAAGTGAATTATATTTATATAGCACTTTTCTCTAGTGACTCAAAGCGCTTTACATAGTGAAACCCAATATCTAAGTTACATTTAAACCAGTGTGGGTGGCACCGGGAGCAGGTGGGTAAAGTGTCTTGCCCAAGGACACAACGGCAGTGACTAGGATGGCAGAAGTGGGGATCGAATCTGGAACCCTCAAGTTGCTGGCACGGCCGCTCTACCAACCGAGCTATACCGCTCGGAGACAAATTGTGTCTTATACAGAGAGACAAAAACAACACCAGCAAACACAACAATAACAACAACAAAAACAACAACAACAATAGAACAACATCAGCAAATACGATATGTGATAGTAATACAAAATATGATAGTAAAAGTGATAGTAATACAAAATATGATGGTAAAAGTGATAGATAGCAAAGCAGTTAGTGAAAGAAATAATAATACAGAAATGACAATGAACATTATTACACTACAAATGGAGCAATACATATACCAATATAAATATCACTCTTGATAATGAATAATAACAATATTTTACCTCTATTATTAACAATACAATTGTTCAAATGCAACTATACATGTATGTAATGATAACTTGAAATACAAAAGAAAGCAGATAAATGGAGGGGAAGAAAGAGAAGCCAGCCTTATTAACCTTGTAGATTGTTATAGTAACAATAGGTTAAGCTTTGTCAGTGTGCCGTGTGTTACCCAGTTTCCCCTAGGGCAACAACGTTAATATATGTTTGATGAAACGTGATTATATGCATGACTGCATGTATGTATACTGTATGTATGACTTCAATGACACCATAGATAGAAATCCCCACTCAATGTTCTTGGCGGAAGTAACACAAGAGGAAATAGTTAAAATCCAAGACTTCAATCGGTTTTAATGGAATTGATATTGAAACAATAAAAAAGTTTATTAAAGAGATCTTAGGACCATTAATTATTAGTAATGTATCATTTCAAACAGGCAAAATCCTAAACAAAATGAAAATAGCTATAGTTGTACCGATTTAAAGAATGGAGACAAACACTAATTTACAAATTATAGACCTGTTCCTTTACTTCCACAATGTTTAAAATTAAAGATGTCCGATAATATCTAACTGCCTATATTATCGGCCGATAAATGCTTTAAAATGTAATATCGGATATTATCGGTATCGGTTTCAAAAAGTAAAATGTATGACTTTTTAAAACGCCGTTGTGTACACAGACGCAGGGAGAAGTACAGAGCGGCAATTAACCTTAAAGGCACTGCCTTTGCGTGCCGGCCCAATTACATAATATCTACGGCTTTTCACACACACAAGGGAATGCAAGGCATATTTGGTCAACAGCCATACAGGTCACACTGAGGGTTGCCGTATAAACAACTTTAACACTGTTACAAATATGCGCCACACTGTGAACCCACACCAAACAAGAATGACAAACACATTTAGGGAGAACATCCGCACCGTAACACAACATAAACACAACAGAACAAATACCCAGAACCCCTTGCAGCACTAACTCTTCCGGGACGCTACAATATACACCCCCCCGCAAGACAACCCCCCACACACCCCCCGCGTCCGTCCCCTTCCTCAACCCCGCCAAGCTAAATATGCATTGGACCAAAAACCACTTCATATTCTCTACTGCTCGCATGTGAGTGTTACCATAGCTATTGTGCAGAAATATGGGGAATAACCACAAAAGTACACTTAATTCATTAATAACTGTGTTAGCAAAAAGATCAGTTAGAATAATACATAATGTTGGATATAGAGAACATACAAACCCTTTATTTATTAAATCACAATACTGGGTGTCAAACGTACATCCCGCGAACAGGTTTCAACCAGCCCGCGGGATGAGTTGGCTAAGTATAAAAATAAACCTGAAATTTTTGAATGAAAGAAATAGCTGTTCTAAATGTATCCACTGGATGTCGCAATAGCAATTCTTTGTATCTTTGTAGATGATGCTACATATGTACAAAATAAACCACATGATGTTAGTACATCAGTCGAGGAAAATGATCAAACTACATAAATAACATACTCTAATTTTTTTTATCTTGATAGATTGAAAATTAACACCAATGAGTTGACTGATGAACATTATCACATCATTTATTCAGAAAATATAAATAACGACAAACAAAGTATGTATACTATTAACTGCAACAGGTAATTGGAAAAAAAAAAACACATTATGATTTGTACAATTTCAGAATGTGCTTGTTCTATTTTTAAACAAAGAAAACAATCTGAAGTCGTCTTTATTTTTAAGTTATCGTACCGTGATTTTACCAGTCCGGCCCACTTGGGAGTAGATTTTTCTCCATGTGGCCCCCGATCTAAAATGAGTTTGACACCTCTGCTTTAAAGCTCAGATTAAAAGGGCAGTTTTTAATTTCAATAATGAACATTATGGAAGGATAAAGGTTATTTCAATTTGATTATTATAGCTTATCAGATACTTTGGCAAACTGTTGTAGAAGCAAAAAAAAAAAGTAAAATGCCTTTATTTTGGTTACACGTGTATAGCACTTTTCTACCTTCAAGGTACTTAAAGTGCTTAGACAATGCTGACACAGACAGTGCAGGTTGAAGTGATGTACTGTACTTTCAATAATTGTCATCCATAATTAAAAATTTTTTTTTTACATTCTCAGCGGTCAAATAAAAACTTGGCTATCATATGCACATACTTCTAGTGGAAGTCCAAGTCCCGGGACAGGCTGGGATTATAAAACAAGCTGTTGTTGACAGGCGAGTACATTCTGTCCTATAACATGTTGAATTCACGGTGCAAAGAGGCGATGCAAACCGTCAACAGTGTCTTAAAAACCATTATGAAGCTAAGAGGCCTCAGGCGGCAAACTCGCTCACCTGCAGCCTGAGATCATTTTTCATTAAAGCCTTTTAGCCATTCTGGCTCGGAACGAATGATTGAAGTCATGTTAGTCCTATCTACTGTATATCTATTACTCTTACTCTAAACCTGCATCTATACAATTGTGTGCACCTTAGACATTCGTCACTGGAAAGTGCCACATTCCGCCAGAGACTTTTGCAGACAGATTGTCCCTGAAGCTATACGATAGTTTGTGGGGAGATTCCCAGAATTCAACAAGGTCAATTCCAAGACGAGTTAATCTACACATGCAAGGCTGAGCGATAACGATGAGAAAAACAACCATTTTGGATGAATGGATGCAGACCTGCCAGGTTAAAAAACTTTATATAAACAGTATTTAAAGTAGTGCTGTCAAAAGATACATTTAAAAAATCTGATTAATCACACTTTTGGATTTGGATTAATCATGATTAATCACAGGTTATTAATTGCTTGCATGGATCGGATGGGGTTGTGAAGTTGGCACGTTGTGTAAATCGTAAATAAAAACAGAATACAATGATTTGCAAATCCTTTTCAACTTATATTCAATTGAATAGACTGCAAAGACAAGATATTTAACGTTCGAACTGGAAACATTTATTTTTTGCAAATATTAGCTCAAAAAAGCTGGCACAAGTGGCAAAAAAGACTGAGAAAGTTGAGGAATGCTAATCAAACACTTATTTGGAACATCCCACAAGTGAACAGGCTAATTGGGAACAGGTGGGTGCCATGATTGGGTATAAAAGCAGCTTCCATGAAATGCTCAGTCATTCACAAACAAGGATGGGGCGAGGGTCACCACTTTGTCAACAAATGCATGAGCAAATTGTCGAACATTTCTCAACGAGCTATTGCAAGGAATTTAGGGATTTCACCATCTACGGTCCGTAATATCATCAAAAGGTTCAGAGAATCTGGAGAAATCACTGAATGCCTGTGACCTTGGATCCCTCAGGCGGTACTGCATCAAAAAGCGACATCAGTGTGTAAAGGATATCACATGGGCTCAGGAACACTTCAGAAAACCACTGTCAATAATTACAGTTTGTCGCTACATCTGTAAGTGCAAGTTACAACTCTACTATGCAAAGCAAAAAACATTTATCAACAACACCCAGAAACGCCGCTGGGCCCAAGCTCATCTAAGATGGACTGATGCAAAGTGGAAAAGTGTTCTGTGGTCTGACGAGTCCACATTACAAATTGTTTCTGGAAACTGTGGACGTTGTGTCCTCCGGACCAAAGAGGAAAAGAACCATCCGGATTGTTATAGGCGCAAAGTTGAAAAGCCAGCATCTGTGATGGTATGGGGGTGTATTAGTGCCCAAGGCATGGGTAACTTACACATCTGTGAAGGCACCATTAATGCTGAAAGGTACATACAGGTTTCGGAGCAACATATGTTGCCATCCAAGCAGCATTACCATGGACGCCCCTGCTTCTTTTAGCAAGACAATGCCAAGCCACGTGTTACAACAGCATGGCTTCATAGTAAAAGAGTGCGGGTACTAGACTGGCCTGCCTGTAGTCCAGACCTGTCTCCCATTGAAAATGTGTGGCGCATTATGAAGCGTAAAATACGACAATGGAGACCCCGGACTGTTGAACAACTTAAGCTGTACATCGAGCAAGAATGGGAAAGAATTCCACCTGAGAAGCTTAAAAAATGTGTCTCCTCAGTTCCCAAACGTTTACTGAGTTTTGTTAAAAGGAAAGGCCATGTGACACAGTGGTAAAAATGCCCCTGTGCCAACTTGTTTGCAATGTGTTGCTGCCATTAAATTCTAAGTTTAGTTTCTCAGTTCGAAAGTTAAATATCTTGTCTTTGCAGTCTATTGAATTGAATATAAGTTGAAAAAGATTTGAAATGTGGCAATGTGGCAACTTCACTGGTTTTGGATTTTGTAGGACAGGATTGGAGAGACTTTATCCACAACGAGGAAATGTTGTGGTTGCAGTGCAGATTTTTACATACATTAAATCAAAGTAAATCGTAATTGAAACTAAAAATGAGTAATGAATATTGTAATTTCCGGGTTATAGTTAAGGTATAGGTCATAATCACCTCAGTATTTGTGAGGTGAATTACATTTATATAGTGCTTTTTCTCGAGAGACTCAACGCGCTTTACTATGTGAAACCCATTATCTACATTTAAACCAGTGTGGGTGGCACTGAGCGCAAGGGTAAAGTGTCTTGCCCAAGGACACAACATCAGTGACTACGATGGTGGAAGCGAGATTCGAACCTGGAACCCTCAAATTGCTGGCAGGGCCACTCTACCAAAAAATATTTTTACATATATTAACCACAACGGACTATAAACCAAAGATATATACCAGTACAAAATATGTTTGTAAATATTTATTTACATTCCTTAATTGTTTCCAAAGTGTGCCTGTCACACAGCAGTAAAACGGATGGTGAAACAAAACAGAAGTCATCATCATAGACCCACTAGCTGCGGAAGCTAGCTCTCCAATCAGCTAAACAGACTCAATAACTCCACAGTGATGTTTTTGGTGAATTTACGAAACTGAAAAAAAAAAAAAAAATGCCATTGCAAGTTAATAATACTAAGACCTGTAAACGTCTTAGCGTATTCTCTAATGCTAACGACGCTAACTTGATTACTTTACGATAGCGCGTACAAATATGCATGAAAATTCACACATTGGACAGTTTAGCAAGTATGGATTGTTTTGATTGTATTGTAAAACTTACAAACGTTGTTTGGAGTGGTAAATTAAGAAGCCTTTTTGGGCAGAACCACTTTGGACGGTTTTACTTCCGGTCCAAGGCATGGAAAAGGGAGTACATTTTCAACCCACACCACCTGCAGTGAGCGAACTCGTCCAAAAGATGGCACTATAGCACAAACAACAACACACCTTTTTAGCGTCTGTCGGTGCAGTATCAATCAATCAATCAATCAATGTTTGTTTATATAGCCCTAAATCACAAGTGTCTCAAAGGGCTGCACAAGCCACAACAACATCCTCGGTTCAAAGCCCACATAAGGGCAAGGAAAAACTCACAACCCAGTGGGATGTCAATATGAATGACTATGAGAAACCTTGGAGAGGACCCCCTAGGGGTATGCAATGGACGTCGAGTGGGTCTAGCATAATATTGTGAAAGTCCAGTCCATAGTGGATCTAACATAATAGCCAGCACTTCGTCCATGGCCACCAGACCTGTGCCCCCCCTTCCACAAGGGAGAGGGGGGCAGAAAAAAAATAAACCGCACATCAACTGGTCTAAAAAGGGGGGTCTATTTAAAGGCTAGAGTATACAAATGAGTTTTAAGATGGGACTTAAATGCTTCTACTGAGGTAGAATCTCTAACTGTTACCGGGAGGGCATTCCATAGTACTGTAGTACTTCAACAATTATTTGTTAAATACAAAAAATTATGGTCGTTTGTGCAGAAAAATCCATTAATTACTCTCACCATTTTATAAGCTGCAGGGCTCAAAGCGTTGGAAAAAAGTGGCGGCTTACAGTCCAGAAAATACGGTAATACATATTGTGCATTAAATGCAAATAAATGATAAAACAAAAACACTATTATTATCATCATTATGCCTTATGCTCTATATGGACCATTTTGGCAGTTTTTGGGGACTTTGATTTAGTTTCAAAATAAAAAAGCCACGGGGTCCCTCCACCACACTCTGGACACCCCTGCTTTAATAGCTCTTTGTCCGGGTTCAATGTGTGATCCTGCGTCAACTCTGTGAGCATCCTCAATTCCCGTCAACTATTTAAATCAGGGGTCCCCAAACTACGGCCCGCAGGCTGAATACGGCCCGCCACTGTCCAAAATCTGGACGGTGAGAAGTTGCAAGTTTTTAAAAATGTGTCCAACCGCTTCTATGTCAGCTACCTCTCTTTGTTTATAATGTCTATTTTCTGCTGGATTTACTCTCTATTTTATGCTTCCCTTTTTTTTTTGCTGAAGCTGTTACATATACTGTAATCAGGAGTGTCCAACTCATTTGAGCTCAGGGGCCGCGTGGAGGGATAAATCTGTGCACACGCGAGCCGGACTATTGAAATCATGGCATTAAAACTAAAAATTGAAACCATGGCATTAAAACTAAAAAAATAAGTTAAGTTAAAGTTAAACTACCAATGATTGTCACACGCACACTAGGTGTGGCGGAATTATTCTCTGCATTTGACCCATCACCCTTGATCACCCTGGGAGGTGAGGGGAGCAGTGGGCAGCAGCGGTGGCCACGCCCGGGAAAAATTTTTGGTGATTTAACCCCCAATTCCAAGACAACTTCAGCTTGTTTTCTTTGTCTTACTTTGGCCAAAAATAGAACAAACACATTCTAAAATATTACAATAAAATTATAGAAAAAAATACCCGGCAGCGGTAAATTTAGATCAGGGGCCGTACTTATCAAGCTTCTTAGAGTGCCATTTTACACTTAAGTCCTGAGAATTTGCGAAATTTAGTCCTACTCTCAAACTTAAGAATAAAAGCTTTTTATCAACGTTCTTAAGTCTAAGAATCACTCCTACTCTCCACGATATTTAAGAGACCTTCAGAGGTGTCTTAAGTGGTTAGGAGTTGCCAGCAGGGGATGGCACTGAGGCGAGAGAGACGTGCGCGAACATTCAGGGAGCGGAACGATGTTCTGGATTTGTTTGATGATGAGCAGCTGATCAAACGGTATCGTTTAGACAGAGCGGGTATTATTTTTGTCACAGATTTAATACTTTTCGATTCCATGTTGATTTCTGCATGTGGCTGCAGTGGGCTAGTATATATAGAGCCACCCACACCAGTTTCAAATTAGTTGCCTAATTAATGAATTGGAAAGAAAATGTTATGACAGTAGCGTATGTGTGTGGCCGTGAGGTGAGCGACGTCAGTGAGTGTGTGGGCGACAGAAGAGAGGGAGCGGTAGCGTGAGTGCCGGCGGGGACTAGTTTGTTTTGTATTATTTTGTAGTTTATTGTCAAAATATACACTCCCATTGTCCACTTAAATATTTCCAAGATATTTCTTTATTCTTAGACAACGGATTCCCTTCCGTGATTGGTCATTTCTATGGACACAGAAATGACGTCACCTAAAATTCCATTTACGGCACATAGTAATGTCGTAATTCAGCTCTGAGTGTGACACTTAAGATTCAGTCCTACACTTCGCTGAAAGTGTGAGTAAGACGCTTGATAACTAACTTTTAAGTGCAGCTTTCAGCGAATAATTTATTTACTCTTAAGTCAACTCTTAGCAGACTTCTTAGGAGTAATTCTGAGAAGCTTGATAAGTACGGCCCCAGGTCCCCAAACTACGCCAGCGTCCAAAATCCGGCCCGCGGGAAGTGTCAAGTTTTTTAAAATTTTTCCTTTCTAATCTATTTTCTACCACTTGTTACTCTCGGGGTCTCCTAGCCACTCAGGCAAATCATATTGTCTAAAAATGTTTTTTCCCATCGATAACGTGACATCATCGCGCTCGCGCCACAGTGTGCAGCAAGTGCGCGCTCTTTTAGTTAATTAGTGCGTGAGGAATAAATATATATTTATTCATTTATATATATATATACTAGAGATGTCCGATAATATTGGGCTGCCGATATTATCGGCCGATAAATGCTTTAAAATGTAATATCAGAAATGATCGGTATCAGTTTCAAAAAGTAAAATGAATTACTTTTTAAAACGCCGCTGTGTACACGGACGTAGGGAGAAGTACAGAGCGCCAATAAACCTTAAAGGCACTTCCTTTGCGTGCCGGCCCAGTCACATAATATCTACGGCTTTTCACACACACTAGTGAATGCAAGTATACTTTGGTCAACAGCCATACAGGTCACACTGAGGGTAGCCGTACAAACAACTTTATCACTGTTACAAATATGCGCCACACTGTGAACCCACACCAAACAAGAATGACAAACACATTTCGGGAGAACATCCGTACCGTAACACAACATAAACACAACAGAACAAATACCCAGAACCCCTTGCAGCACTAACTCTTCCGGGACACTACAATATACACCCCCCATTTTTTTTTCCATAACTTGAGTTGATTTATTTTGGAAAACCTTGTTACATTGTTTAATGCATCCAGCGGGGAATCACAACAAAATTAGGCATAATAATGTGTTAATTCCACGACTGTATATATCGGTATCGGTTGATATCGGAATCGATAATTAGGAGTTGGACAATATCGGAATATCGGATATCGGCAAACAAGCCATTATCGGACATCTCTTATATATATATATATATATATATATATATATATATATATATATATATATATATATATATATATATATATATATATATATATATATATATATATATATATATATATATATATGCCCCCGAGGCACAATGTTTGGGGACCGCTGATTTAAATTGTTATTTTCCGCCTTTGCCAGCATAAAGAACAATAAAGAGAGAGGCGGAGTGTTATTGCAGCTGGAACTAATCGATTCAATACGACACTCATATGGTTTTACAAGCCGGCCGACCGCAGCCCTTACGGTTTGCAAGGTTAAAAATTTGAACTTGATTGTGTGCATGTCACGCTACTACGTAAGAGGGTTTGAAGGGGGAGGAGTGAGACATTATCCAGGTTTACCAAAATAAACTCCAAAATGCAACAAAATGAGTGCAGACGAGGACAAATGCCAAAATGTTTGCAGGTCTGTGACACACAAACAGGTGAGACTTGAAGGTAAAATAATGTACTTTATTACTGTATACACCACTCAGGATCAATACAAGGTAATATTGTGTTTTTATTTCAGGGATGTTTTGCTTGTGGCATTTTTTTTTCCTCCAGAGGACCCACAACTAAATCCCTTGTACGAACGATAAGAAAATAATATCATATAATTACAGTTTACATACACACTTTTGTGACACCGTGCGATAAATCGGTTTTGTGTTCGCTGGGGAAAAGCAACAAATTGGGTCCTCTGGAGAAACATCGAAGCGATGCATCTCTAATGTGAAAACATGGCGACAAACAAGCGTCCATTGCAAAATAACCTTTTTACACATAAATACAAACGCAGATGAGAAATAGCCTTAAAGCTTTTGACCGGGCGGCGTCCGCCAGTACCATAAAAAATATATCACAACACGAAAAACGCTGAACACAGCTCAGTCCACCGGAGACCAAAAAAAAAAAAAAAAGTCAACTATATACACAATATAACAAAAATAACAATATATTGTCTGTTTTAGCATCAATTTTACAGCTTAAGTTGTACCATGAATCCAGCACGTTAAGATGTGTACAGGTAGCACGAAGGGCAGAAAAGCAACTATTGCTACAAGACGTATTTAAATACAAGCTCCCAATACACGTACAATAATATATACATCATCATATAGGTTAAATACTGTCTTTTTGGAATCCATCCCTGCATTGCTGAGAATTGTAGTTTTTGGCAGCTAAGTCAGAATGTTCACATTTAGCTGCATTTTTGCACAAGCAGAAGCGTCAAGAATAGTTTTCACGTCAGGTGCTGACCATAATTTGTTAAACGCGAGCTAACGCAGCATCGACAGTGTCGAGAACGCCATGACACAGTGTTACATTGTGAGGGATTTGAGTAAATAAATAATGAATGAATGTCTTTTACAAAATGGAGAAGAACAAAATAGTATTTTATTTCTTTTTGTAAGCAATGTTTGGGCACTGAAGAACAGGAGCCATCTCCTGCAATGCCAGTTTAGTCCTCACGAGGCAGTAGTGAGTCATGGCGCGAGATTATTGAGTGTATGTTCACACTGCAGGCTATGATTTTTTTGTGAAATCAGATATTTTACACAAAAAGTGATTTCTGTCATTAAATAGAACGTTATGTTTATGTTATTGTTTGTTGGGGATGTCGTTGTGGCTTGTGCAGCCCTTTGAGACACTTGTGATTTAGGGCTATATAAATAAACATTGATTGATTGATTTGATATGCAGTACTGTATAGCACTTTACTATATTGGGTTCAAAGTGTACACACTTTTACTAAAATGTGGGTTTTTGTCAAGGCTGAAATCCATTATTTATGTTGACATTGTTTCTTTTGGAGAAATGTTCTTCAATATACAATTATTCATGAACCCTGTTTAAGAACCAACTATGTTTGTAAACCGAGGGTCCATCACGCACAAAATACTTGTAGTGTGAACATATAGCCAGAGTTAAGTTGTATAGTCGTACTTGTCAAACTGTGAGGTTTTGGGAACTTTTAATATCGGTGTTTTTATTCATGCTGGAACAATACGTCTTGTTTTTAAATGTTGCAAATTGAGTTGATCAACTTACTTTTTAAATTGTTTTAATTTGTTGCAAATATATGTACTCAATCTATTTGTATAAGCAGGTGGTTGCATGCAGCAACTCATACAGTCATTTTACAGACAGGCAAATAAATATTAGCTTCTCAATATTATATCATTAATTTAAAAAATGAGAACCACCAGCATAATCTTTTTCAACTAAAATGTAGTCTGGGGAGATATTTGACAAGTGAGTCAAAATAATAATTTTATCCATATTTGTTTTTTTTTATAATGCTGCCAACAATACTCTTTTCTCAGTATGTCCCCCCCTGAACTACAATAACAAACTTTTTAAGTGCGTTCATGTTGTACACATGTGCGTGTTGGAAATGTCAGCGTGAGAGCTTCAAAGGGAATATTTCAATATGAGAACACATAACAAACTCATAAAAGGGGAATGTTGTTCACATTTTGTGTGCTAAATAATCAATGTTGCTGACAGCCGAGTGCAATATGACACAATCCCACTTAATAAATATAAGCTTTCATGCTGGAAACCAGACAAATCTTCTGAGTTTTCCCCGTGGAAACTTCAGGAGTAAGGTCTGCCTGTTAATAACGGCCCTAAAAAAAATGATGAAGCAGGGCTTCTTTTTTTTTTTTTTTGTCTGATGATGGGTTTTCTCAGCCCTTTTTTTCTTTTAATACCCCGATTGCCTATTTTTGTTGGAAAATAACACTTGATCGAAAGCGTCTGAAATTCTTTCCTACTGCTGAAAAGATGCGAAAGTGTTCCGCATGACGAATGTTGCTTCAAAAGCCAGCCAGGAAAAAAAAAAAAGAAAAGAAACCTGCATTTTTTATTTCTGCTCTTAATCCTGGCAGCAACTTTCTATTTAATACGACTGATTATCTGAGTTTTCTACATGGCGGACCACCTTCACACAATTAAGGCACCTTTTAAAGCCCTGAGAGGGTCGAGGGGTTCTTCTAATAAGAAGAAAAGCGACAACGTGAAACGTGAGCCAAGTCAAAGAAAAAGTCAGGAATGCGTGTGGGGAAGAAGAAGTGCCATGATATGTTTTTCTCAGATTGAAGAAGTGAGACGTTAATATCCCACGTTGATCTTGTTCTTGTTGAGTTCTCTCTCCAGGTTCCCGATCAGAGTGTCGATGCTCTCCTGAAGGTCTCTCAGGTTGACCCTGTGGCTCAGCACGGGGCTGATGTCCTGCATCTTCATGTAAGTCTGATACGTGGGCAGACTTGGAGGTAAGATGTGCTCGCACACACTTTCCTTCTCTTCCTCCTCCTCCTCCTTCTTCTTCTCTTCCTGCTTCTCCTCTTCCGCTTCCTCCTCCTCCTCCTCCTCCTCCTCCTCCTCCTCCTGCACCGCGTCCTGATCTGCAGGACCAGGCAAAGGGTTCGCAGCGTCCTCAGGTGGTTCTGCGTCTGAGTCCTCTGAGGGCACGTCGTCGTAGTCCGCCTCCTCTTTGCCGGGAGGAAGTGGCGTCTCGGAGGGGAAGTAGCTCTCGCCGCAGCCGCTCCAGTCGCCGGCGTAGCGGTTGCTCGGGCTGTCGAGGCGTCCCGCTTTGGGACGCAGGACGCCGGCCATCTCAGCTTCTGTGAGGTTTAACACCTGAGGGCGCTCTTTCCGCCGCCGTAGTGGAGGGGCTGTGAGCGAGTCGGAGGCTTCGGGCGAGGCGGACTGATCATGAGGGTCCACAACTGGGGGACAGAAAAAGAGAAACAAATTTATTAAAAATCAATCCGGTGGAAGATTCCCCACTGGCCATTTTACAAACCCCAAAACCAGTGAAGTTGGCACGTTGTGTAATTCGTAAATAAAAACAGAATACAATGATTTGCAAATCCTTTTCAACTTATATTCAATTGAATAGACTGCAAAAACACGATATTTAATGTTCGAACTGAGAAACTAAATTTTTGCAAATAATCACTAACTTAGAATTTAATGGCAGCAGCATATTGCAAAAAAGTTGGCACAGGGGCATTTTTACCACTGTGTTACATGGCCTTTCCTTTTAACAACACTCAGTAAACATTTGGGAACTGAGGAGACCATTTTTTGAAGCTTTTCAGGTGGAATTATTTCCCATTCTTACTTGATAAATAAATGATAAATGAGTTATACTTGTATAGCGCTTTTCTACCTTTAAGGTACTCAAAGCGCTTTGACAGTATTTCCATATTCACCCATTCACACACACATTCACACACACATTCACACACTGATGGAGGGAGCTGCCATGCAAGGCGCTAACCAGCAGCCATCAGGAGCAAGGGGGAAGTGTCTTGCCCAAGGACACAACGGACGTGACTAGGATGGTAGAAGGTGGGGATTGAACCCCAGTAACCAGCAACCCTCCGATTGCTGGCACGGCCACTCTACCAACTTCGCCACGCCGTATGTATGATGTACAGCTTAAGTTGTTCAACAGACCGGGGTCTCTGTTGTCGTATTTTACGCTTCATATTGCGCCACATATTTTCAATAGGAGACAGGTCTGGACTACTACAACGAAGCCACGCTGTTGTAAAACGTGGCTTGGCATTGTCTTGCTGAAATAAGCAGGGGCGTCCATGATAACGTTGCTTGGATGGCAAAATATGTTGCTCCAAAACCTGTATGTACCTTTCAGCATTAATGGTGTCTTCACAGATGTGTAAGTTACCCATGTCTTGGGCACTAATACACCCCCATACCATCACAGATGCTGACTTTTAAACTCTGCGCCTATAACAATCTGGATGATTTTTTTCCTCTTTGTTCCGGAGGACACAACGTCCACAGTTTCCAAAAACAATTTTGAAATGTGGACTCGTCAGACCACAGAACACTTTTACACTTTGCATCAGTCCATCTTAGATGAGCTCGGGCCCAGCGAAGCCGGCGGCGTTTCTGGGTGTTGTTGATAAATGGCTTTCGCTTTGCACAGTAGAGTTTTATGTTGCGCTTACAGATGTAGCGACAAACTGTAGTTACTGACAGTGGTTTTCTGAAATGTTCCTGAGCCCATGTGGTGATATCCTTTACACACTGATGTCGCTTTTTGATGCAGTACCGCCTGAGGGATCTAAGGACCGTAATATCATCGCTTACTTGCAGTGATTTCTCCAGATTCTCTGAACCTTTTGATGATATTACAGACCGTAGATGGTAAAATCCCTAAGTTCCTTGCAATAGCTTGTTGACAAATGTTGTTCTTAAGCTGTTGGACAATTTGCTCACGCATTTGTTGACAAAGTGGTGACCCTTGCCCCATCTTTGTTTGTGAATGACTGAGCATTTCATGGAAGCTGCTTTTATACCCAATCATGGCTCCCACCTGTTCCCAATTAGCCTGTTCACCTGTGGGATGTTCCAAATAAGAGTTTTATGAGGATTCCTCAACTTTCTCAGTCATTTTTGCCACTTGTTCCAACTTTTTGAAACATGTTCCAGGCATCAAATTCCAAATGAGCTAATATTTGCAAAAAATAACTACGTTTTCCAGTTCAAACATTAAATATCTTGTCTTTGCATTCTATTCAATTGAATATAAGTTGAAAAGGATTTGCAAATCATTGTTTTCTTTTTTCGTTATGATTTACACAACGTGCCAACTTCACTGGTTTTGGGTTTTGTATTAAGCACACTAGCACTAGGGTTGCGTAATATAGACAATATAAATGATATCAATTTGGCCCACGATAGAGCTTTACGTTATATCGTGATAATGCATGTTGATGACTCTGGCTGTGTCTTGCAAATTTGACAGCGACAATCGAACAAAAGCGTCCTCAATGCCATGTAGCATTATTGCTAGCGGCTAACGTCCCTCCACAGTGGCAGCAAATCAACTCCAATTAGCAGTATCACTGGAGGATGAGGAATAACTAAACATGCTACATGACACACCGTAGGAGGATATGCTAACCGCAAACTGCTAAGATGGATCTCTTGAATGTAAACAGAGAATATCGACAGTAACGATACCAAGTATATGATATACTACAGTGGTTACATTGATAATTTTTATTATCACAAAATCTTTTGTCTGTTTTGTTTTTGTTTACAAACTCAGGAAGTAAGTCCCTGGACACAGGAGGACTTCAAGGGCAAAAATAAAGGATTTAAATCAGAGCCAACAGTGGGTTTATATTTATATTGAATTAATATTATTATGTCACCATCTTGTGTTTTTGTCTGATTAGAATTATGATAAGAATGTAATCATTCAATGATCTTGAAAACAATTATTATCAGCATCAGCATTGCCATGAACAATACTGCCCCTGTAACTACTTGGTATTGGATTGATACCCAAATGTGTGGTATTGCCCAAAACATATGTAAAGTGTCCAAACCACTGAAGAACAAGTGCTTATTACATTATAACAAAAGTGTGGATAAAACTTGTAACAACAGAAAGTATTGTAACAGAAAATTAGCAAGTAGATTAATAATAGTTTTAACAAAATAATACAACCAGAATTTCCGCAATATGTTACTGCATACATCAGCAGCTAAATTAGGATTGTGACCCATTTATGGTTCTATCATCTTCTACATACCATATAGTATATTGTCAAATATATCCTAGAGCAGGAGGCGGCAATATATATCGCGATATAGATTTTCGGCCATAACTCTATAGATCCAATAGACCGCTTTTCAAAGGTCAACGATAAGAAGCTTTGATTGACACAAAGAAGCAATTGTCTTTATAATTAGTCTGTTAATCAAACCGACTGCAATCTAAACCAAACTTGTCAGTAGTATTACTTTCATAAAGTCATTTTGACACAGCATGTATTAGATCTGATGTGTGCAGCTATTCCTAATGAAGAGGCCTGTGGGTATTGTATATTTTTAAGAGCAATCTCAAAGCAGTGCCCAGTTGGCCTATCTAGAATCCAGCCTTTATTTAATATGCTGACATTATATTACTGAAGGTTTGGAGTGAGAGTCGCTCTGCTGCCCATTGGTTGCACAATACAGCCTCAAAAGTCACTTGACAAACATTTCTTTAAACATTGAATACTTCAGCTGCAAACTTATTAACAGAAAAAAACACCCCCTTGGTGGAGGTCATTACAGTACAAAACAAAACAAAATAAACTAACAATGGTGAAGCAACTATTTTTTTTCAGAACTCAGATACTTCTTAAAATGCCGTTTTTTGAGATGAAAGTGATTATGTGACTGGCAAAAAAAATTGCTTGAGAACCTTAGGGTCCAAGTGCCAAACTCAAGGCATGGGTGCCAGTTTTGGCCAGCCACATAATTTTGTATGGGAATAATATGTGTTAGTTCTTCTAACTAAATATATTTGTTCTCTCCATTTTGACATAAAAAATACACGTACTTGATGCAATTAAATATATTTTAAATGTGAATATTATCTAATTGTACAACAATATTATATCATCATAACTTCCAACGTTTTAAAATACAAATAGATGTATAGATTTACGTCTAACTTATGATTTCAAAGCAAGTTATCCATCAAATTGTGCACTGTAAAATGACAATAGATTATACGCCAGAATATTACTGTTAAAATAACTGTGGTACCATTTTTACATTTGTAGTAATACATTGTAATAACAACCAAACATTTTACATTAAAAACAGGCTGCTAAGTTGCTAGAATTTTATCTAAAAAAAACCCTGTGGTACTGTTGTTAAATTTACAGTGAATATAGTAAAGACAACCATAGATTTTACAGTAAAAAAAAGAAAACTGGTAGCTCAGTTGCCGGAATTACATAACAGTGGTACCGTTTTTCCATTTACAAAAATATGCTGCAAAAAATATTTTTAATAATTAAATAATTTCAATAATTGAATTTAATTTAAGTATTTCCTAATTTTGGCGGTGTTTAACCGTAAAACGTACAAAAAATGTTGTGTCCAGCAAAAAATATATATAATGGTCAAATGCTTCACCTTAAACATTTATATTCATATATCATTCACTGTTACAAAAGGCAATGGGACGAGTTTGACACCCCTGCCTTGCATCTGACGTCTGCAATGAGAGCAGACAAAAGTGATTATGGAGCAGTTCCATTTTGTTCATGAGTCAGCAAATGTCACAGTGACTCAATGACTCAAAGAGTAAAAATGAAATTACATTTCCACACCTTCACTACGATCTTCACAAAGATTTAATGTACTCTAGTTTAGTTCATGCACTAAATATCTTTTTTTTTTTGCACAACCCTCCGCACTATTTATATACTATATTTAAAGGGTGATAAAAGAACAAAGTTCATGGTGCACAATGCTTCTGTACATGCTGGTCAAGCGAGCAACACAATTACATGCAACTCTCAAATGGAAACATGCTAGAATCACGCCAAAGCAACCAGAGATTATTTTCTTCAGTTTTCTGCTGACTACACTTTTTCTAACTGACCTGAGATCTGTTCAGAACAGCTGCACTCAACCAGCAATCCAGCCAGCATAATGTTACCTGTCTGTGTGTATTTATGTTTGTTGACCCCCATAGCCTTCCCATACTGGAATGGAAAGGGACAAGAACATAGCAAGCATTAGGACTACCTATTATGTAAATGTACTCAAAATGTACTTTAATTTTTTGTTGCTGTTGAAAGTTCAAAGTTTGTGGCTTTACGATTTTTTTAAAGCTTATTTATATATATTTTTGGCTTAAATTAGGCATTTCCAAGCATAAAAACAGATAAATTAACTATCCATCCATCCATCCATTTTCTACCGCTTGTCTCTTTTGGGGTTGCGGGGGGTGCTAGAGCCTATCTCAGCTGCATTCGGGCGGAAGGCGGGGTGCACCCTGGACAAGTCGCCACCTCATCACAGGGCCAACACAGATAGACAGACAACATTCACACTCACATTCACACACTAAAACTTTTCAATTGCACAGTAGTATTGGCCACTAGATAGGACCAATCAGAGCGCGCTGTTCAGTATCGTGGCCACTGATTGGTTCAGTCTCATGCAGCATTACTATATTGATTTGATTAAGTGTACATATTATGTTATTTCATGTCTAAAGGGTTATCATAATGTTAAAAAATGTATAATTAATAATTCCTCACAACCTCCCCATTGGAATTCATGCACCTCCTGCATCTGCACATGTGTATGAATCCAAGGAATGCCGAAATGATATTGAGCATGGAATGACTCTTTTATGTGAGTACAATTGTTACACTAAAAAAAGCTACCGGTATATTTTTGTATTTTGTCATTTAATATACATGTTTCACACTGCAAACAATTAAACAATCTAAGATACGATTTATTAGGACATGGGTTAATGCAAAGATCGAAAAACCGAATGCTTGGGAGCGTTTTCGGTTTCCCAGTAAAAAAAACAAAAACATGACAATAAAACATACATTTGATCGTTTGTAGTGTGAAACATGTATATCAAATGACAAAATACAAAAACTATAGCGTTAATAAGGGAAAGACATTAATGTACAGTATCTTGTATTCATATTAGCATTTAAGATAGTTTTTGTGAAACATGTATATTCTATTCATGACAAAATAAATAATATATAACGTTATTATGGAAATACTTTAAAGTTTCTTGTATATGTGTTAGCATACAAGACAGCAAGTTTATAGCATCTTTAATAAATGACAAAACACAAAAAAATATAGTTTTAGATCGGGAAACACGTTAATGTGTCTTGTATTCATGTTAGCATATAAACTAGTTAGTTTGAAATGTGTACTATAAGCCGCTACTTCTTTCCTACACTTTGAAACCTGCAGCTTATAAAACGGTGCGGTTAATTTATGGATTTTTCTTCGCTAACGGCCATATTGTTTTGTATTCAACAAAATAAGTTTTCATAAAAGGCTGACAGAAACTGAAAAGGTGTGCTATTGTTTGTGCTACTGCACCATCTTTTGGGCGAGTTTGCTCACTGCAGAAGCTGCGGGTTGAACGTCTACAATATTTCCTTCTGTTTAGTGCTTTGAATCAGAAGTACAAGTGTCGTTCTGTCTACTTGTATGGATTATTTGTTCACCACTCAAAGTGTAGTTGGGGAGGTTAACAAAAAATATAACGTTATTTAAGGAAACACGTTAATGTGCGTTGTATTGATGGTTAGCATTTATGCTAACTCATGTGAAACATGCATATTACATGTCAAAATACAAAAATATATAACGTTATTTAGGAAAACCCTTTAATGTATTTTTTAATTATGTAAGCATTTAAAGGAGAACTGAACTTTTTGGGGGAATTTTGCCTATTGTTCAAAATTCTAATGAGAGACAAGAAGACAAAATATTTTTTTTGCATTATAACTAGGGCTGCAACTAACGATTAATTTGATAATCGATTAATCTGTTGATTATTACTTCGATTAATCGATTAATAATCGGATAAAAGAGACAAACTACATTTCTATCGTTTCCAGTATTTTATTGAAAAAAAAAAACAGCATACTGGCACCATACTTATTTTGATTATTGTTTCTCAGCTGTTTGTACATGTTTCAGTTTTAAAAATTAAATAAAAATAAAAAAAATAAAATGAAATTAAAAAATTGCTTCTGCGCATGCGCATAGCATAGATCCAACGAATCGATGACTAAATTAATCGCCAACTATTTTTATAATAGATTTTATTTGATTTAATCGATTAGTTGTTGCAGCCTGTAAAAATCAGTTAGTTTTTGGTGGCTAGCAATGCAGCTAAGTGAAACGATCAATTCTACCCCTAGAACACTTTAAACATGCATTCAAAAATTGTCAACAATACATCATTTATGTTCTGTAACCTGTATAATTACCAAGCCGTAGCGACATTGTTATTGTAAGAGCGAACACGGAGGAATTATTTTTCTAGTGTAGTAACACATCGGCATGCTTCGGTATTAGCCGTAAAAGCTAGCTACGGCAAGAGATAAGCTAGCTTCTACGTCAGCACCTGAATCGCATTGAGTTTGTAATTCACAACACAATGTGATATGACACCAATCTGTACTGACTGAAAATCATGAACAATAATATTACAGTATCTACTGTATAAAGTATTAGCCCAAATGTCATGCTTTGTTAGTCCACAGCTAGCGCGACAGCGTATATAGTTGTACTAACACGCATGATGTGCTGCATGTATCATGATCGATATTAAAGTGACTCACTCGATGGACAATTGTTCGTTTGATCCAGCTGGCCGGGAACGTTTTTTACGGTTTATTTTGAGTAAGCATTCCCTTTATGTCGAAATAGCTTGGATCCAAGTTCCACATTTACAGCATCAAAGTCATGCCGACCTCACTCTCTTGGCTTCTGTCTGCTCTAACATTTCAGCCTTCCTTCTTGCTCGCTTCTAGAAGCAGCAGGTCATCCTCCGTATATTCAGCTTCAAAAAGATAAGATTGTGAATCCTCATTTGTCCAAACACAGTCATCTTCGTTGTCTGTTACTAAGTCTGCCATGATTAGAAAACACTTGTGTTTGTTTGCGGATGTAGGAACACACATTTGTTGTCGGAAGTCGGAAGTGCGCTACTTTGGGAACGGAAATAAATGCATTGAGCAAATCAGTTCCGGCAATGATTAATTAAAATGATCAAAATAAGGTAAAGATTGAACATATTACATATTGTTATGAACGTGTCTGTTACTACATTATATACATACTTGCAGTGTGTATATAAAATGTTGATGTTTTGAAGTTGTTTTAGAAGGCTTTGATGACTCCCATTAGCCCACATTTTCCAAGCTTTTTTTTATCATCTTTAAAATCCTAAAAAAAAAAAGACTTGTGTTCTTGTCTGTCATAAGGATTGTGAACGATAGGCAAAATTCCAACAATAAGTGCAAGTCCCCTTTAAACTAGCTAGAAATTAGCGCACTAGCTGCTTCTCCAGGAAATGAGCAATATTACTAGAGATGTCCGATAATGGCTTTTTTGCCGATATCCTATATTGTCCAACTCTTAATTACCGATTCCGATATCAACTGATACCGATATATACAGTCGTGGAATTAACACATTATTATGCCTAATTTTGTTGTGATGCCCCGCCGGATGCATTAAACCAGGGGTCACCAACCTTTTTGAAACCAAGAGCTACATCTTGGGTACTGATTAATGCGAAGGGCTACCAGTTTGATACACACTTAAAGGCCTACTGAAATGAATTTTTTTAATTTAAACGGGGATAGCAGATCTATTCTATGTGTCATACTTGATCATTTCGCGATATTGCCATATTTTTGCTGAAAGGATTTAGTATAGAACAACGACGATAAAGATTGCAACTTTTGGTATCTGATAAAAAAAAAGGCTTGCCCCTACCGGAAGTAGCGTGACGTAGTCAGTTGAACATATACGCAAAGTTCCCTATTGTTTACAATGATGGCCGCATGAAGTGAGAGAGATTCGGACCGAGAAAGCGACAATTTCCCCATTAATTTGAGCGAGGATGAAAGATTTGTGGATGAGTAAAGTGCAAGTGAAGGACTAGTGGGGAGTTGAAGCTATTCAGATAGGGAAGATGCTGTGAGAGCCGGGGGTGACCTGATATTCAGCTGGGAATGACTACAACAGTAAATAAACACAAGACATATATATACTCTATTAGCCACAACACAACCAGGCTTATATTTAATATGCCACAAATTAATCCTGCATAAAAACACCTGCGTGTTTGTTACGCTAGCTCCTAGCTCCTCTGCTAGCTCCTAGTTCCATAGAACACGCCAATACAATTCAAACACCTGATCAACACACACAATCACTCAGCCCAAAAGACCGTTCACCTAACCCAAGGTTCATAAAGCTTATATATTTTTAAAAAGTTACGTACGTGACGCGCACATACGGTCAAGCTATCAAATGTTTAGCAGCCAAGGCTGCATACTCACGGTACCTGATATTCAGCTGGGAATGACTACAACAGTAAATAAACACAAGACATATATATACTCTATTAGCCACAACACAACCAGGCTTATATTATGCCACAAATTAATCCTGCATAAAAACACCTGCGTGTTTGTTATGCTAGCTCCTAGCTCCTATGCTAGCTCCTAGCTCCATAGAACACGCCAATACAATTCAAACACCTGATCAACACACACAATCACTCAGCCCAAAAGACCGTTCACCTAACCCAAGGTTCATAAAGCTTATATATTTTAAAAAAGTTACGTACATACGCAAAAAAAAGTTGCGCACATACGGTCAAGCGATCAAATGTTTAGAAGCCAAAGCTGCATACTCACAGTAGCACGTCTGCGTCTTTGTCATCCAAATCAAAGTAATCCTGGTAAGAGTCTGTGTTGTCCCAGTTCTCTACAGGCGTCTGTGTATCGAAGTCAAAAGTCCTCCTGGTTAGAGTCTCTGTTATCCGAGTTCTTCCATCTTGACTGCATCTTTCGGGAATGTAAACAAAGAAGCGCCGGCTGTGTACTGTTGTTGCTGACTACGTTCGAAAAATACGTCCATTTCGCACCGACAACTTTCTTCTTTGTTTGCTCAGCTTCCTTCTCCATAATGCAATGAACATGATTGCAACAGATTCACGAACACAGATGTCCAGAATACTGTGGAATTATGAAATGAAAACAGAGCTTTTTCGTATTGGCTTCAATGTGGAAGGCATACCCGTGTTCGCCGGGCTACGTCACGCGCATACGTCATCCTCAGAGGCGTTTCGAACCGGAAGTTTAGCGGCAAATTTAAAATGTCACTTTATAAGTTAACCCGGCCGTATTGGCATGTGTTATAATGTTAAGATTTCATCATTGATATATAAACTATCAGACTGCGTGGTCGGTAGTAGTGGGTTTCAGTAGGCCTTTAAATAAATTGCCAGAAATAGCCAATTTGCTCAATTTACCTTTAACTCTATGTTATTATTAATAATTAATGATATTTATCTTTGTGGAAACACTGATCATCTTAATGATTTCTCACAATAAATATATATAGGAACAGATAAATAACAATATGCAACACTTTATTTTTATATTTTCTCTAAGTGCACATTTTTTAAATTGAACATTTTCAAATGATCACTTCTAAGACAGTCTTGTGAAATCACAATATCCAATTTTAACTAGCTAGCCACTAACATTTTTTAACAAATCATGAATTACTTTGCACCATGTTTGTACAAATAATAACTCATGTAAAATACAAAAGTCAACTCTCAAAGTTTTAAATAAATCACGTCACACTTTGAACTGGACACCAAATCTGTTATCTGTTTCTTTGTCAGTTAGTGAAGACCAAGTCTTTAAAATATTTTCTTGGATTTTCAAATTCTATTTGAGTTTTGTCTCTCTTAGAATTTAAAATGTCGAGCAAAGCGAGACCAGCTTGCTAGTAAACAAATACAATTTAAAAAATAGAGGCAGCTCACTGGTAAGTGCTGCTATTTGAGCTATTTTTAGAACAGGCCAGCGGGCTACTCATCTGGTCCTTACGGGCTACCTGGTGCCCGCGTGCACCGCGTTGGTGACCCCTGCATTAAACAATGTAACAAGGTTTTCCAAAACAAATCAACTCAAGTTATGGAAGTCAGTTATTATTGAAGTCACAAAGTGCATTATTTTTTTTAATATGCCTCAAAACAGCAGCTTGGAATTTGGGACATGCTCTCCCTGAGGGAGCATGAGGAGGTTGAGGTGGGCGGGGTTGGGGGGGCGGGGTTGCGGGGGGGTGGGGGGGGTGTATATTGTAGCGTCCCGGAAGAGTTAGTGCTGCAAGAGGTTCTGGGTATTTGTTCTGTTGTGTTTATGTTGTGTTACGGTGCGGACGTTCTCCCAAAATGTATTTGTCATTCTTGTTTGGTGTGGGTTCACAGTGTGGCGCATATTTGTAACAGTGTTAAAGTTGTTTATACGGCCACCCTCAGTGTGACCTGTATGGCTGTTGACCAAGATTCACATGTGTGTGTGAAAAGCCGTAGATATTATGTGACTGGGCCGGCACGCAAAGGCAGTGCCTTTAAGGTTGATTAGCGATCTGTACTTCTCCCTACGTGTACACAGCGGCGTTTTAAAAAAGTCATACATTTTACTTTTTGAAACCGATACCGATAATTTCCGATATTACATTTTAAAGCATTTATCGGCCGATAATATCGGCAGTCCGATATTATCGGACATCTATAAATGTTACCATGAGTTTTTCAAAGTTTGGTAATCAACCAAGGTTTGACGATGATTACAATTTGAAACGTTAATAGTAACCATCCAGAGTTTTACAGTGGTTTTTTTATTAATACATTAATCGTTATATTCTTATGCTCACCTAACGGTCAAAGAATATTTGCCTCAATTGTTAGTATTTTAATAACTGTTATATTACAAATGCAAATGAACATGAAATAGCATAAAAACAATGACCACAACATTTTATGAGTGGAGATCTGCATTGTATGTAAAGAACAACTCAAATGTTTGCAGTCAACTTTCATTTTGTCATTGTGATGAAAGTTGGAGACCCCTGATTTGAAATAGGATCTTGCTGCTGGACAAATCATCTCTACAACTTGTCGTTAGGCTCATGCAATTTTTACGACATTATGCATTTTCATTTTATGACGCTCCAAAGGCATCTTGTCCTTGTGTTCTTCGTACGATTTAAAAGCCCCTAGTATAAAAATCATAAACATCCTCCTTTTCCTGTCATTCTTCACACTCACGCCCCCTCACATATTCATCCGGCAAAGGATACTGTTTTATGTCATAAAGATCTTGCACGCATTCCCCTGTGTCTTTGCACATCCTGCAGGAAGTGTTAGGATTTTTTATTTTTTTTGCAGTAAAGACTAATCGGATGGCAGTCATTCAAAAGGCATGCAAACTGTCTGAGAGGTGTGAAAAGGTGGCTGAAAATATCCCATAATGATTGTGAAGTGTTAAGGGGCGAAGGTTAAGTCTGGAATGTTTTTAATTACGGTGCAGGCGTCTTGTGTAAAAGGAAAGAAAAAGAGATGCTGCTCGGGGTGAAAGCGCTATTAGGTACATCTACGTGTGTTCTTAATTACACCTGAAGGGTTTTTGGTGCCACCCTTTGACCCCGTATGGGTTCAATTCTAAGACATTGGACATTTTTCACAATCTAGTGAACTCCACGCTTTCCTTTAAAAGAAAACAAAGTATTACGATTACAGTAGATCCCCACTATTTTGATAAATGGACGCAGCCATAAAAATCCCTACGTGTGCCACTCTAAACTCTATAATTGTGATTTTAAATTCAGTTTGACTCATTAAGAAACAAAGGCTTTTAGTATGCAGTTAGACAACATCATGCTTTGACAAGGCATACTGCTGAAAAATATTCATTGAATTACAGAGTGAAACAGCATCTTCTGCTGGATTCATAGCTACAGCGCTCTTTTGTCTTTTGTTCCCCCCTCTCTGCAGATAGCGCCATGAAACCACTTTGGGCCCTATTCTCCTGTTTGCACTTAAGTGCACTTGAAGTTACGCACGCTTCTCTAATTCATATTCTCCCATCCAGCCTGCAGACACGCCTACCCCACGTTAGTCAGGGAACTCGTAAAGGACGGCGGGGCTCATTACTAATGAGGCGCACTTTGCCGCGATGCATTTTGCTCTTGGTTGTGTGACAATTGTGGAACATGAAGTTTTACTAACACTTGTGAACGTCATTAAGATCCACGTGTGTCACCACAGTGATGTAGTGACTGGATGTACAAGTTACCAAACATTCACACACCAGTGTGGGTGGCACTGGGAAAAAGGTAGTGGCAGCTGAATTCAGACCAGGAACCCTTAAGTTTCTGGACGACCGCTCAACAATCTGAGCCATGCCGCCCCAGTCGAAATGTAGTCTTCATAAAAGCAGCTCATAAATAAATTAGAGCAGTGGTTCTCAAACTTTTTTCACCTAGTACCACCTCAGAAAGCACTTGGCTCTCCAGTAGGGATCTAATAAAAAATGGTATAATGATGAACCGCGGTACAAATCCCGACAGTTAGTATTATCGTTTTAAATTAAAATTATCGTAAAAGTGTGATTGATATCACTTAAATAAATTAATGGACAGATGATACTGCTCATTTACTGGAGAAGCATGCTTGCGCTATCTCATTAGCTAGCTTTAATGCTAACGCAAATACGAGAGACGTTAACGTAACAATGACATACACCACATATAAAATTGTATAAACACATTGCTGTCTGAGAAATTAAACTGTTCAATTGTGCACATTAAACCTATAGATAGTATTATCTTAGACCAGGGGTGGGCAATTAATTTTTACCGGGGGCCGCATGAGCAACCTGAGCACTGCTGGGGGGCCACACTGACAATATTTCAATTAAATTTTGCTCAAATTATTTTTGATATACCGTAAGATAGATAATAATAATAATAATATTTTCATTTAACCTAACTTATCTTTATACAAAAGCAGATGGCTTTTGATGGTTTTATTTTTAACACTTTCTTACACAACACTTCCTGATGTATATTACAATACAAAAATTTCAATTTCTGTCACTTTATCCTGCATCCTCTTTGTTGTAAAACCTTTATTTAACCAGATAAGAAAACATTGTGAACGTAGCACGCCTGTAAGGTGATTGGCGAAGAAGGAGGAAGCGTTGCTGTTGCGGAAATGAGGAGTGAGGATTGGTTTTCCTTTTGGAAAGAACGAGATAAGTTGAGCTGTGTTAGTATAGCATGCTCAATAAAAGTTTAAAAAGTGCATCAGACTTGGTGTGCACTTCTTCTGGACGCTACAATTGATGTCAGAAGTGGGATGAAATGCCTCCCAGTTCGCCTTGCCATCAAACCTGGGAGTCTTCATTGAGGGCGGAATTCCCCCCGTGGCAAGCAGCGTGGCTGCACCTGTAAACACTCTCTCTCTCTCTCTCTCTCTCTCTTTGCGGCGAGCTCCTCACGTGGCACGTACCTCCCGATGACGTAGCACACAAACAGTGCAGTATGCGCAAAGTTTTACTTCTGCCACCAATTGTAGTGTCCAGAAGAAGTGCACATCAAGTCTGACGCTCTTTTTAAACTTTTATTGAGCAAGCTATACTAACACAGCTCAACATATCTCGTTCCTTCCACACGCACGTCTCCTCACTCCTCATTTACGCAACTCAAGAAGACAACATCTACTTCAGCAGGTCGTTACACTATATTCTTTAAACACAGCAACGTGTGTACCACAAATAAGCACACAGCTTTACCTTTACTTGTCTTGTTGAAAACACGCCATTCGTCATCAACTTTTCTCTTTTTAGTCGCTGTGCGCCTTCCCTCACAGGACATACGCACAATAACACTTTTCAAAATAAAAGCAGCACAGTTGTATTGCACGCACGACAAAGATGTTTTTTTAAATTTATTTTGTAATTTGAGATTGCCGCTGCGCGCACGAGCATACGTCCACACGGAAGTAATACAAATAACGCTTTTCAAAACAAAAGCAGCACCGTTGTATTGCACACTCGAAATAGATGCTTTTTAAAATTTATTTTGTAATTTATAATTGGCCTCACGCGGGCCGGACAGGGACGTACAAAGGGCCGGATGCGGCCCGCGGGCCGCACAATGCCCAGGTCTGTCTTAGACAGAGTGACCGCTCTGTAGTCTGTATTCAAAGAGATAATGACAAAAGGAAAATAATTTGTGTGACGTCATATAAACCGAAAGTGATGCACCAAAACCCCGTTTTTTATTTATCATTAAAAACATTCTAAAACCTTTACACATTAAAACGGAAGAAGATAAACATATTTTAACATTGAAATAAAAATAATATGGCTCTTAAGAAGCCAGAACCCATCCATTTTCTACCGCTTGTCCCTTTCGGGGTCGCGGGGGGTGCTGGAGCCTTAAGAAGCCAGAACCCATCCATTTTCTACCGCTTGTCCCTTTCGGGGTCGCGGGGGGTGCTGGAGCCTATCTTAGCTGCAATCGGGCGGAAGGCGGGGTACACCCTGGACAAGTCACCACCTCATCACAGGGCCAACACAGATAGACAGACAACATTCACACTCACATTTACACACTAGGGCCAATTTAGTGTTGCCAATCAACCTATCCCCAGGTGCATGTCTTTGGAGGTGGGAGGAAGCCGGAGTACCCGGAGGGAACCCACGTAGTCACAGGGAGAACATGCAAACTCCACACAGAAAGATCCCAAGAAGCCAGAACAATACTAATATTTATTCTGCCAATGAAAGTGTATTCTGTGTCAATCTATTTTATAAAAATGTTTACTAAAACCTGGTTCAAAGATTTCAGAATGTGTATAAGTACTTGTTGAGCGCATTCAACAATACAGTGATAATAATGATAACCGTGATAATTTTGGTCACAATTACCATAATATAAAATGTTCATATCGTTACATCCCTACTCTCCAAGTACCACTATAATGACCAACATTGAAATACAGTAGCTTAGAAGGCCTAAGTATTCATTAAAAACAAGGCAGAGGTATTATTTACCAAGTAAATTTAATATTTTAGGATTTTTTTCGGATAGTATTTTATGTTTTTAATAGTTTACTAATTGATTCATATTGTAACGCACTAGTCCTGTTATGTTCCACATGTAGTATATTCAACATTTAACAGATGTTGTGGTTTCCCATGGCCTTGAAAGCATCATTATTATGTGCAGCTTTCTCTGCTAATCTTCGTCTTTGTTTACATGTTTTCTGCATGTTGATTAGCTGGGAGGCTGGAAAAGTGTAGATATAAGCGGAGAATGTGGGGAACATTCGGTTCCCACAGGTGTTGAGTGATAGAAATGACGGAGTAAGACGGTTCTGTTTGCGTCTTGTTTATTTTGGCGGCTTACAGTAGTCTTCCATTATTCCAATATTCAATTGAAAAAGCTGATAAACCTTTGATAACGGCTCGAGTCACGTCATTTTGATATTTAATTGATTATTTGGCGTACCACTAAATGGGGCCCACGTACCACTAGGGGTATGCGTACCATAGTTTGAGAATCACTGAATTAGAGGTTACATATTAGCTGCGTTTTCACTTTTCGCACTAAACTGCAGCTGGCATCCACGGCTGTTAAGTTGTGCTTGTGCTGCCCTTGTTTAGTGGGTTTTCTAAAGGAAAGGGGGCCCCACCTCCAATGGTTGACTTAAACTAGGTGGTACAAAAACACAGTAGGCCATATTGAAGCCCTCTATGGCCAGTTTAGTCTGTGAGGAGGAAACAGATGGCAGCTGATTGCTGTCAAATGGTGGTGGATATCCTCAGCAATCAAAAGTTCTTATATGTAGTTACAGTAGATTATTTTGAGACACACCCATAGAACCATGGAATCATTACCTGGCCACAGCTGCAGCAAGTAGTGCAAGACTTCGATGTGCTTTTTAAAGTGGAGCGCACTGGCGAGTTCCTCTGAGTCGATGAAGACCCGGTTGCTGTGACAGGACGCCTCCTGGCGCTGGCTGAGCAACACAGGGCCGAAACACACCGCCAGGTTCTGACAGGTCATCTTGTTCACTTCCTGGTGGGACGCCACTAACTTGAGGTGGTCGAGAAGTATCCGCAGTGTCATCTGAAACGAGTACAAACATGTCATTATTATGATTAGTAGTCACAGGAGTTCCCCTAGTAAAAGCGTTGCTGTGCTGCAAAAATGGCTCTTAAAAATGTGGTCAAGTCGGGATGAAAATAACATTGAGATACAGTGGACGCTCCATTTACGAACCCCTCATTGTACAAACTTTTTGGTTTATGATCAACAGACCAAATAAAAACATGCTATCATCCACCAGTTGCGTGTCATTTTGTGTCCGGAAGCACATCCATTGTGGGCTGCTGTTAGCTACTGTGCTTTAGGTGCTTTTTAGCCTTTTTACACAATTTTTATAGCTTTCAAAGAAAATTCAGGAAGTATCTACAGAGTTGTTGACACTATTCCCCCGCCCCTGCACTGCACGCCAAGAAGATTAGCGGATAAGGTAAAGTGGATTTTATTTTATTCCTAATAATTGTAGCGACCAGGCTGTTAAAGTTAAGGAGTTTTGTGATTTCCAACTGAGTGCACCACAGGGCTAGTGACAGTGTGTGTAAGTGTTGTCAAATAAGGACGGTTCAGCTAGCTGTTGTTTTTTTGACTTTGTTGTTAAATAGAACATTAATCCATCACTCCATTGTTCTGTTTATTTTGCATACAGTACTGTATAGAGCTTAATATTGTGTTCAAAGTGTACAAACGTTTACTAAAATATGAACCTTTGTCAAGGCTGGCACACAATATTCATGTTTACATTGTCTGAAAGGTGCTTGAATATGCATGTTTTTTTGTTTACGAACGCTGTTCAAAAACCAATTAAGTTCATAAATCGAAGTTCCACTGTATACATATCAGCTTGAAAAATAATTTCATGTTGTGCATGAGTATTTTTTTTTCATGTTGGAAAACCAGTTACACAACATGGGGTTATTTTACTATCTGAGTTTAGAGTTTAATGTAAACGTGAAGCTTTGATATGAATGTTTTTAATACATGCTTGTGCAAAAAATACAGTAAGTCTGATTTGTTATGAAATAGGTGAGTTTCTATTACCTACAACACTTATTTGTTAGTTGTTAGGTCAAGAACCTCAAACTAGTCCAGCCTTCATATGACTTACTTGGCAAAAAAATTTAACTACTCTGTAAAATCTTATGAGTTCCAATGGTAGAGTTGTACCTAAAATGATGCTTTTACAAAACCCAATTTAACAATGTGGCTGTTTTTACACTATATGATGACAGTGGTATGTAACTGCAAATCTTACAAAGAGGTAGTTCTAATATTGTGCCTTTTAGCTAAAACACAGTTTTCACATAAATTAAATTATCAGTGGCAGTCCGTTATGAATACATGTGTGTTTGGCGCGACCTATTAGGTGGCAATCCTGCCATCCAACCACCAAAACTGAGAACATGGGTGCGAAGGATGACACCATTAAACAAACCAATAAAAACATGTCCTACTGTGTAAAACCACAGTAGTTGTTTGTAGTACATTTCATTGTATTGCTTTTCAAACACTATTTATTTAACAAAAATATTTCAAAGATCATGTTACATGTTAAAGAGACAAAGGTATTGTGTTACAACTGGTCCTAAAACTAATTGAGCTCGTAGATGAAGTACAACTGTATCTCAATCGTTTGGTGTAGCTCAATAGATTATCATTATTTCTATTATAAACCAAAATGAATCCTGTCCAAGCCACCTGCGATATCTACAAAGAGGTATTGAGAGCAGGCCAAGAATATTTAGGGGATCTTACTCACCCGCTCCACCTCAGGCAAGTTGTCCAGCAAGCTGACGGTGTGTTCTGAGTCGGCCTGGTCATTCTCACAGCCCCCTGCCCCTATCCTCAGAGGTCTGGTGACCATGGAGTCCAATACTGCTTCATACAGCTGCTTAGTGATCAGAGGGTAGGGTAGCTCTCGTAGGTAGTCCTTTAGTACACCTGAAATTCGGGCCAAAATAGAGTTATGATCAAGTTTTATATCTTAAATATTGTTTCCTTTTGCAACTCTGCTGCGAAAAGTATCACAGTACTAACTTAAACCTCCAGAAACTACAAAAAACAATGTCTGTCTCCATAAAGCCCATGAAGTATTTATCGAAGGTGAAGACGAAAGGATAAGTACTAGAATAATAAAGGCTGCTCTTTGTGCTAACCGTCTGTTTGGTCTCTCTTTTGCTTATGCCTGGATTAGTTTTCAAACAAGTCTGTTGGTGGTCCCAGTGCCAAATCTGTCCCCGGAATGACACCAAACCAGCCCCCGAGTTTAGTTCAAAACTTGGGAGACAAACATTTTTGCAGCAAATTCCTAAAAACACTGGCGTGCTCCTGTTGTATAGAGGAACTTGGACCACTGTAAACACGTTGGCAGATCATTTCATTGCCATTTTAACATTGCCAGCAAACAAAGAACACTGGGGTCCAAACTTGGGATTTACATAACTGAGGCGTTCCGCAAGGCACCCCTTTAAGTCCTCTCCTTTTTGCCATAACATAACATAACATAACATAACATAACATAACATAACATAACATAACATAACATAACATAACATAACATAACATAACATAACATAACATAACAAAGGGGATTTATGTAACTAAGATGTTTACTTCAGATTCAGTCAGTAGTCATTTGTTCAACTTATGTAGTTATAATAGTGGTATTCTTCAAGGTTCCATTTTAGGTCCTCTCTTTTTTATCATTTGGGTTATTCAACTGGTAGCCCGTGAGTTCAGTTCAAAAACCTTGTGAGAGGCTCACATTCTTGCAGCAGACTCTTAAAAACACTAGAGTTGTGACATAGAGATGATCTTTGACTACTAGCTTTTTTGCAGAAGGTCCTTTAAAAACAGTAGAGCACTCCTGTAACTCTGACACAATACAGAGACCAAAATCAAATGTCTCCTGTAGAGGCTGCTGGTTCTCTGGAGTATAAAAAATAAGTCCGACCCCACGGTCCAGCTATCTGGGAATGTGGCCCCCCAAACAATTTAGTTGAATAAACCTGGTCTAAATAGTTTTTTAAATAGGTTTATCTGTGAAATATGTTTTAGTGTTAACAATCAAATAAAATGAAAAGGAAGGGTATAAGCATCTGTTTGACTTTTTTCTTTTTCTGTGCAGCACTTTGGGTTGCCACTTGCCTGTGTATGAAAAGTGTTCTATAAATAAAGTTTGATTTGATTTGATGTATTGTTGGGGACTGTGGCTTGGCCCAATGTGGGCACATTACATTTTGGGATCTGGATCATACTTGTCAAAAACATTACAAAAATAAATAGTATGGGAACTACATATATATTAGGGCTGAGAATCTTTGGGTACCACACAATTCGATTCGATTCTTGGGGGTAACGATTTGATTCAGAATTGATTCTCGATTCAAAATCACCTTTTAATAACATTGGGTGCCAGTTCTATTATTAACTACATTCCTAAATAAAGCAGATAACAGCTCTGATGAATTTATAAATTATTTAAAAGAAACTTTGTTTTGTTTTGTTTAATACATTTTAACCCAAACATTTAATAAAGTCAAATACAAATTAAGCAACAAGAGAAGTATCCCACACTTCTCTTTTCTAAAGTAAATCTGTACAGCAGATATAGGCATCTACATCAGCAATGTGATTTGCCTGAGTGGCTGGACAAGACAAAAAATATATAAATGTAAAAAAATAAAAAAATAAAAAATAAAAATACAAAATAAATATATATATATGTATTTATTTATTTATTTTAGTTATATTTTTTGTATTTTTTTAATCGATTAGAAATTGTTACAAGTACGGCCACCACAAATGTATATGATTCATTGCTTAAGTATAATGAAAAATGTGACGATCTTGCGAGATTTAAACATAATTAAGATTAATAAACTGGAATTCCAAAGCGATGGTTGCCTAGTGACCAACGTCAAAGACAGGAAGGACATGAATCAGGTCAACTTAGTGCTTGTATTATTCCCAAAGTTCCTGTTGTCTACTTAGAAGGACGGATATAGGAAGTTCTAAGTTTATCACTGCCGCAACTTTTCACTCCTACTTACCGAAGTATTATCGTCTTGCCTTCTATTTACAGCAAAGTACGCCATAAATCCAATCATATCACTCCAGCTCAGTTAGTAGAATGAAGGGCACAATTTAACAGCCACTTTTTAATCCCATTAAGTCCCAGCTATGCTCTTTGGAGGAGCCTGAGGGGTTAACACTGTTCAGTGTACTCCTGGGGGTCCTCACAACGGTAAACGCCAAGATGAAAAGTGCGCAATATAAGATAAAATAATAAAGAAATAGCATAACCTTTCCCTGCTCTTCCAATTAGGAGGAGGATGCAAAGAGCTTGACAATATAGGATTAGATAGGGAAAGAAGGCTCTACATTTATCTCACTGTAAAGCTCCAAAGTATCACAAGTGTTTGGATTCTAATCAGTAACAGCATGCACAGACTCACACACATAAAGACTAAAAATAGCCCATAACATTTATATTTATTTAAGTCAATCAACTAACAATGGCGATTACAAATAGGCCTGCAACAATGAATTGATTATTAAAAAAAAAATATATATATTTATAGTACGGGGATTTGATTAATTGTTTAATAAGTGTAGGGTAACTATCCATCCATCCATCCATCCATTTTCTACCGCTTATAACTAATAAAAATTAATATAATCTTGGCCGCAAAGTGCCTGGAACATTAAATATGCAAATGTAGTTTCTGAAAGGCCGCTACATGTGAAAGCGCTGGTGTGCAAGTGTTTATTAAAGGCCTACTGAAATGAATTTTTTTTATTTAAACGGGGATAGCAGATCTATTCTATGTGTCATACTTGATCATTTCGCGATATTGCCATATTTTTGCTGAAAGGATTTAGTATAGAACAACGACGATAAAGATTGCAACTTTTGGTATCTGATAAAAAAAAGGCTTGCACCTACCGGAAGTAGCGTGACGTAGTCAGTTGAACATATACGCAAAGTTCCCTATTGTTTACGATGATGGCCGCATGAAGTGAGAGAGATTCGGACCGAGAAAGCGACAATTTCCCCATTAATTTGAGCGAGGATGAAAGATTTGTGGATGAGTAAAGTGCAAGTGAAGGACTAGTGGGGAGTTGAAGCTATTCAGATAGGGAAGATGCTGTGAGAGCCGGGGGTGACCTGATATTCAGCTGGGAATGACTACAACAGTAAATAAACACAAGACGTATATATACTCTATTAGCCACAACACAACCAGGCTTATATTTAATATGCCACAAATTAATCCTGCATAAAAACACCTGCGTGTTTGTTATGCTAGCTCCTAGCTCCTCTGCTAGCTCCTAGCTCCATAGAACACGCCAATACAATTCAAACACCTGATCAACACACACAATCACTCAGCCCAAAAGACCGTTTACCTAACCCAAGGTTCATAAAGCTTATATATTTTTAAAAAGTTACGTACGTGACGCGCACATACGGTCAAGTTATCGAATGTTTAGCAGCCAAGGCTGCATACTCACGGTACCTGATATTCAGCTGGGAATGACTACAACAGTAAATAAACACAAGACATATATATACTCTATTAGCCACAACACAACCAGGCTTGTATTTAATATGCCACAAATTAATCCTGCATAATAACACCTGCGTGTTTGTTATGCTAGCTCCTAGCTCCTCTGCTAGCTCCTAGCTCCATAGAACACGCCAATACAATTCAAACACATGATCAACACACACAATCACTCAGCCCAAAAGACCGTTCACCTAACCCAAGGTTCATAAAGCTTATATATTTTTAAAAAGTTACGTACGTGACGCGCACTTACGGTACGGTACGTGTTATGCTAGCTCCTAGCTCCTCTGCTAGCTCCTAGCTCCATAGAACACGCCAATACAATTCAAACACATGATCAACACACACAATCACTCAGCCCAAAAGACCGTTCACCTAACCCAAGGTTCATAAAGCTTATATATTTTAAAAAAGTTACGTACATACGCAAAAAAAAGCCAAAGCTGCATACTCACAGTAGCACGTCTGCGTCTTTGTCATCCAAATCAAAGTAATCCTGGTAAGAGTCTGTGTTGTCCCAGTTCTCTACAGGCGTCTGTGTATCCAAATCAAAAGTCCTCCTGGTTAGAGTCTCTGTTATCCGAGTTCTTCCATCTTGACTGCATCTTTCGGGAATGTAAACAAAGAAGCGCCGGCTGTGTACTGTTGTGGCTGACTACGTTCGAAAAATACGTCCATTTCGCACCGACAACTTTCTTCTTTGCTTGCTTGGCTTCCTTCTCCATAATGCAATGAACATGATTGAAACAGATTCACGAACACAGATGTCCAGAATACTGTGGAATTATGAAATGAAAACAGAGCTTTTTCATATCGGCTTCAATGTGGAAGGCATACCCGTGTTCGCCGGGCTACGTCACACGCATACGTCATCCTCAGAGGCGTTTCGAACCGGAAGTTTAGCGGCAAATTTAAAATGTCACTTTATAAGTTAACCCGGCCGTATTGGCATGTGTTATAATGTTAAGATTTCATCATTGATATATAAACTATCAGACTGCGTGGTCGGTAGTAGTGGGTTTCAGTAGGCCTTTAATGCATAAATGTTAAAAGTGCAGTTTCAATGTTAATGATGTGCATTTATTAGAAAAAAGAATAAAGGGTATCGCAGGTAGAAAAAAAACTAACGTTTATTTTAACCATTTTCCCTAAATTATGCATTGAAGATATCAAGTTTGTTTTATTTGATTACTCAATTAATCAAACAGACTAATTACTCGATTACTAAAATAATCGATAGCTGCAGCCCTAATTAAAAGCTAAAATAATAACCCGCTTGTGCTGGAGCCTATCTCAGCTGCATTCGGGCAGTAGGCGGGGTACACCCTGGACAAGTCGCCACCTCATTGCAGGGCCAACACTAACACTGTCTGTCTATACCAGACATGGGCATTCTACGGCCCGTAAATTACGAAATACATTTTAAAAAGTATCTATGCCGAGTGTGTGATACAACGGTGCTGCTTTTGTTTTGAAAAGCGTTATTTGTATTACTTCCGTGTGGACTATGCTTGTGCGCGATTGTGAGTTAATGTGAACAGCGGCAATCACAAATTACAAAATACATTTTAAAAAACATCTATGTCGTGCGTGCAATACAACTGTGCTGCTTTTATTTTGAAAAGTATTATTTATGGGCGTATGTCCGTGTGTAACCTGTGAGTGAAGGTGCACAGCGACAAGTGATGCACGGTACCCCCGAGACGCTAAAAAGAGAAAAGTTGATGACGAATGCCGTGTTTTCAACAAGACATGGACTGCCAAGTATTTCTTTACAGAAATTAAAGGTAAAGCTGTGTGCTTAATTTGTGGTACACAGGTTGCTGTGTTTAAAGAATATAATTTAAATCGCCACTACACGACGAAGCATGAGGAAAAATACCGGAATCTGTCTGATGAAGCGCGCGCAAGGGAGGCTGGTGCATTGATGGTAAAACTGCAAACCCAACAAGGACTTTTTGCCAAATTTCACACCCCCAGAGATGCAGCCATCAGGACAAGTTTCGTAATTTCTCACAAAATCGCCAGAAAAAGTAAGGCGTTTTCTGACGGAGAGTTTATTAAGGAGTGCTTATTGGACTCTGTTGCGCTGATATGCCCGGAGTAGAGGGGCGCATTTGACAACGTGTCACTCTCCCGACGCACTGTAACGAGGCGGGTTGAGAACATCGCTGGAAACTTGGAGCTTCAGCTGAAGAACAGAACGACCGACTTTGACTGTTTTTCGCTGGCTTTGGATGAGAGCTGCGATGTACGTGACACCGCCAAGCTGCTCATCTTCTTACGTGGGATAACTGCTTTCAAATCACGGAGGAGCTGGCAGCCATGCAGTCAATTAAAGAGACAACCACAGGTAATGACTTGTTCACATAGGTAAATGCGTTTTTGGACATGTTAGGACTGAAATGGGACAAGCTGGCTGGTGTGACAACAGATGGTTGTCCAAATCTGACGGGGAAAAATGTTGGACTTTTAAAGAGGATGCAGGATAAAGTGACAGAAATTGACATTTTTGCATTGTATTATACATCAGGAAGTGTTGTGTAAGACACTGTTAAAAATAAAAC
Source organism: Entelurus aequoreus (assembly GCF_033978785.1). Lineage (NCBI taxonomy): Eukaryota > Metazoa > Chordata > Actinopteri > Syngnathiformes > Syngnathidae > Entelurus > Entelurus aequoreus. The sequence continues at coordinate 27,038,468 of NC_084749.1, forward strand.
CATCAAAAGCAATCTGCTTTTGTATAAAGTTAAGTTAGGTTAAATTAAATTATTATTATTATTATTATTATTTATCTTACGGTATATCAAAAATAATTTGAGCAAAATTTAATTGAAATATTGTCGGTGTGGCCCTCCAGCAGTGCTCGGGTTGCTCATGCGGCCCCCGATAAAAATGAATTGCCCACCCCTGGTCTATACAGACAACATTCACACTCACATTCACACACTAGGGCCAATTTAGTGTTGCCAATCAACCTATCCCCAGGTTGTTGAGAAATGTGGTTAAACTTTATTTAAATGTCTTCCTCATTGGATCGAGTTCTACAAGTTCAGCAAAGGAACCTTTCCACCAAATCGGTGCCATTTGCGTCCCCATTAAATAAAATGTAGAATACATGATAAAATTAACTTGTAAAATACAGTTTTTAGTAAGCATAGTGTCCTGAATATTAATCTGGTTTCTGATTTAATAAATATGATTTAAAATATTAATTTAAACTATGTTGAACTGAAAAAAATAGCATTTGCTGTTAGTTTTAATTTAGACTTAAAGGCCTACTGAAATGAATTTTTTTTTATTTAAACGGGGATAGCAGATCCATTCTATGTGTCATACTTGATCATTTTGCGATATTGCCATATTTTTGCTGAAAGGATTTAGTATAGAACAACGACGACAAAGTTCGCAACTTTTGGTCTCTGATAAAAAAAGCCTTGCCCCTACCGGAAGTAGCGTGACGACACCGGAGGAAGGGCTGCTCACATTTTCCTATTGTTTTCAATGCAGCGAGAGAGATTCGGACCGAGAAAGCGACGATTACCCCATTAATTTGAGCGAGGATGCAAGATTCGTGGATGAGGAACGTGAAAGTGAAGGACTAGCGTGCAGTGCAGAACGTATCTTTTTTCGCTCTGACCGTAACTTAGGTACAAGGGTTCATTGGATTCCACACTCTCTCCTTTTTCTATTGTGGATCACTTATTTGTATTTTAAACCACCTCGGATACTATATCCTCTTGAAAATGAGAGTCGAGAACGCGAAATGGACATTCACAGTGACTTTTATCTCCACGACAATACAACGGTGAAACACTTTAGCTACTGAGCTAACGTGATAGCATCGGGCTTAACTGCATATAGAAACAAAACAAATAAGTCCCTGACTGGAAGGATAGACAGAAGATCAACAATACTACCAAACTCTGGACATGTAACTACACGGTTAATGCTTTCCAGCTTGGCGAAGCTTAGTAATGCTGTTGCTAACGACGCCATTGAAGCTAACTTAGCTACGGAACCTCGACAGAGCTATGCTAAAAACATTAGCTCTGCACCTACGCCAGCTCTCATCTGCTCATCACGACCCGTGCTCACCTGCGTTCCAGCGATCGACGGTACGACGAAGGACTTTACCCAATCACCGATGCGGTCGGCGGCCCGGAGACGGAGGAAGTCAAGGTGAGGTCGGCGGCTAGCGCGTCTGCTATCCATCTCAAAGTCCTCCTGGTTGTGTTGCTGTAGTCCGCCGCTAATACACCGATCCCACTTACAACTTTCTTCTTTGCAGTCTCCATTGTTCATTAAACAAATTGCAAAAGATTCACCAACACAGATGTCCAGAATACTGTGGAATTTTGAGATGAAAACAGAGCTTTTTGTATTGGATTCAATGGGCTCCGAATACTTCCGCTTCAACCGTTGACGTCACGCGCAAACGTCATCATATCGAAACGTTTTCAGCCGGAAGTTTGCCGGGAAATTTAAAATTGCACTTTATAAGTTAACCCGGCCGTATTGGCATGTGTCGCAATGTTAAGATTTCATCATTGATATATAAACTATCAGACTGCGTGGTCGGTAGTAGTGGGTTTCAGTAGGCCTTTAAAATAAAATCATTGAAATCCTTAAAAAAAAATATATATATTATTTACATATTGTATCTGTGTTACCTTTTACTCCAATTATACTTTAGGTTTATTTCTTAAAAAAAAAACAATTTTGTTAAAATTCTGAAATTTTTGGGGAGTTTTCACTCAGTACTGTTACCCAAATATTCTGCAAGTCACCTGGTGCACAGGAAGTTGCATCATTCAAATTTTCTGCAGGCCATGGGAAAGCCAAAAGTAGGTTAACTCCTTTATTTTTTCTGTATCTTTGAGGATATTTGCTGATACAATGATTGGAGGGTGGGGTAAAATCTCAGCACAGTCCTGTTACCAAAAATATTCCTAGTTGAATCACTGTAAAGTACATAGTGTCAAAATGCTATTAACATAAATAACAGGTTGCAATATTTCATGTATTTGCTAGGAATAGGCAAAAAATATTATGTTACTGAAAAGAGTTATCTTTGGCTGGGAGCCTGGTAAAAAAAAAAAGAAAAGTTACCTGAGATGCGCCAATACACGTTTTGAGTAGTTCAATATGCGTTTGATCAGATTTAAAGGACAGAAATGTAAGTTGTTTTTTTTAGCTTTACAATAACCCATATTAATTTAACAAAGTCTTGTTTTTTTAGTAAATAATCAAACCGCACAAGTGGGAACACCAGCTCCTTGGCAGAGGTAATAAGTACTGTACAAAGTGTGGTATTTGTTATCAACACAGCAATAACACACACACGCACGCACGCACGCACGCACGCACGCACGCACGCACGCACGCACGCACGCACGCACGCACGCACGCACACACGCACACACACACACACACACACACACACACACACACAAACAGCACAATCCTGAGAAATCCAGTGAACCTCGGAAGGGGAAACATCAGTCAAACAAGCACATTGTCATGTTGATGTGCACATTCGCAGCTCCCACAGTCAAATTTTAACAGGATTTGAGGCAAACATGCACTTTAAACGTCATAAAGTGTTTGTTTTTTTGCCTTGAGCACACACACATTTGAAGTTGTGGCACTTTTGTCTTTTTTTCCCGCCAACTCCAAAACACATACTTCGGAGCTTCTGTTTTTGGTTATCGTTGTCACGTTAGGTCGGACATCTGGTACGAGGATAACGCGATAAGCAGTAGTAAACATACCGCTTGTGAAGACATACTGATTTTTACAACAGATTACAGGGAAATGCTTTTGTGGACGTTGTCTGACTTCCTGTTATCAATCTGGGCCGAGAATTCGAGGAGATAAAATAATCTGCTTTTCTCATCACGGGGAATCTGATTGCACGTGAGCAAATTCAGACATGCCTTAGTAAAGCATTTCTATTTGTGAAGTGCGTGTGCTCCGACGTGCACATGCATTATAGTGGTTAGAGGATACAGCCGCTGGAGGTAAATGATTAGCATACTCTGAGTCAGTGTGTGTGTGGGTTTACTTTTGTGTTATAAGCCTTATTAGCGCCTGACACACATTGCATGCACACATTCTTAAATACTCTCTCGAGAGTGAGACATGCACAAACACACATGCATACACACACACTCACACACAGAAACACAAAATCCATGGACTACGTGAACCTGCAGGTGCTTCCCACTCCAGACCAAACAATGTTTCTCTATTTTAAATTTGTTTTTCTTCTCACAATCCTTCTATGGGTTTGATCCAAATACACAAAGAGCCCGATTTAGTAAGATCCAAAGACCTCACACTAAACAGCGAGTTCAATATATAAAAGAGTGTGTACTATTAGTGGACGTGTTGCATGTGGTCTACTAACACTGTGTGCAATTGAAAAGTGGTGCATGGGGAGGATTTTGCATGTACAATACGTGGCATCACCACAGAGACACTCTCATTTACTACACATTCATGTGATCATGCTCCTACCTGTGGCGTTTTGATATGTTTTCAAACATGCGTAAGACATGTGCCACTTTTTATGGGCATTTTATCAGCGGTTGTGCAATGCATCTACATTGACAATGACATTACTCTTTTTTTACAGCTTAAGGTGCATGGGAGGAAGGCTGCACCACTGTGTTCACGACGCAAAAAATGCATGCTTCAAGAAGTTTTTATCATATAGGAAATATGTTAGTAATATATATTATATGTCAAAAAACGAACGCCATCAAAACAATATTAAATGACACCAATACATAATGGATATAATTGGATATAGAAAACATACAACACCTTTATTTATTGAATCCAAAAAAATTGAAATTCAATGACTTGGTGCATTTGCAAACAGCTAAAATGATGTACAAAGCAAACCTGCTACCCAAGAATGTACAACAATTTTTCTCAACAAAAGAAGGGAAATATAACTTAAAACATGTGTATGCACGTAGAACACTTAAAACTTTTAGCATACCGTATTTCCTTGAATAGCCGCAGGGGCGTTAATTAATTTAAAACCTCCTGTCACTCCTGCGTTTACCGGAAACCGGCGGGATGGCCGTGCATGCGGTAATTATTTTAAAACCTCTTCTCACTCCGGCGTTTACCAAAAGGAATCCATAAAATTTAGGCGTGCGCTTTGAGTGTGATGTAAGCATACCATCATGAAAAGCACATTTAATTAAAAAAAACATTATTATGGTCTTACCTGTACTTATAAATGGAGTCCATTTGCAGCTCCTTCTGACCAAAAGCATCGATAACTTGTTTATAGAAGTCTTCATTATTTTCTTTTTTCCGTTTTAAAAGTCTCTGTCTCGATGGAGATATTCCTTTAATTATTACCTCCTGCTTCCATTGAAAGTCCAGTTTAGAAAACTGTTTTATTTTAGATACCGGTATGTAATCCTCCTTGTTAAAAAAAAAAAAATCTCTTGTTGCGTGTGTTCACTTCTTCTGCAGTACCGGAAGTCGCAAGAAGGATCACTAGCGCGGCAGCGCCCTCTACCACCAGGAGGCGGGAGTCATTTAATGACTTATACAGTATTTCACCCACGCAGCTACGGTATATTAATAAAACATAGATGCTTACTGTTCTCTTTAACATACTGTGCCGGTATTCAATAGCTTGGACCTTAAATCCTACTGAATAGCTCTTTATCTTTTTTCCTTTGTGCGATTGTAAACTACTGAATTCAGCTTCCTCCATTTTGAAAATGAGGACAGATGCGTCACTCGTGACGTAACGAATTTGACCCGGTGGAAGTTCTAGCCATATGCTAAATATTTTGCGAAACGAGTTTGACCCGGTGAAAATTATAGACATGCGATAATAAAATTAATATTTTGCAAAACGAATTTGATCCGGCTTCAATAATAAACCGGCGATAAGGCCAAGCATGCGTTAACTATTTTGAGAAACGAGTTTGACCCGGCAGTAATTCTAGACGTGTGAATACTATATTCCCTGCGCCAATTCAAGGAAATACGGTATCTGTATGTGGAATTAAAGTATGGAATGGATTAAGTAAAGAAGTCAAACAATGTACTAATATGATCCAATTTAAGACACTGTTCAAACTACAAGTGTTTACAAAGTACAAAGAAGAACAATTATGACACATTTCTTGAACTTATTGAAAATGATATAACTGTCATTTAATTTCATTGGGTGAATCATAACTGACTTAGCTATTCATGAAGAGAACTGTTGTGTTAAGAATTCATGGATGTGAATTGTTTACAAATTGAGAACAGGAAGTGAATATATTTGTTAGTAACTACTGTGAAGTAGAAAGGGGGTAGAGTTGAATAAGCATTGCTTCTTCCTACTCCTTTTTGGACATGTCATAAGGACAAAAAAAACAACTGTGTATAATATGTGATGTATCATACTGAAACTTTATACACGTTCGAAATAAACTTAACCTAGCCTAACCTAGACGATGTGACTAATCATTTTTTTCTGACCATCCAAATATGTTGACACGTAAACATAGGACGAAGGATTCTCTCTCCATCGTGTGTCTTTGCAGCGCGGGCACTCCTTGTGTGGAACTGTGTCAGATTGCACGTCCTTTTCTAATGTGCTAAGTAAAACGCAAAATAGAGCTCCCAAAACGGTGTTGAGTGTTCATTAATCACATTGTGAGTGCTAAATGATTATGTTTCCATGTTCTCCTCCTTGTATTGTGGGTGTTTTGAGCAGCATATATTCAGCATATTAATGAAGACAGGGATGCAAAATGGTTTGCACGCCTAACCTGATTGCTCACTTAAGAAACAAAATCCACTTTGCACACGTTTAGTAGATCGGCTTTGTGTGTGCTATCAAGTTTATACGTGTTTTAGTTCTTGCAAACGTTTAGTAAAACAGGCCCTAGGTATCTATAGTACCAGCATATGGATCATCACCCCTACTTTACATTGAGGCTTTAGCAGTTAGCTTATTGTGTTGTCTTGCTTGGTAAGTGTGTGTTCATGTTCCTCCAGTGATAATGTTACTTGAAAGAAACTATAGTAGTGAGGATTAATATCTTAGAAGTGGCTGCTTACTGTGGATAGAAGACGCATTTGTTGCAACTTGCTCTCGAATTCGAGCCGGTGTTCTGACAAGACACGCAAGCTCATCTGCCGATCGCCAATCAGTTAATAAAGGGAAATATTGGCACCAATGATCATGATCGGGACATCGCGAGGTAAAATGCAAAAAATACCTATTACAAACTCTAGAATGTAACATACGTCTTCCCATAGTGGAAGCTGTTACAGCTGCAAACGGGAAGTCAACTATCCCTTTTGCCCATATAGTGTACATTTATTCGGCAACCAACCATCTTAGCATGTTTGCAGGTATTTGACTTTATTGTGAAGTCAAAGCATTTTAGTGCTCTGAATGTGCCACCAAACACTACAAGGCACACAATGCACTGGGGCACGGCCCTACCTTTAACCTCTTGTTTAAACAAAGTGGAAGGTCACTCCCCTTGTCAGTGCCGCAGTCAACACCGCCTGGAGAACAAATAGGAGTTTGTTCTCCATCCAGCCCCCCTCCCTGCAGTCCTGCACGCCCCCACAGAACTTAATTTCGGTGGGGGGGTTTTCACTTGGGACGTGTGTGTCCCTGCTTCGTCCCGTGGCACGTCAAAGTCACATCCTGTTGTGTCTGCAGCTTTTCTACGGTTTCCAACCATTTTCCAATGCATACACCAAACTTCTAACCCTAGGAGATTGGTGCTCTTATGCCGTGTGTACACTCCCCAGAGATGTGTCACACCATGTCCAAACCCCAATTTATAGGTGACACCCACGTAGGCTTGGAGCTCTTTGTAAAGGGGTTGCCTGATTCCCTGGCTTGCACAAGGTTCAGCTAATCCCCCATGCATGAGCCAAATACCATCTGTGTTTGTTCGGCAACAAAGGGGGCACTTGTTAATGACTTTCCATGTCTTCACTGGAGTAATGCTAAGGGCGGGAGTAAAGAAGGGAAGCAGGCTATGGAAAAGACATGTCAGACAAGGCAAATTAAACACCCCCAATTTATCGCCAACAGCTCTAATACCTGGAGTTTATAAGCGGCATCATCCTCATCATGGGACCACATTCAGTAGCGTTTAATTATATGGTAAATAATGTATTGTTTTTGGTAACTGAATACAATGAAATCAACACAATAAATTGTGCATCACTTTATCACAAATTACATTCTATATAATGTTTTTGGATAGACAACAGTAATGCGCTTTTTTTTACCCAGCCCGCAGCCAGGTGAGGGGCCCAGCTTCGCCATGTACCTGCTCTAATCCAGGCTCCCAGGGACCCCCTAAAGTTCTGCCCCTGGCTCAATTTACGAGCTTAATTGGAGCTCTTAACTCAAAACACTTGTATCTCAAATCAACGTCGCTTCTTCTTCTTAGTATTGTCCTTAACACTCACCTTCTTCGTTCCAATGGTTGGAAACAACTTCTTTTTACAGGGTTCCCCACCAACTAATGGCAGGGATGCTTGTATCTAAAATGTTTTTCTTGCAACATAAAACATTACAATTAGTCAAGAGACAACTCTTATCTTAAAACCCTCTTAAGTAAAGGTACCACTGTAAGCACAAAGCACAGTATCGCACACATATTAAGTATTTAAAGGGAAACTGCACTTTTTTGGGAATTTTGCCTATCGTTCACAATCATTATGAGAACCAAGAAAAGGCATGTATTTTTTGCATTCTAACTCGCAAATAAACGTAAATAAAAGTCAGCTTACAACGGAGGCAAAGGGAGGTCTTTGCTTCCGTCCATAAAGCCCTCTAAAAAAACATCTAAAAAGTGCCAACAATACTACATTTACATTTTGTGACCTGAATATTAACCAAGTATTAATCATATTGTTATTATAAGCGCTAACAAACTATTTATAATATATATATATATATATATATATATATATATATATATATATATATATATATATATATATATATATATATATATATATATATATATATATATATATATATATATATATATATATATATATAACGCTTGTTCATCATCGACTGGTTAACTGCTGCATCGCTTCTGAGCTGGTGGAGTTTATTCTATATCATAAATAATGTCTCTCACCTGGACAGATGAGGACATAACCTGACAAAGTTGCCAACTGTGGCATCCAAGCCGCTTGGTCTGCACTTGGTTTCACCTCCTTTGTATATATTTATGAGTCACTCTTTATCTAAACGGGAATATAACAAGATTCTATCAATCGACATTGAATGACAGCAGACGTTGCACAGTAACTGATGTTTTATCATGTTTGTTGGCTCTAATGAAGTCTGCAGTGAGTAATAATCAGTGATGTTGTTGGAAAAAAAAGCAAATGTGTTTTTGAAACTAATGCATCATGTATGCTAAAAATTATCAAAATATGTAACTATTACATGTTATAATGAATGTGCTTGTTACTACATACATACAGTACTTACAGTGTGTATATAAAACCTTAATGGAGGTGTTTGGACGTTTTTAAATCGCTTTATAGGCATATCATGACATCATAACATGATCCCCATAGGCTCCATTGTAAGCGGACTTTTGATCGCATTTATTTACTATTTAGAATGCATTAAAAATAGAAAAACATATGTGTGCTTGTCTTAGATAAGGCCTGTGAACATAAGGCAACATTCAAAAAAAAAGTGCAGTTCCCCTTTAAAGCAGCACTAAGTAACTTTTCAACCTTCATAAAATATTTTCATAACTTTTGGGATGATACATGGATTTACAACTAGTTGAATGACACCTCTGTCATAGCCTGAGGGGGTCTGTATCGCTTTTACTGGCATTTAGCAACATTGAGGAGGTTGGCAGGAACCCTGCCGCACAACAAATTAGAGTTAAAGTTAAAGTACCAGTGATTGTCACACACACACTGGGTGTGGTGAAATGCGTCCTCTGCATTTGACCCATCCCCTTGTTCCAAACCCTGGGAGATGAGGGGAGCAGTGGGCAGCAGCAGTGGCCGCGCCCAAGAATCATTTTTGGTGATTTAACCCCCAATTCCAACCCTTGATGCTGAGTGTCAAGCAGGGAAGTAATGGGTACCATTTTTATAGTCTTTGGTATGACTCACAACCTACCGATCTCAGGGCGGACACTCTAACCACTAGGCCACTGAGTAGGTGCAAATGTTCTGACTTGCATTACGGTATATGTCACTCCCCCTTTCTCCATTCGTTAAAAAGACAGAAGGCTTGCCGCCATAAAACTAAATGAAGAAGCTCCAAAACAACCAAATAAATTTAAGGTTTTGTCTGAGGAGACAAAAAAAGTAAAAGGGAGGGACAATCAAGGACCAACAGTCGTCTGGCTTTCAATTGAGCTCAAAGACAAGGGATTTTAGACCAACGCTGCCTTGGCTCTGTTCCTGTTAAACTAGTAAGTGACTTTCGATGCTCAAATCAAAATGATAATGCGACCACGGAAATTTGCGTTGTAGCAATAATTAGCCACCAGCTTAAAAGTTGGTAGTTTCGCATTAACACGACCAGCCAAGCAACAAACTCAAAAGTAAAAAGAAAAGGCAATGTGATGACTGCAAACCCCAAATATAACATTTGAGTAAAATATGTCGGTTCCTACTGTGGAAAGATCAGGCAATACTGAATCATTGTGGTATTATCGTGTCAGTTTGGTACTATATGCACTATTCCTAATAGAAATGTGGTCTTCGTCTGGCAAAACACCACCGCTTTGGTCCACTGGCACCACCAAAATCAACCAAAACTGAAAGTTGTTAATTGGGACTTTAAGTGAAAAAGCTGGCAGTAAAACTTGCCAAACCATGTTCCTGACCCTTCAAAGCCGATGAAAATATTAATTGTCCACATTGTGCACCTCACTTTGACAGCACTTTTTGGAATTATTTCAATGAAATGTGCTTGCAACTTGAAACAATGGCGAGCCACGCACTGCGCATGTTTTGCAAGCTTTGTATTGAACCCTGACCCCTGGGATAATCCTTTTTGCTAGCTCCACTTCTAAATTGGCCGTGTGACAATCCAGTGCTCTCAGCACTACTCGCTTAAGTAGATGTACACACTTTAAATTAGAAACTAGCTATTTTTGTTCGAAAAGAGGGATTAAAAATTAACGTAATTAATTCATAGTACCATGAAGTGAAGCGTGGCATTTGCCTCCCCTTCCCCTGCTGCTCTCATCCAAACTCATCTGCAACTCGCTTGGCAGAGCAAATTCAGGCAGCAAGCAAAAACCAACAAGCCGCATTGGTGCTGGGCCTTTTTTGCAAACCTGCTCAACTGTTAACTGTGTTTTTTGCCCTACCATGCAAATGCATGCGAATCAATGCGGAGATGATAGGACAAGGCCTATGCGGGGCCTCTTCCTAAAACCAACAGTGGCTCCTAAATGAACAGGGGTTTCCACCGTCTCTTCCTCTTTTTGTTGGCAATAATAATGACTAAGTCACTTTTTACTAAACCCCTCCCCACCCACATTTGTCACACTGCAGTAGCCATCCCTCAATCCAAGTGACACAGCTTTTTTTTACGTAACCTACCTACCTACCTTTATGTCATCTACAACATGCAATCTACATACGGCTTTGGAGATAAAAAATAATAATCATAAACATACAAAATAGTATGGTAGCCAGTAAATTAAGCATTTTAGTTTTTTACAGTTTTTCACAATTTTCATCACTAGTGGTATAATTATAACACTATGTTGCGCTAATTGAAAAAAAAAAGTCCTGATGTGACTTCAATGGGATTTAAAAGGGACAGTTGAGAACATGTATCAACGAGGAGCCCGTGGAAGAAGGAATGACCAGAATGTACAGCACTGTCTGATAGTGAGAGTGTGTGTGGGCCCTTCCCTTTAGGCACCAGTCTATACTGGTATGTTGACTTCTGGAATGCTTCAACAACAAACATTACACGCTCACGGACACATACGACACACATATGGACAAAAGCACACAGGTTTAGACATGTTCTTAGAGGTTGTGGGCGTTTCATTCATTGCACTGGATCAAAACAGCAAGGTGCCTCATTAGTTGGATGTTGTTGTACACCTTGGGCTGCAGCTATCAATTTACAATAAATTGATAGCTGTATTGTATTGTAAAGTAATGCAGACAGTTCTAAAATTTGTCTGACTGCAGCGAGTCAACTCACCGAGAGATCCGACCAGCTTCTTTATTTTTAGGGCACTTATGCTCCAGTTTTGCACACATTTCCATTAATTTAATAAATGTGGGAAATAATTTAACTGTTTATTATTACAAATGCACTGTAATTTAAAGTTGCAAGTGATAAATGCTTATTTAGTGACATAATTTTTTTTTAAAGCTGCATCAATAATCACATTTTTATTCAAATTGTATCTCCTGAATTGTAATCGTAATCGGATTGTTGAGGTGCCCAAAGATTCCCAACTCTACTTCATAGCCTCTGCTTATTTTGGGGAAATAATTTTTTTTCTAATAAATGCACATCATCGACATTTAAATTGCACTTTTAACATGGGTGATTAATAGTAAAATACATTTTTTATAATAAAAACCTCTGCCTCAAAGATCACAGCACACCACCACTCCCATGTGCGCCTATTGCAGCCACGGTGCAGAAATGATGTCCACATATTTAAAGTTCCGGGGCACTCCATGCAGTCTGGATTTCATCAAATTTATTAGTATTACACTCATTAAACAATTAATCGAAGCAACATAATTAAATTAAAGCTTTTTTCTAATCGGTTTTAATCAAGGGCAGCACGGTGGAACAGGGGTTAGTACATGTGCCTCACAATACAAAGGTCCTGAGTTCAATCCCGGGCTCAGGATCTTTCTGTGCGGAGTTTGCATGTTCTCCCCGTGACTGCGTGGGTTCCCATTAGTATTATTATTTTGTGCAAAACTTTCAACAGATATACATTTTTCAAAAATAATTTTGGCCTTTTGTAATAATTGTGTTGCAATATTTATGTTGTTTTTTGATCAAATGATAACTACATTGTATGAGTCTACTTGCACACCAAGAATAAAGGAAATAAATAGAATTTACAAAAATTTACAGCAAAGATATAAAAGATAAGCAATCAGATTGGACGGACTATGTATTGTATTATGTCACATTTAATATCAATTTAATGCAATTAATATATTCATTAGGGCTGTCAAAATAAAGAGTTAACGCATGTGATTAATCACCAAAAATATTGCATTAATCATGTATCTGGGGAGAGGGAAGTCTGGGCTTCCCTGCTTAGGCTGCTGCCCCCGCGACCCGACCTCGGATAAGCGGAAGAAGATGGATGGATGGATGGATGGATACACAGATTAATCACACAATTCATTTTGACTGTACATGCTCCTTTACTTTAACTGCGGATGGTTACCTGAAAGGTGGCCCGGGTTGTTATACGGTCAGTGATCAGGTCAATGCATATGTCAATGCAAAGATAAGTGAGGAGACTGACTGGTGTGCTCGCTGGTAAATTTCACACCAAAATAAACCCTGATTGAACATAATTATATTAAAATGCTACCAAGTGTTGAGCAAATACATGACGTGCACTTAAGTAAAACTTTTTTTTTTAATTCCTGAATGACATTCTGACGATAAAATGCATTTGTGTCCAACTATTGGGGTCTTTTATAAGTTAATTTATATATACTAGAGAGTAAAAATCTGTAATGAATCCACATTCCAAAGTGTGATTAATCGGAATAAAACAATAGATCATTTGACAGCAGGGCTGCACGATTTTGAGAAGAAACCTAATTGCGATTTTTCTCTCGATTTTTATATTTTATACATAAAAATGCATGAAACTGCAATACTAAATTTGGTCAACATCATGCTCTTTACTGGAGAAATATTTGATGAAAACCATACAGTGTTTATAATGTAATGTAATCATAATGTATAATAATAATGCAAACGACCATTTAAAAGGATATCAACTTTTATTTCTCATCACTGTAGAATTGTTTACAATTGTACTGTAATAGTAAGGTAAACAACTTTATCCTAAATAAATAAACAAACAAAAAATAAAATTGACTCATTTCTGTGGGCAAAAATGTAACGTACCGTATTTTTCGGATTATAAATCGCTCCGGAGTATACGTCGCACCGACCGAAAATGCATAATAAGTAATAAGTCGCATTTTTGGGGGAAATTTATTTGATAAAATCCAACACCAAGAATAGACATTTGAAAGGCAATTTAAAATACATAAAGAATAGTGAACAACAGGCTGAATAAGTGTACGTTATACGACGCATAAATAACCAACTGAGAACGTGCCTGGTATGTTAACGTAACATATTATGGTAAGATTCATTCAAATAACTATAACATATAGAACATGCTATACCTTTACCAAACAATCTGTCACTCCTGATCGCTAAATCCGATTAAATTTTCTTCCTCGTTGTCGCTCTGGTATGCGCCGCTAGCGTCCTTTCTTTCTGCTGCTTGATCGCTGTTTTCTGCTGCATATTTCACTACGTTCATCTTGTAATCTGCAGTATATGATTTCCTTTTCGGTGCCATTTTTGTTCAGCCCTTCTCAGTTTTTATAAGTTACCGCCAATGTAGAAATGATGCATTTTAATAGCTACGGCAGTAGCATATAGCATATAGCAGTTAGCATCCCATGACCCACAATGCACTTCTGCCATGACCCTCCCCCGCCGAATTCTTATTGGTTGACGTGTGTGTGACAATTGCTGACATTTTGCTTCGTCTCTTCCGTGAATTAGATAAATAATATTATTTGATATTTTACGGTAATGTGTTAATAATTTCACACATAAATCGCTCCGGAGTATATGACGCACCCACGGCCAAACTATGAAAAAAACTGTGATTTATAATCCGAAATATACGGTAAATAGGTATCAAACATCTTAAAGTGCATTTTTTTCCCAGTTGGAAAAATGAGGTCGGAAGTTGTATTTTCGTTTATTGCTATCATGTGATGACGACGACATATTCGCTCGTTCGCCTGTGTTGGTGGGCTAATATCGCCCATCCAAAATATTCCCACAACGGGACATTTGGCTTTATAATCGTATTTTTTTCCTCCTACTTGTGTTAGTTAGCGGCACTTCTCACTGGCAGGCCGCGAGGCTCTTTGTGAGTGTGTTGGTGGCGACGCCCCGCTCATGTCTCCGCCGAGACAAAAATTGTTAATAACTGAAAAGAGGGGTCACTCTGCTCAGTCAATTTCACTGCTAAATAAACGTGCTCAGGTGCTGAGAGCGATGCAAAAAGTAAGACGTCTTTCTTTCTGTTTAGAGCGAAAAACGAAAAAACGCGAGGCTCAACTATTCTGATTGGAGGAGAAAAAAAAACCTCAGCCGTTAGCGGTTATTTACCGCACTAATTAAAAACTATGGTAGGTGATTTGGGTACTTGCATTTATAATGTTGTTCTTGCACAATAGGACTTTAAATGATATTCAAGAGGTATGTGTGGTGTCAGTAACCTGACTCTCGCCAGATCCTTGTAGTTCGCTGAGCTCCACACAAGGATCTGGTCTCGAGGGCATTGCAAACTCCTTTAAGATAGCAAAAAATAATGAACCAATCAGGATCGCCGGGCGGGATTTCATAGATGTGACGTAGCGCCGAAGCGACTGTTTGATTCAAACAACAATGGCGGCATGCAGCGAGGAGTCGTGTGCTGACATTGATTCTGCTCTTGCAACTGGGTTGTCGAATCTATCGAATATTAATTCTTTAAAACATGAACAGAGAACTTTTCGCTCTGTCGTTATCCAATATGTCGGCTGTTCTGTTTTGGATTTCACAGCGTCGCTCTCATCAGCATCACAGGTTGATTTCGATGTGAGTGGTTGAAGTGGCACGTCATTCAAGATAACGGACAAGTGGTTTATCCAATCACATACAATGATTTTTTTACAAGGCCCCTCTTCTGAAATACATCTCCTATTGAGAAGTCCCAGATCCTTGTGTGAAGCTCAGCGAACTACAAGGATCTGGCGTATGGTGTCGGTGCACTATGTTGTCATTGGGTGCTATTGTTTACCTGTGATGACATTGATGTCGGGATAGGTGTTTTCACAAAGCTCCACAGCGTAACTGTCTCTTTCAAACGCCTCTCGTAGTTCCTTCTTTACAGCTGCGGAGCCACAAAGACGGTAGAGCCCCACCACCTGCAAACACAGCCCCACACAAGCGTGAAATTAGGTCAAGTAAACATACGTGGCTCACGCAAGAGTCAAACAGAATACAGAGAACAATTATCACATTCTTTAGTGTTTCTCATACTTCTCAAATTTATTCAAATGTGGCGGCCCGCCACAATTTATTTTTCGCTATTTGTTCCCACTCGGTCATAAACACAAATACATTATCGAGACAAATTATTAAGAGAACCAATTATTAAGAGAATGGAACAGGAGGGATCCTATAACGCAGTGGTCCCCAACCACCGGGCCGCCGCCCGGTACCGTCCCGCGGACCGATTGGTACCAGGCCGCGCCAGAAATAAAAAAAAACAACAACAAAAAAAAAATATATATATATATATATATTTTTTAAAATTAAATCAACATAAAAAACACAATATATACATTATATATCAATATAGATCAATACAGTCTGCAGGGATACAGTCCGTAAGCACACATGATTGTATTTCTTAATGAAAATTATTTTTGGGGGACTGCTTGTAGCTACAAAAAGGTTGGGGACCACTGCTATAACGTCTTTCCATGTGACATTTTAAGTAAAGGTCACTTGTCTTGAAGCAATTTGACTTTTCTTTTGTTCACGAGATATTTATTTATTCTGTGACGAGTGGAATTCACAGAATGAATGCATGATATGCTACGATCACATGCTCTCCTGAAATACAGCACAAAATATGCATAACATACTCTTAAATGGGCATGAAGGGTCACTGAGTGATTACGGATCATTGTAGAATGTAGCATCAATTTCATACACTGTTCTTCTTAATCTGTGAAATTGACTGAAGTTCATTTTCAAAACAGCATTATCGGAATCATGTTAGTCATTCCTGCCTTTAACGTTCAATACAAATATGTATGTCTGTGCTTTGCAGAGCTGCACCCAGTCCCAGATGTTGAATAAGCGCCACATTCTCTGTGAGTGGAAAAACCCTGTGCCCAATGAAGAACACAATTCATACCGGAAGTGTTAAAAAATTACAGCATACAACCATAAACCATTTACAAACCCCGTTTCCATATGAGTTGGGAAATTGTGTTAGATGTAAATATAAACGGAATACGATGATTTGCAAATCCTTTTCAACCCATATTCAATTGAATGCACTACAAAGACAAGATATTTGATGTTCAAACTCATAAACTTTATTTTTTTTTTGCAAATAATAATCAACTTAGAATTTCATGGCTGCAACATGTGCCAAAGTAGTTGGGAAAGGGCATGGTAACCACTGTGTTACATGGCCTTTCCTTTTAACAACACTCGGTAAACGTGTGGGAACTGAGGAGACACATTTTTTAAGCTTCTCAGATGGAATTCTTTCCCATTCTTGCTTGATGTACAGCTTAAGTTGTTCAACAGTCCGGGGGTCTCCGTTGTGGTATTTTAGGCTTCATAATGCGCCACACATTTTCAATGGGAGACAGGTCTGGACTACAGGCAGGCCAGTCTAGTACCCGCACTCTTTTATTATGAAGCCACGTTGATGTAACACGTGGCTTGGCATTGTCTTGCTGAAATAAGCAGGGGCGTCCATGGTAACGTTGCTTGGATGGCAACATATGTTGCTCCAAAACCTGTATGTACCTTTCAGCATTAATGGCGCCTTCACAGATGTGTAAGTTACCCATGTCTTGGGCACTAATACACCCCCATACCATCACAGATGCTGGCTTTTCAACTTTGCGCCTATAACAATCCGGATGGTTCTTTTCCTCTTTGGTCCGGAGGACATGACATCCACAGTTTCCAAAAACAATTAGAAATGTGGACTCGTCAGACCACAGAACACTTTTCCACTTTGTATCAGTCCATCTTAGATGAGCTCAGGCCCAGCGAAGCCGACGGCGTTTCTGGGTGCTGTTGATAAACGGTTTTCGCCTTGCATAGGAGAGTTTTAACTTGCACTTACAGATGTAGCGACCAACTGTAGTTACTGACAGTGGGTTTCTGAAGTGTTCCTGAGCCCATGTGGTGATATCCTTTACACACTGATGTCGCTTGTTGATGCAGTACAGCCTGAGGGATCGAAGGTCACGGGCTTAGCTGCTTACGTGCAGTGATTTCTCCAGATTCTCTGAACCCTTTGATGATATTACGGACTGTAGATGGTGAAATCCCTAAATTCCTTGCAATAGCTGGTTGAGAAAGGTTTTTCTTAAACTGTTCAACAATTTGCTCACGCATTTGTTGACAAAGTGGTGACCCTCGCCCCATCCTTGTTTGTGAATGACTGAGCATTTCATGGAATCTACTTTTATACCCAATCATGGCACCCACCTGTTCCCAATTTGCCTGTTCACCTGTGGGATGTTCCAAATAAGTGTTTGAAAAGCATTCCTCAACTTTATCAGTATTTATTGCCACCTTTCCCAACTTCTTTGTCAAGTGTTGCTGGCATCAAATTCTAAAGTTAATGATTATTTGCCAAAAAAAAAAGTTTATGAGTTTGAACATCAAATATGTTGTCTTTGTAGCATATTCAACTGAATATGGGTTGAAAATGATTTGCAAATCATTGTATTCCGTTTATATTTACATTTAACACAATTTCCCAACTCATATGGAAACAGGGTTTGTATGAGTCTTTACCTAAAAGTCTCCAGAGTGTGAAAGCAAGAAACTGCAGAATGTTTTTCTGACATTGATATCGGATAGTGAAAATTGGCACCTATTGTCTTCTTATGTTGGGATTAAGTCTGGCGACAGACATACCATCATTTCCCGTACATGTGTCCGTCTGGTATGTGGCATGGCTGACCAACTGGTGTGGTTGCCTTGGCAACATGTTAGGTCAGTGGGCTGTGAGTGGCGGGTAGGGCCCGGTTCCACACACACACACACACACACACACACACACACACACACACACACACACACACACACACACACACACACACACACACACACACACACACACACACACACTCCCATACTACTGGTCTTTCCAGGCTCCAGTGTATGACCTCAACTTTTTGCGAGCCCTCTCTTTTTTTTAACCTCACACGAGTGCGAGAGAGGAGGACTGATTAGTTGAGGATTTAGCTTTGTGTGCAAGTAAACAGAAGTCAGTTGGCACAATGAACAACAAGTCCATTCAGAAAAAAAGAGCCTCTGTTTGGGGTAGAGTCAAGCACAGGCGGGTAACAGCTGTTAGCGGAAGAGGGCTCGTTCTCCACACACTGCGGCTGCCAAGCAACATGGCAGGCAGCGGCAGGCCTGTATTCAGAATAGGTAAAAGAAAACAAGTTTCTTCACCAGGCATGTGGATTCTTTGTAGGGTGGTGAGAGCAATGATGGGATCAGAGGGATTAGTGTTTTGTCTGAAATCAGTTTAATGACTTTATAGAATCATATGTACTACAAAGGAAAAGGGGAAATGGGTACTTGACAGTGTTAAAGTTCTTGAGTGTGAGCCAAAAGTTATTACCGTATTTTTCGAAGTATAAGTCGCTCCGGCCGAAAATGCATAATAAAGAAGGAAAAAAACATATATAAGTCGCACTGGAGTATAAGTCGCATTTTTGGGGGAAATTTATTTGATAAAACCCCACACCAAGAATAGACATTTGAAAGAATAGTGAACAACAGGCTGAATAAGTGTACGTTATATGACGCATAAATAACCAACTGAGAACGTGCCTGGTATGTTAACGTAACATATTATGGTAAGAGTCATTCAAATAACTATAACATATAGAACATGCTATACGTTTACCAAACAATCTGTCACTCCTAATCGCTAAATCCGATGAACTCTAATACGTCTAGTCTAGTCCCTTACGTGAATGAGCTAAATAATATTATTTGATATTTTACGGTAATGTGTTAATAATTTCACACATAAGTCGCTCCTGAGTATAAGTCGCACCCCCGGCCAAACTATGAAAAAAAATGTGACTTATAGTCCGAAAAATACGGTACTACAAATTGTGGCCCTGATCAAGATTGTTATTAACACGAACCTTGAGAGTTACTATACAATGCAGGGATATTCTACATGTTTTTGATGGTCACATTTTCAGAAAGCTAAGAACAGTATTCATTCGATTTTGGTCTATTTAGTTTGTCAGCGTTACAGGAACACTATGCTGTTTTTAAGGACCTTCTGCAAAAAAAAGCAAGTCAAAAATCATCTCTATGACAGAAACTTTTGTGTTTTAGGAATCTGCTGCCAAAATGTACGTATCTCACAGTTTTTTTTAACTGAACACAAGTGCCAGTTGAATAGCCCAAATGATGAAAAACAGAGGACCTAAAATGGAACTTTGAGGAACACTACTCGTAAAACTAAATAAGTTGAACAAATGACTACTGACTGTATCTGGAGTAAAAAAGCTACAGCAGGACATTAGTTCAAGGATGTGCCACCTTTACAATTAAAAGAGACATTTCGCAGCCTATTGCACTAAAGAAAAATACTATAGAGCCGAAAACAATAAACTTTTAAAAGTTGTAATCTTTTTTCTTTTTTCTTTTACAGGAAAAGCAACCTGTTCAAGTAATTTTCCTTTTCTATTTTATTTTTTGGCAGATATTCATCATGGTTAGCTTACCCAAGAGTTGCACACTCGAGAAGCTGAACTGAACACACAAGCTGAACATGGTAGGCTATTGGCTACCAAACAAGCTAGACGTTCTGATTGTGGCGGTCCGCTCCCCGTATGATCAGTGTCAGAGTTTGGTCCGCATTGCCGGTAGTAAGTCGGACCTGTTTTCAGTGAGGGTTGGACTCCGCAAGGGCTGCCCTTTGTCAACAATTATGTTCATAACATTTATGGACAGAATTTCCTAGACGCAGTCAGGGCGTTGAGGGGATCCGGTTTGGTGGTCTCTGCTTTTTGCAGATGATGTGGTCCGACTGGCTTCATCTGGCCAGGATCTTCAGTTCTCACTGGATTGTTTTGCAGTCGAGTGTGAAGAGACGGGGATGAAAATCTGTACCTCCAAGTCAAAGTCCATGATTCTCGCCCGGAATAAGTTTGAGTGCCATCTTCGGGTTGGGGAGGAGATCCTGCCGTAAGTGGATGGATTCAAGTACCTTGGAGTCCTGTTCATGAGTGAGGGAAGAGCGGATTGTAAGATCGACAGGCGGGTCGGTGTGGCATCTGTAGTGATGCGGCCTCTGTACTGATCTGTCGTGGTGAAGAAGTAGCTGAGCCACAATTCAAAGCTCTTAATTTAACAGCCGATCTACGTTCCGATCCTGGTCCGGTGGTGGGGCTCTCCCTTAGAGTAGGGTGAGAAGCTCTGGTATTCAGGAGGAGCTCAGAGTGAGGCCGTTTCTCCACCACATCGAGAAAAAGCCACATGAAGTCAGGATTCCCCCCAGACGCCTCCCTGAGGAGGTGTTTAGGGCATGCCCGGCTGGTAGGAGGCCACAGGGAAGACCCAGGACAAGTTGGGAAGACTACTTCTTCCAGCTGGAGGAGCTAGACTAAATGAAGTCTGGGATTCTCTGCTTGGGCTTTTGCCTCAGTGACCCAACCTCAGATAAGCAGAAGAAGATGGCTGGATGGCTGGATAGACGTACACTTTAAGTGTTCTCAATTTAACAATATTGTATTCTAAAACACCACATTTGTCAATATGAACAAATATCAAATAATTCTAGTTGCTAGTATATAGTAGTTGCTTAAGGGAATTACAAAGTATTCAAAAACAAACATGTCTGCATCTTTCCACTTATTGTATGAACTTAAATTAACTAATTATTGCGGCCACCAGGTGTCGCAAAAAACAATTATCACTCCACTTTTCAACTTAAAGAG
Organism: Entelurus aequoreus; assembly: GCF_033978785.1. Taxonomy (NCBI): domain Eukaryota; kingdom Metazoa; phylum Chordata; class Actinopteri; order Syngnathiformes; family Syngnathidae; genus Entelurus; species Entelurus aequoreus. Next base: position 27,059,799 of record NC_084749.1, read on the forward strand.
AGGATATGTACCCGGTATGTCCTTTTCAGATGGTTATTAATAAATAGATAAGTGTTTTTTATACCTACCATTGTTCTATAGTTGATTAATTTCAAGTGTTGATGGTGTTGTATGGGATAAATATCGATATTGGCCAATACTCAAAATTTGTATCGGCACACCCCTATTAAACATGTTAATACCTCTCTGACAAAGTTGGTCCAAGCTGAGCATTGTTGTATTTGTAAACTCTTTGCTATAGCGAATTATTAATATACTTATTTTATCAAATATCATGAGATTGTATAAGCATCTTGTGGACCCTATGCGTACATAATTGACTGTAAGAACATTATTGTTTTGGACAGGAAGGATGCAGTGGTGTCCTGTTTAAATGTGAAATATTTTTAAACAGAGCCAATGTACACAAGAATGCAGCAAGTGCCTCTCTTGTCTTCCTTCACATTCCAACTGTCCAGTAAGCCAGTATGTAGGTTACTCAGATAGCTCCCAGTCAAAAAGAATGTGTCTTTAATGGTCATTGAGTGCTCACGTCCATAACTCCACTGTCTGACACGGCATTATTGGCCGTCTTTTCAAAAAGCCCACAATCATCCAGCATCTTAAAAGCTTGTAGAACCCTGAGGTCGTGTGACTCTGAAAGACTCTGACAAGCAACCGCCATCAAAGATCTGCATAATGATTTGAAAAGCCACAGTGCATGCTCTGTGTCTGCCCTTGCATGTTTTAGTGACACAGTATGCGGATTCTAACGGGATCTGGTGTCAACCCTCTCGTAACCTCTGTCTGCCTGTAACCAGAGGGGTATCCTTTACTTGTCACCAGTTCTACTTGATCTCAGACTCATACAGAGTGAATACAATATTTCAGTAATGAAAGATGGCAGCAACACTGAGGGGGGTATAGAGGGTAAGAAACATGGACAGACAGGAACACAGAGCAATCACAATGCAACACGACAGAGCAGAATTTAATATATAAACAGAAGAAATCTGAGCAAACAGAAACATCCTTATTAGTGCTAAAAATGTCCATTTGAGTGAGTACTGAGGTAGTCAAGTGATTTTACTACAATGGACAATCATTTTTGTGTATCAAATGGAGAGTTTTGGCAATGTAAACGTATGTTTCCCATGTCAATAAAGCCCCTTTGAATTGAATTGAGTTTAGTGTAGAAACTATTTACAAAATATTCACTTAATACTTCCTCTTGTGTCTCATTAAGCTTCCAAAATACCTACGTTCAAGTATGACACAGAGAATGTCCGAAACTGCACAAACTTTTCCCATAAGAAATAATCCAATTAATCCGACCAAGACCTAGTTTTATATGAAGAAAATAATGCAAAATACATAATTTTGAGTAATTATCAAGGGTTGGAATTGGGGGTTAAATCACCAAAAATGATTCCCAGGCGCAGCCACTGCTGCTGCTCACTGCTCCCCTCACCTCCCAGGGGGTGATCAAGGGTGATGGGTCAAATGCAGAGAATAATTTCGCCACACCTAGTGTGTGTGCCAATCATGGGTACTTTAACTTTTTTTTTAAAGGATAAATGAACATGCCCTAAACACCTCCCTAGGGAGGTGTTCGGGTGGCATCCTGACCAGATGCCTGAACCACCTCATCTGGCTCCTCTCGATGTGGAGGAGCAGCGGCTTTACTTTGAGCTCCTCCAGGATGATCTCTAAGGGAGAGCCCCACCACCCTGCGAAGGAAACTCATTTTGGCTGCTTGTACCCGTGATCTTGTCCTTTCGGTCATAACCCAAAGCACATGACCATAGGTGAGGATAGGAACGTAGATCGACCGGTAAATTGAGAGCTTTGCCTACCGGCTCAGCTCCTTCTTCACCACAATGCTTTGATACAGCTTCCGCATTACTGAATCCGCCTGTCGATCTCACGATCCACTCTTCCCTCACTCGTGAACAAGACTCAGAGGTACTTGAACTCCTCCACATGGGGCAAGATCTCCTCCCCAACTCGGAGATGGCACTCCACTCTTTCCCGGGCGAGAACCATGGACTCGGACTTGGAGGTGCTGATTCTCATCCCAGTCGCTTCACACTCGGCTGCGAACCGATCCAGTGAGAGCTGAAGATCCTGGCCAGATGAAGCCATCAGGACCACATCATCTGCAAAAAGCAGAGACCTAATCCTGCAGCCACCAAACCGGATCCCCTCAACGCCCTGACTGCGCCTATAAATTCTGTCCATAAAAGAATCGGTGACAAAGGGCAGCCTTGGCGGAGTCTAACCCTCACTGGAAACGGGTCCGACTTACTGCTGGCAATGCGGATCAAGCTCTGACACTGATCATACAGAGAGTGGACCGCCACAATCAGACATTTCAATACCCCATACTCTCTGAGCACTCCCCACAGGACTTCCCGGGGGACACGGTCGAATACCTTCTCCAAGTCCACAAAGCACATGTAGACCGGTTGGGCAAACTCCCATGCACCCTTAAGGACCCTGCCGAGAGTATAGAGCTGGTCTACCATTCCACGACCAGGGCGAAAACCACACTGTTTCTCCTGAATCCAAGGTTCGACTATACGGCGTAGCCTCCTCTCCAGTACACCTGAATAGAACTTACCAGGAAGGCTAAGGAGTGTGATCCCACGATAGTTGGAACACACCCTCCGGTTCCCCTTCTTAAAGAGAGGAACCACCACCCCGGTCTGCCAACCCATAGGTACCGCCCCCGATGTCCACACGATGTTGCAGAGTCTTGTCAACCAAGACAGCCCCACAGCATCCAGAGCCTTAAGGATCTCCGGGCGGATCTTGCCACCGAGGAACTTTTTAACTACCTCGGCAACCTCAGCCACAGAAATAGGAGAGCCCACCACCGATTCCCCAGGCACTGCTTCCTCATAGGAAGACGTGTTGGTGCGATTGAGAAGGTCTTTGAAGTATTCCCTCCACCGATCCACAACAGCCGCAGTACAGTTTTCCACAGCTTCCCCGAACTCATTGACTCTGCGTAATTTCCACATATCTTAAGTTCTTTCCACTTTATGAGGTCTGGATTTTACATTTTGTTTATTCGTTACACTAATTAAACAATGCAGTCATACTACATTTTTAATAAAGCACAGAGAGTTACCAATGTGTGTGATTTCTGTGCTTGGGCACTCGATTCCATGGAATAATGCTCATGTAAACAGACTACATAGTTATGTACAATGTTTGGCTGTACGATAGCCAGAATGAAAAATGAATTTTTTTGTCGAAAACGAAATCCCACCTTTCTTAGTTAAAGTGACTGTCTACAACAGGGGTGGGCAATTCATTTTTACCGGGGGCCGCATGAGCAACCCGAGCACTGCTGGAGGGCCACATCGACAATATTTCAATTAAATTTTGCTCAATATTTTTTTTGATATATACCGTAAGATAAATAATAATAATAATAATAATTAATAATAATAGTAATACTTCAACATAGTGTGTGTAACAGCATTCCATGACTAATATAAATAAATTAACATTAATAATAAATGACAGTAAAATAAGCACACGTATGACTGAGGAGTCATAGTGTAACTTTGTGTGGTGTTTGAGTTGTCCGACTTTTTGTGTGGCCATAAACGCACCAGTGGTTTAGTGCTATGCGTGTTGGTGACAGATGACAAGTTGGTTTTAGCCTGGTTTGTACGGCAGAAAATTACTAGTTTTTCGAGATAGAAGTGTTTTACTCATGTTTTTGGTGTGGTTATGTCCGAATATAAACAGTTTTGCTCAATAAAGTGATCGATATAATTCCTGTCCTCGAAGCATCTCAATAGACGTTACAATAATTGAACGGTGTTCAATTGAACGGTGTTGACGAACACCGTTAGGGCCGCTTGTTGTCACTGTCACTCAGAGTTGCATTGCAAAATTACATAGAATAAATATGTTTATTTTGTTTAGAATTCAGATGGGATTTGATTTGGTGCGCGGCATATATTTGCTGCGCGCAGCAGACGCTTGAGCAGTGCGCAATTGCGCAGGCACGCACCTTCGAGGGAACGTTGCTTTGCAGTCCATGTCTTGTTGGAAACACGCCATTCTTCATCAACTTTTCTCTTTTTAGCGTCTCGGGTGTAAACCGTGCATCACTTGTCGCTGCATGTGCACCTTCACTCGCAGGTTACACACGGACACACGCCCATAAATAATACTTTTCAAAATAAAAGCAGCAGTTGTACTGCGCGCACGACATAGATGTTTTTTCAACTTTATTTTGTAATTAATGATTGCAGCTGTTCACATTCACTCATAATCACGCACACGTCCACACGGAAGTAATACAAATAACGATTTTCAAAACAAAAGCAGCACCGTTGTATTGCACACTCGACATAGATACTTTTTTAAATGTATTTTGTAATTTATAATTGGCCTCACGCGGGCTGGACAGGGACGCACAAAGGGCCGGATGCGGCCCGCGGGCCGCAGAATGCCCAGGTCTGGTCTACAACTTGCTCTAAGTTAAATTTTTCAAACCAAAAAATATAACAACACTACCAGCTAGCTTAGAGTTTGTGGTTTAAATAAACTATTTATTTTTTAATTTTTATATTTTTCACTATTACTAATTACTGTATCGGAAAAACATGCATTTTCATCACCTCAAGGAAAAAGTCTGGAGTTCAGGCTGTCTTGTACACACGTACATGCCCAGAGTGTGCGCACACACACAAAAGCATTTCAAAAGAGGCAACTAAAAATTTGCAGTAATGTTGTTACGATTGGCTATACATTCAGTGATTGCTAACGTTAGTAGCTAATAGCTCAAAACTCTGCCAAATCGCTATCAATACAAACTGCAAACATAATTGTCAGACAAACAACTAATCAGATATGCCTCTCAAAAAATCACAGGTATTTTTCAAACATAATTTGATCTGCATAATTGTTCATGTGATTACAGTTACAATAGGTTTACCGTATTTTTCGGACTATAAGTCGCAGTTTTTTTCATAGTTTGGCCGGGGGTGTGACTTATACTCAGGAGCGACTTATGTGTGAAATTATTAACACATTACCGTAAAATATCAAATAATATTATTTAGCTCATTCACGTAAGAGACTAGACGTATAAGATTTCATCGGATTTAGCGATTAGGAGTGACAGATTGTTTGGTAAACGTATAGCATGTTCTATATGTTATAGTTATTTGAATGACTCTTACCATAATATGTTACGTTAACATACCAGGCACGTTCTCAGTTGGTTATTTATGCGTCATATAACGTACACTTATTCAGCCTGTTGTTCACTATTCTTTATTTATTTTAAATTGCCTTTCAAATGTCTATTCTTGGTGTTGGGTTTTATCAAATAAATTTCCCCAAAAAATGCGACTTATACTCCAGTGCGACTTATATATGTTTTTTTCCTTCTTTATTATGCATTTTCGGTCGGTGCGATTTATACTCCGGAGCGACTTATACTCCGAAAAATACGGTAATTGTCAGTCATTTGAGTCTAGATGCAGATTAAGTGACCCCCAAAAAGAACTACATCAAATGTAAACATCAATACACTTGGTCTAAAATATTAACTATCCATCCATTAGCAAAAATGGCAAAGCTGGACCTTATCCCAGTTGACGAATGGGGGTATACGCGTTAACGATGGGTGATTTATTATCTATTGATAGAAAAACCTAACCATTCATTAAATAATAAATAAGTACAGCGGAAATCAAACAAGGAACCATCAATGCTGCCAGAGATAAACAGTAGTCCTGAGGGTAGGGTCAGCCTTCTTTTAAAGGTCTAATGTTTGTCTGTTGGCCCCAGGCACCTGCTGCCCCTGGCATGCCCCCCTAGAGTGATGTTGCAAACAATAGCCAGACACTTTTACTGCCACAGACTCCTAATTACAAAAAAACCTTGTCGCCTCTCTCGTGTCTCTGAAGACTGTTACTGGGTTTCAAAGAGCACATAAAATACATTGTGTGGGGGATCCACTATTACGATCCCATGATCCAGGAAAACCACAACCGGTGCCTCACCACCACATCACCAGTCCTCCTAACCTATTCTCTATTTTATGCTGCTGCTGTCATATAGACTGTATATACTGTAATATTGTACATGGTCATTGGTTTATATTGTATATATGTTATAGACATAATATAATATATCTGTATATAAATTACTCTGTACACATATTATGTATATATTCGTATATATGTTAGATTTTTTTATAGCTATATTAGTCTATTTATACCTGCATTGTCCTTTCCATCATTGTAACTGAGCTACTGTGTTGAACAATTTCCCTTGTGGATCATTAAAGTTTGTCTAAGTCTAAGTCTATAACTGTTTTTGCTCTTCTCTGAAAAAAGACTAGATGCCCGGGGAAGGTAATGACATCATAGTGTAGTACAGCTCCTTTTCTCATTCATCTCAGGCTTGTAATGAAGCATTACTACTGGCTGCGGGGCGAACGCTCCTCGCACGCCATACAGGATGTCTAGTGTCCACTTTTGTATTCCATAACCTTGTTTTTAAATGCATCTCCCTCTATTTTCAATTCAATTTTAAAGTTATATTCTCCTGAGAGCCAGCGTCTACTGCAGGGGACATTATTTTTGCGACATTTCTTTTGTCAGTTATATAATTACGGGGAAAGAATTCCACAACCTCGCGCTCAGGAAGATATATGTTCTAGAAACATACAGTGTTCATATATGTGCCTTTATACACCTAAAATGACAAGTAAATCATGGAGGATGAATTAGAACATCCATAGACAACATTTGCTAACTGTTTAGGCCAAGTATAGTTTATAGTACACTAGTTGTGGGTTTGGACTTACCTGATAACCTCGTTTCTCAATCTCATTGATGCATTTTCTTATGAGCAGCGGCACCGTGAGTCCGGAGTCCTCCCTCTCCACCACTCGCCACGCTTCCACACCAAACACCTGGGGTTTACGGTCTCCACCTGGTCCTCCATTCAAAGAGTTCTGCCATTGCTCCATCAGGCCCAGCTTGACGTAAATAAGCCCGCGAGGCTCCAGCTTGACCGCCAGCTGGTGGGAACGTGTTACCCGGAAGAGTGCAGGCAGGACCACTGTGCCGTGGCAGCAGACGCGGTTTCGTCTCGGCATGGGCTCCCAGCTGAAAACTACCAGCTTCAGATGCTGAGCATTCTCGAGCTCAATGTTAAAGGTGTGGTCCATGTCTAAAAAGGTAGTTCGACATGTGAGCAGGGCAGTTCTTGCTTTATTAACTGAGTCCACTTGGATGGCACAGTAAACGTCACGAGAGTCAATGCGAGGCGGTTTCAGGTCCTCTGCACCATAAAAGTGCAGACTCATCAATCCAGAGATGTACTGGCTACATTTGGGCTGCTCTGTGAAGCTGTAATGTCGGAAAGCATCAATGTCCAAATCCGTGCCATTTAGTTTTGAGCTTCCACCAGTTCCATCTGTGTCCTTACTTCTCCCCATCTTACTTTCTACACAGCTGTGCTTCCCAGATTTAGCCAGAAGCTCAGGTGAATCGCCATCGCTCAAGTATCCCCCTTTACTGGTGGATTTGGAGCTCCCATTGTTTTTCTTCTTGTTGAAGCTGTGTTGCGTGGACACGCTGCTGTCGAGGTGATAGCGTGAGATGACATTTCGTCTGGCCTGCCCAATTCCAGATACAGCTAACCTTTGAGGGCCTGATATTTGGGTGGTGGCTTCAGACCCCCCACCGGTGGCTCGGAGTGAATGGGATCTGGACTCTAAATGACCACTCCCATTGCTGTTACTGCTGCTTTGGCCCTTGACACTGAGTTTCCGGCTCAGCTCTGGAAGCTTCTTCATCTTCATGGAGATCTTCCTGACTGTGCGCGGGGACTTGATCTTGTCGGGGAATGACCAGTTGATGGAGCTGCTCTTTTTAGTAGGGTTTGGGCTAGAAGGAGGGGAGAAGCCAAGGGTATTGGTAACGTCTGGAACATCTAGGAAAACAATACAATGGTAACAAAAAGTTAAAAAGCAGGCCCGGCATGTATGAGTTACAGTCCCATTTAGTGACAGCAATGTACAGTACAGTTTGGCAGTGAATGCAGTAAACAAAAAGAGTTGGCAAACCAAGACAATAACTAAAAGAATGCTAAAATGGTGAGAAAGACTTTCCAATAATTGAATCCACTCCAAGCATGGTATATCAGCCTGTAGGCCAATGAGTATGGATTTTGAGAGCCAACCACAATGGGTTGACTGAATAGTGGCTGTTACTCAATTTGAATAATGTGTCTTGTTTGGAGGTGGGAGGAAGCCGGAGTACCCGGAGGGAACCCACGCAGTCACGGGGAGACTGGACAAATTCATAAACAAGTGTGGAACACTCACAGACAACCAATATGGATACAAACCTAACATCTACCGTATTTTCCGCACTATAAGGCGCACCTAAAAACCTCCGATTTTGTCAAAAGCTGACAGTGCGCTTTATAATCCAGTGCGCCTTATATATGGACCAATATTGAGCCTCCAACAGGTAAAAGTTTCAATCAATCAATCAATCGCAACTACGGTAAGCAGCCGCCGACTTCATTTTCCCCCGTCTTCATTTTCCCCCGTAGAAGAAGTTCTTCTTCTACGGTAAGCAGCCGCCGCCGTAGAAGAAGAAGAAGCGTGCGGTGCATGCTGGGATATATGACTGTGCGAGGCGTTTTGATTGATTGATTGAAACTTTTATTAGTAGATTGCACAGTGAAGTACATATTCCGTACAATTGGTCACTAAATGGTAACACCCAAATAAGTTTTTCAACTTGTTTAAGTCGGGGTCCACTTAAATTGAATCATGATACAGATATATACTATCAGATGTATACAATCATCATAATACAGTCATCACACAAGATAATCATCAGAGTATATACATTGAATTATTTACATTATTTACAATCCGGGGTGTGGGATGTGGAGGGGGGGTTAGGTTTGGTTGTTATCATCACTTCAGTCATCAACAATTGAGAACAGAGAAATGGACATTGAAACAGTGTAGGTCTGACTTGGTAGGATATGTGCCGTTTCATTTCCATTTGTTTGTTTATGTAAAGACCCCAAAATGGCTCCTATTAAGAGACACGCTTACGACGCAGAGTTTAAACTTAAGACGATCAGTCACACAGTACAACACGGGAATAGAGCAGCAGCGACTCGATTAATGCGACTTCGACGAGACATGTAAAGCTCACTTTATGAAGTTATTCCTCATCCACGAATCCCTCGAATTCTTCTTCTTCAGTGTCCGAATTAAACAGTTGGGCGAATACGGCATCCAACATGCCGGGTTGGATGCCGTATTCGCCCAACTGTTTAATTCGGACACTGAAGAAGAAGAATTCGAGGGATTCGTGGATGAGGAATAACTTCATAAAGTGAGCTTTACATGTTTATTTTGTGTGTTGTGTTGTGTGACATTAACGTTTGAGCAACATTGAGTTATTGATATATTGTTATTGCTCTTCACTATTTCGAGTATTACTATATTGTGATTGCACTAACGTTTGATTTACCGTAACAGTATCACTGTTTTTTACGTGTCTATTGAATCAGGGAAAAGTTCCCCTCCACTATGTGATATAAATGTTGCACTACATGGTATACCTTGCTGTTGTTAAAAGATAAACAAAACACCAAGTCACTGACTTTACCTCAGGGAAAATAATAAAACAGCTGTTTATTCATTTTGGGAGTGAACAGAGTTGTCAGAACGCTGGTTTGTAATTTATTAAAAAAGTTTGACTGACCTATCTGACTGTTTTGTTGACATTCCCTTTAGCGCAGCTCCATCTAATGGATGCATAACGTAACCCCAGCCTCTACTGTAGCGTCTATTCTATGCGCCTTATAATGCGGTGCGCCTTATAATGCGGTGCGCCTTATAGTGCGGAAAATACGGTAAACATACAGAAGAGACTACCATTGCAAAGATCATAAACAGTGTGCAGCTGCAGTGTTTATGGATGGAACCAAATCCTTTGACACAACTAACCGTAATAGCTTGACCAACATTTTTTTTTTTTTTTTTTTTTTTTTTTAATTTGTTTTTTTATAATGTCCTGCCCAGCTTCTCGGGCAAATCATATAGCAGATGTAGATGCCCATATCGGCTGTTCAGATTTACTTTACAAAAGAGAAGTGTAGGATGCTTCTCTTGTTGCCTTACTTGTATTTTGACTTTATTAAATGTATTTATATTATCATTTGGTGCAGCCGGGCCGGAGCAGGAGGGGATAGAAAGAGAGAAAAAGGAAGACAGAGGGGGGAATTGTGGGGACAAGAGGGGGATTAGACAGAGAGACAAAAACAACGACAGCAAACACAACAACAACAACAACAACAACAGAGCAACATCAGCAAATACGACATGTACAAATATGATGGTAAAAGTAATAGCAAATAAGCAGTTAGCGAAAATAAAATAAAAAATACAGAAATGACAATGAGCATTATTACACTAAAAATGGAGCAATATGAATACCAATAGAAATAGTGCTATTGATAATAAACAATACCAGTACTTTACCTTTATTATCAACAATACAATTGTTCAAATGCAACAATACATATACGTAATGATAACTTGAGATACGAAAGAATGCAGAAAAATGGAGGGGAAGAAAGAGAAGCAACCTACATTAACCTTGTAGATTGTTATAGTAACAATAGGTTAAGCTTTGTCAGTGTGCCATGTGTTATACCCAGTTTACCCTAGGGCAACAACGTTAATATATGTTTGATGAAACGTGATCATGTGCATGAGTGTATGTGTGCATATGTACAGTATGTGTATGTGTGCTTGTACAGTGAATGTATATGTACAGTATGTGTATATGTGTGTACAGCGAATGTATATGTACAGTATGTGTGTTTCCAATTTGACCAACAAATTGGAAGGGTATGGCATTAGAAGGTTGGTCTTGAACTAGGTAAGAAGCTGCTAAACCAACAGGGAGCAATACGTGAAGCTAGGCGAACACACATCAACGGCGCTAAAAATCCATCATCTTGCAGCGTACCCCAGGGATCAATACCGGGACAAAAACTGTTTAATCTCTATATAAACAACATTTGTAAAGTTACAAAGGACTTGAAGCTAGTATTATTTGCGGACAACACAAATGTGTTTTGTTAGATAGTTTGACAAAACCAGACTATCTTTGAATCTCAGTAACATTTAAATAATGATATTCAGTAACAGTAGAAGAGAAAGTCAAACACAAATACAAATAGAGTGCGTAGACATTGAAAGGGTAAAATAAATAACATTTTTAGGTGTATTAATAGAAGATAAATGAACTGGAAATCTCATATAAAAAATACATCATAAGGTGACAAGAAATACTTAATGAATGAACAAAGTTAAATATATTCTGGACCAATAACCACTCCATATTCTCTACTGCTCGCCAGCTAGTCGCTAGCATATCTGAGTTATTGTGCAAAAATATGGGGAAATAACTACAAAAGTAGGCTTGATTCATTAACTTTGTTACAAAAAAGTCTGTTAAAATAATACAACATGTTGGCTATTGAGAACATTCAAACTCTTTATTTATTGAATCAAAAGTATTGACAATCAATGATTTGGCGTATTTGCAAGCAGCTCAAATTATGCACAAAGTAACCTATAACCTGCTACCCAAGAATGTACAACAATTATTCTCAACAAAAGAGAAGAAATATAACCTTAGGGAAAATTGTTATTTAAAAATCTGATTGCATGTACAACACTTAAAACCTTTAGTATATCAGTATGTGGAACTAAATTATGGAATGGATTAAGAAAATAAATCAAACAATTTACTAAAATGATCTGGTTTAATAAACTGTTAAAATTCAAAGTGTTTCCAAAGTACAAAGAAGAACCTAAATAAAGCTTTTGAACCTTTTAATTTTTTTTTTAATTGAGATGATCTTATTTATCTCATTCTGTGAATCACAACTAAACTATTTATTTATGACAATTTTATTTTTTTAATGTGTTTACTTTTGTATTTATTTATTTACTCCTTTATCAATGTATCTATCATTTATTTATGTATTTGTGTTACAGATTGAGTACAGGAAGTGAACTAACAAATGTTACGAAACGGAAAGGGGTTGCATCAAATAAGCTATGCTTCTTCTTACTGTTTTTCAGACATGCTGTACGGCGAAACTGGAAATATTGGTTATAGATATAATACCATATCCAATTAGGTTAGTTTGTTACCTAAGGTCATGCTTAAAAGACAACGGGTATCTTTGAAGTTTTTATTCAACTCTATCCATTTTAGCCCTTTTTCTTTATAGATATAGGGCCTAATCTACTCAAGGTTTGTATGTTATAAAACACGTGCAAGCTGATTTACTAAACTTGTGCTCAGTGGATTGCGTCTCTTAAATGAGCAAACAGAAAGCAAAATCCATTTGAAATGTGCGCGCAAACTGAAAGACAAATGATAGAAAATTCTCCGTCCTAAATGTATGTATTAACATATTTGAATGGTCAGAAATAAAAAAAATCAGACATATTGTCTATTTAGCAATACAATTTCAAATTCAACTGATTCGTTTTGGTGTCTACTGTTTTTATGGCGTTACATCTTACTTCTTGTAAACATACATTTTCATGCATTTTTGCATGCATTTCTCGATCATTCCAAATGCACCATCACAAGAACAGCTCTTTCCAGAGCGCACCTTCGGCCTACTAAAAAACGGTTCTAGATCCAGATCGCACAATAGTAAATCGTCCAGAATAAGTTGTGTGTGCTGCCTATTTCATAACATAACGAAACAGCACCATTTAGACCATTACACCATACGTAATAATATGGAGGTAAATTATTTTCTCTTTGGGCGGTCTGCACCACTTTTGCATGCTATCACCTAGTAGATCACCTGCTATACACCTACTGATTGCAATTTCATAGTTTGCATATGCCATTTAGTGTAGAGCAGGCCCATTGTGTTTTATATCCATGAAACATCAGGATAAAGACCTCAAAGTTAGTGGACATATACCGGTAATGCAAGTAGATGCAGTTGCTTTTTTATCTGGTGACGAAAGCGAAAGGGCAAACAAAGATTTGCCGATTCATTTGATTTGGTTAATTCCGCATGGATTACCTTGATTCGGTTGAGACAGAAAAACACCATGTCCACACTCACATTCCCTTAGTTATGTACCTGTCTCCTTTCTACTTTAGAGGGAACACCTTGCAGCAGGGGAGCATGGGTTCATGGAGGATTAAGTCTGCATCACATGATTTGGCAAGTCCTTTGATGACTGCTTTTAAAACTAACCTCATTTGGATCAAGCAGGAATGCCCAGTCGATGCTAAATGGATGCCAAGTTTCAAGTTTTTTTTCAAGCTTTTTAATTTCTGGGAATAAACCTCAAGATACCAGAGTGGTATTGTAGGGTGAGAAGAAAGATACAGAGCTAAGCCGTGCCAACCTCACAAGCTTTATTTTAAGAAGGGACCTGCAGTTCTATTCTGGGTTCCACAAGTGAGAGGTTGGAGGCAGAGGTGCAACAGCATGAAGAGTAAGCTGTGGAGCAGGAGCGGAACAGGGTGTAACCAAAGGATGGGGGACAAAGACACCCCTTGTCCAGACACTGAGAGGTCTGTATGTTGAATTGGAGGGTTGGCAAAGCTTTTGGCGAATGTACAAGTGAACAGTGCTGTTCACTCACATTCCTCACCCAACCATGTTTAGCCTCCTTTTCCCCCTTCACTCAGTAGCCTTCCTTATCCCAGCTTCCTGCCAATATTAGACACAGAGGAACTCTGAGAAGGGAGAGCAAGGGTGGAGACCAGTATAGAGTACAGTAGAGTAAATGCCTTGTACAACACTGCATGTACAAATTATGACATTATTTATAACACATGTAAAGAAATGCCAAGTGAGGCATTTTGTTTTTGTGTTTGTACATGTTTCTATTGAGTGTGTCTGTAAAAATATTTTCACAGAAAACAGGTGTTAGAAAAAACAGGGCCTCGTTATAGTCGGGTCAATTTGGTACATCCATTTGCATGCTTGTAGAAACAATCTAATCCATACATAAGAACATGAGCCCTGTAAGGCAGACTAGCCTGTGACATAGGTAATACTTCTGCATTGTTAACGACTGTGACACACACACTTACACAGCTGTAACTCCTATAGCCTTTGACCTTGTGGCAGCAGCAGCAATAAGAGTAACGTGACACGCTGCTAGCTGTGGTTCAGAGGCGACAGTTTGACACTCTACCCTCCAGGGCCATGTTCCTAGGTCAAAGGCCAAAGGTCTGCATTCCTGTGGGTGACACGTGAGCCCTTTAACTGTGTCCACCTCAACCATCTATAGACAATACATAAGTACTGTATGTACTCACTATATTACTGTAACACAGAACCAGAGTCCATGCTCATATGCAAACAGAAAGAACACACTCATGTTGTGACCCTGGAGCTAGACTGGGCAGCCTCCAATACAGGCAAGGAATTTATGACGAGGGTCTTTCACAACACTAGCACCAGTCAGGTGCAGGAAGAGGGTGTGTGTGAAGAATAACATGATCAAATGTTATTTGACAAATTACGCAAGGTTAACAGATAAAATATGCATTCAGTAAAATGAAAGCCTAAAAAATATGTATAGTGTCTGTGTTAGTAATTGGTTGTCAAACTTGTCACAGATGACCCCTCAAAGTAAAATAGCTTGCTTTTAAGGGGAGGTAATGTTATGTCCACAAAAACGGGTGTTAAATGTAAAGACCCGCAAGGTCATTGAGTGCTGACAAACAAAAAGAATGTAAATAAACTTGTGAATGGCACACTTGTCCACTTGTTTCTTTATTTGGGGACAAAGGTTCTGCTCTGTGCTACTTCCGAACCACTTGGCTCGAAACCATCAGTATAGGACTTACAGTGGCCGCAGGAGCTCGACTGTTTAATCACGATGGTTACAAAACCCCTGCTAATATAGCCAAGTATGCAGGCCTACTTGCTAGCGCAACATGGCCAATTGCCAAGGTAGCCCTCTTTGGTTTAGCTTTAGCCATTTGTGTCCTGCCATTAGCAGAAGAGAGGCTGTAGTGCATGTAACAGCCTCTGTGCACTGTACAAAAATGTCCTTATTAATTTTTGTACAACTCACTTTCCGTATGATTCCGTTTTCAACAAAAAAAATCCACAAAATTGTGCCCCAATCTTCATTGTCTTAGCTAGACCAGAGACAGGTGTGATGTGCAGGGAAATGTGTAAGTACATCAAAAATCCAAGTTACATTCTGAATTGTAAAGTGTTCACTTTGCTTTAAAATCTTGATTAGTGTAATTACAAACAGCTGCACAACGCAGCCTCCCCATACAGGAGTAAAGGGAACGCATTTAACACAAAACAGGACAGAGCACTGAACCAGAACTATACCATAGAACTAACAATGAAGTGACTAGATCTTTACTGTAAACACACATTTATCATTACAGTGACTACAGCGTTACTGTAAATCTACATTTACCGCGACCAGTGACAGCCGAGCTAAAAGAAGAGACAATTGGCTGCGACCACTGCAAAAACACAACAAAATCATGAATAACTTGTTTAATTAAGCATTTAAAGTGGAGGCGTGTTGGACATCTAGAGAGTTAGCCTTTTAGCCAGCTAGTTAACAACAGAGAAACACAGATGTGTAAATATCATTTTAGCCAAAGTTCACCAGCTAAACTTTTTCTACATACTTGTGTGCAGTTTTATAAACACAACATCATCACAAAATGCTCTTTCATTTTTGAGGAAGTTAAATACCTTTGGTGTCGTTGTTTGCATTACAACATGTATTTGTTGTTTTTATTAGCACTTTGCCTGCCCTTGCTTTTAAATGCACGTTTTAAAAGAGTAGAGAAAAGAGCAGCACCGTTACAGTATAAATAAGTATATCTGATCTTTGTTGTGAGGTTGCACATGCCTAAAAATATCTCAAGCTGAATTTAAAAGCCGATGGCTAAATTAGAGCCACTGAATAGGTATATGCTTTATAATCAGATTAGTCGACTAATTGTTAGGATAGTCTATGACAAGTCGATAATCAAAATAGTTGTTAATTGTAGTCCTGGCAAAAATCCCTTGTTGTTAGACAAGCTCTGTTTCAATCCTGTACACATACTACTTGATATTAGGAAAACAACTTCAAACTACGTCACAATTGTTGGCAAATCATAATGACTCTTTTGGAACAAGGTACAATTGTTTTGTAAATACCTCAAAAGTGCTTCAATGGTTTAAATTCAAATGTTCTGCACTTATGAAGACCGCCAATACACAAAAAAGTAAAGGTGGTTCTGCATAATATGATCCCTTTAAAACATAATGGCAGGTTTCCTCTTTAATGTTTTTGTGTGATCATTCATTGTCTACGCATGTAAATTCAAATATATGTTTATGAGGTTACAGCAGAACTAAGTGATTTTCTTTGAGTTTCTACTTTCAAGAGAAAACTATGAGAAAACTGTGTCACCTTAAGTTCACATTTATCACCAGGTTATGGAATCCACTCTGGATTTAGAGTGTTGTTCTCACAATGTTGTTCTACTGTCTTGTTGACTTCCTCTCGGCCAAACCATGCAGACGTCAGCCAAGACTAGATTCTTGATTTCAACTCCAAGACTCGAGCTCGAGTGTAACTTTAGCAGTATGGGCTCCTTCTCAAATACAGCAGTCAGTGAGAGAAAAACAACCCCCATAAAAAAAAAACTCTGATTAAATTCTGAGCCCTGGCCAAGTCAGATTCCACATCCTGCCACCAAAGAGAAGAAGAAGTGGGAACACACCAAGCGTACTACCCCCAGAGTCCATCAATCATTATTCTCCATATAACAGAGCTTTCAAATGGACAAAAAGTCAGTCAATAGGCAGCACACGAGGAGTCTGAAGTGCATCCGGTGAGGGGGGAAAGAACCAGCCACCCGAACAGAGGAAAACTATAGACATAAAGAGTCATCTACATCTGCACTACTTCATTAATTCATCAGCTGACTTATTTGTGCTCAAACAACAACGGCTCTGTGAAATCTTTATCCATGCTAAATAAGTCAAGTGTTACACACTGCTAATTATGAATACTCACAAAACAGAAGTCACAGAAAAGATGGAATGAAAAGAGTAAAGGGCAACCCTGTGGCTGCGCCCCCATTTTGAGAGTCAATGACATTGCCTGTGCCCGGATCAAAGGCTGCTATTCACGAAGCGCCATTGGGTAAATTTGTAAAGCGGTGTTGAAGAAACTTACCTCTGGTGCATCTACTACACAACACATTGCAATAGTACCTATTTTCATACATTCATAAAATAAAGGAATATAGGAATATTTTTGCACATTTAACCAATTCTCTGCGGATATTTCAAATCGATTGTAATTAATATGCGTTACAAGAGAAAAATTACCCATTTACAGTAGACCCAACCAAATACATACACAATATAGCCTATGAATGTGGCAGGGCATGACACAGAGCAATACCACAATACAGAGCAATACCACAACAAGCCCACAACAAGAGGCCATCTGAGCAAGGGTCCTCCTTTTCTGATTAAGCATTGGGAAATGTGCAGACCAGTCAATGCAAAACACATTTTTTTTATTAAAAAAATAAAAATACAACAAAAACACAACTATTCCTAAGTCCAATACTAAATCTTCCACAACCTAATAAGAATTTGGCATTTATTTTCGGCACAATAATATTGGCAAAACCATTAAAATCTTCTTCACATTTGGTAGCTGCACCTACCACAGTGATGATGCCCAGCCTTTGACTAGTGGGAGTCATGACTAGCAATAGTACGACAAAGAGCTATCGATTATTTTAGTAATCGAATAACCTATTGATTATTTTGTTCTAGGGATGTAACAATATGAACATTTTAGATCACAGTTATTGTGACTAAAATGATTATGGTTATCATTATTATTGTGGTATTGTTGAATGTGGTCAAAAAGTACTTTGAACACATTGAAATATTTTGGCCATGTATGTTTTTAAATAAGTAAAATAAACAGACATGTCTATGGATGTTCCCATTCATCCAAGTAATTGTATTCTTAGGGCATTCACTCAATCACAACTGGACTGTTCAGTTGGTCTTAGAAGACGTTTCCTTTCTCATCCAAGTAGGTTTCATTAGTTGTTGCTCATAGACTGAGATTGGTCAGATCTAGTCTTGGAAAAAAATCTAATCAAATCTATTAATATTTATTATTTCTGGTGTGCGTTGTGTCCTACTCTCTTCAGCGGTCTTTGAACGCACCATAAAAACACCTCCGCCTTGTATTCCCTTGAGTATAGAACGCTCACTCTGTTTTAAGAAAGTACAGCTTGTAGGTTCAATGTGCACAATTGAATAGTTTAGTTGCTCAAACAGCAATGTGTTTATATAAGTATAAATTGGGATATGTAGTTTGTTAATGGAGAAATATGTTCATGTCTCTCTTGTTTTCATGTTAGCATTTAAGCTAGCGAGCTGGCGCCAGTCAGTCCGTGAGTTTGCAGTTATCAATATTGTTTTTTTGATCGTTTTGCTTTAAAACGGTAATACTAACCGTCTGGAGTTTTACCCTGGTTATCATTAATACTGTTTATTGTCACATCCCTAGTTTGTTCGATTAATCAAGTAATTGTATAAAACCCACTTTATAGCCCCAATGCGTATTTTAGGGGAAAAAAGTTAAAATTTCTGCATGCCATAACTTTCAATGTATATTTTTGTAATTAATGCACTTATAACGTGTGCATTAGTAAAAAATAAAAGATAAACCTCTCCACTAATTGCCGCCACACAGTTAATGTGTCAGTACACCACCGCTCTCATGTGTGCTGTATTGCAGCAGACATGCAGGAACTCTGTCTGCGTATTAAAAGATCAGAGCACGCCATGCCGTCCGAATTTGCTAAATATGTATTTGTTGTACTTATTAAACGATTAATCGAAACAACAGAATATAAACTAGGGGTTATTTATAATCTAATTACTGGATTTAATCCATTAATCGCAGCCCTACTGGAGACGCTTTTCAGTTGTTTGGTAACACTACGCCTCCACGGTGAAATACGTAAACCAGGGGTGTCCAAAGTGCGGCCCAGGGGCATTTTTTATCGCGTGAAAATAATTTTTTAAAAATGCAAAATTTGGAGCAAAAGGGTAAATGAAAGGGACATTTAATGACAAAAATCTGAAATGTCGATATGGATAACTAATAATAGTGCAAAGATAGGCGGCGTCACTACACAGGTCAGTGTAAATATTGTGGTGTGGTTAGATTGCTGGCAAATTCAGCTTCAAAATACACTCAGAAGGTACTTAAGATAAAACGGTTTTGTTTTGAGCAAATACATAATACGCATTTAACTAAAACATATGACATTCTCACAATAAAATGTAATATGTTTCAAAATATTTGGTTTCTTTTTCAACAGTTCATATACTGCAATTAACCACGATTAATCAAAATTCAAGTGTGATTAATCTGATTTAGAAAACATTTTGTTTGGCAGCATGAGTTGAAATATATGTTTAGCTTTGTTTAGCCTTTTTGAAAAATCACACACATGCATCATGGCCAATTATACAAATACGATTAACAAAGTGGCATCGACAACTACTGGTGTGAAACTATTATAACTAGAGATGTCTGATAATGGCTTTTTTGCCGATATCCAATATTCCGATATTGTCCAACTCTTAATTACCGATTCCGATATCAACCGATACCGATATATACAGTCGTGGAATTAACACATTATTATGCTTAGATTTGTTGTGATGCCCCGCTGGATGCATTAAACAATGTAAAAAGGTTTTCCAAAATAAATCAACTCACGTTATGGAAAAAAATGCCAACATGGCACTGCCATATTTATTATTGAAGTCCCAAAGTGCATTATTTTTTTTAACATGCCTCAAAACAGCAGCTTGGAATTTGGGACATGCTCTCCCTGAGAGAGCATGAGGAGGTTGAGGTGGGCGGGGTTGGGGGGGTTGAGGTGGGGGGGGGTGTAGGGGGGGTAGGGAGTAGCGGGGGGTGTATATTGTAGCGTCCCGGAAAAGTTAGTGCTGCAAGGGGTTCTGGGTATTTGTTCTGTTGTGTTTATGTTGTGTTACGGTGCGGATGTTCTCCCGAAATGTGTTTGCCATTCTTGTTTGGTGTGGGTTCACAGTGTGGCGCATATTTGTAACAGTGTTAAAGTTGTTTATACGGTCACCCTCAGTGTGACCTGTATGGCTGTTGACCAAGTATACGATAATATCGGACTGCCGATATTATCGGCCGATAAATGCTTTAAAATGTAATATCGGAAATTATCGGTATCGGTTTCAAAAAGTGAAATTTATGACTTTTTAAAACGCCGCTGTACGGAGTGGTACACGGACGTAGGGAGAAGTACGGAGCGCCAATAAACCTTAAAGGCACTGCCTTTGCATGCCGGCTCAATCACATAATATCTACGGCTTTTCACACACACAAGTGAATGCCACGTATACTTGGTCAACAGCCATACAGGTCACACTGATTATATTATAATTATAACAATGCTTCAAGTCATCTTTGCCAGTGGATTGTGTACATGTGGAACTTTCCGAAAAGCACTTTCCTGTTTTAAATAGCCAATCATTCAACCTTTACCTCGTTCAGCAATTTAAAACTGCGGTTCCATGGCAAACACACAGTAGTTAAACACTACTAAGTAGCACATTGGCCACATCAGACCCGCACACAATCAATTGTAATGTCAACAGCAAGAAAAGTAGTGCAAGAGCAGAAGGGATAGGGTAAACACACTGCAGCTCACTCTTCTCACAGCAACCATAAATGCACACGTCAAGCAGAGTATCACAGAACTGCTCATGAGGACTACTGTTCAACAGAACCTATTCATCCACAATTAAACCAATTACACCATGATGAGAAAATGGATCAGATCACAAGTAGGTCACAGCTAAAAGTGAACATTAAAACTTACTTTCACAGACATTTAAAATAATAATTGTTATCTGGCCAAAATTGCAACTACAGCCTCCATTTATGGCCACTGATCTACTTAAGCAGGATAAAAAGCCCCAAATTATACTAGCAGATTTCATCCGACCTATCTGACACCAATCAAAGTGTAGGCAGAAATATCCCAAATTCAATTGGCTGTGTGTGCCATGATTAGTGCTTAGGCGAGATCTCGAAAACCCTTTTGGGACTAGTCGTTAAATCCTATTACCACATGGAACGTTGCTGAGCCACGCAAGGTGCAGAAATAGTCAGGAGTTAGAGCTCGGAGTATTCTAACAAAAGAATTGTCAACTTTCTACAAAACAGTTACTCTCTTTTATTTTTTATCAGTGAGGTGCAATTATTGCGATATAATTTTTAGGGAAAACAAAAGTGGTCTTTCTTGCAGTCAAACTGTTACTGGTAACACAAAATCCTAAGTATTAAATGTCTTTATTCTACCCACACTCAGCATTGCGTTGCACTTTGGCAAGTAAAAGGCACTTCGCGTGCCATAGAAAAGTGTTGTCAGAAGTCGTAATTATAGGCTCAGCTCAAGCTACGCCAATTGGTCCAAACTACTATGTTGCCACATCAGAGAGAACAAAAAAGTCGGAAGTCAGGGAAAAAAATAAAAACAAGCAGAGCTTATTAAGAGACAGGGAAGCGTGTGCTGGCTGTCATCGTTGACATCAGAACAATTTCCAAGAATGAAACTGAATCAACTGATTACGTTTTTTTGACAGTCCTAGTTCTCCACATCCCACATGATGCTGCAATAGTTGACATACATATATATATATATATATATATATATATATATATATATATATATATATATATATATATATATATATATATACACAGTATATATATATATATATATATATATAAAACTTTAATTATTGTTTCTATAATTAGGCACAGAGCTGCAAATCTAATTATGTTCAAGGTAGAACCATTGACTTTGTTGCTACAGTTTCTCTTGCCTGAAGTTTAATGAATGAGGGACGGATGGAGGGACATAGCCTCGTTAGTATCCTCACAGTAAAAATATTATTATTAATGAATACAATACATTCAGAAAATAACTAGTTTTTATTGGGAATAACTTCTGTTGTATGATTAAGATTCAATATAAAAAAAAGTTCTGAATAGGTTTTTAAATTAACAACGGTTTTTGGTTCTGAAACTAGTTAAGCAATTATTGCCACGCAATCAAATACGTATGTAAATCCTTTCATTAGGAATATTTGTACACTAAAGTTTGAGTTTAACGAAAAAGATAGAGAGAATGACTCACAAAGGAAATGGACCCTTAAAGAAAAAGCAGGAAAAACAAAGAGGAGTGACAAATAAAGCAAAACAGAATATGAACATGACAATGCCAAGAGGTGTGTGTCTTCTAGACTTACCTATAGTCTTGGTGGAAAAAGGTCCTCCCTCCTCCTGTGGTTTGCACGCAAGCATCTGCCTGTGCAGATTTAGCGACTCTGTGGAATGTGCAGCATTCCCCTGATCTCCTGAACTACTATCCTCGAGCGACTCTGGCCCGCTGTTGTCCAGGGTTTGCCCAACAAGAGCCGCATCCCGTTCCCTGCTGGGCCGCCTCTGGGGCTCACTCCTATGGGGGATGAGATGCCGGACAGAGGGTCTCCTAGACGCCTCATGATCATCATCCTCAGGGATTGGGTTGTACCAAATCTCGCCTTCGTCATCTGCATCGTTCTCCTCTGCTGGATCCACACTCCTGGGGTTAGGCGACCCCGTGGACTGACTGACGCTTACCTAAATCAAAAGTCAGACAAAGATATTTATCAAGATTGATTGGTGATTAAAACACACTGATATATACAACTGGCCTGGTTCTCATTCATCTTTTGATTAATTTTCTACCCCTTGTCCTGTTCAGGGTCAAGAGTAAACTGGAGCTAATCCAAACTAATTCTTATTTTCTTCACTTTGGTTGTAATGGCGACACAGTACTTCTCGCCCCCCCCGCCCCCGTACAGTGTAGCTGTGTTTCTTTGGCAAGACAGTAATTCATAAGGAGATTATAAAAAGTACAAAATAGTAAACAATTCTCAATAAGACCTTGGGTATGCGCAGATGAACTGGCCGTGAAGGTGCTCCCCCTGAAGCTCTCAGCTGCTCTGGGGAGGGACTGGGAGTAGAAGGCAGCGTTGTGGAGCACTGGCAGACCTCCTCCTCAGCTCCTAGCTTGCCTTGCAGCTCATCCGTAGTGCAATGGTTCTTTCCGAGGGTGCTCTGCTGCAGCCAGTTGCGCTTCTTTGCGACTGTGATGGTGTGGAGGTGTGGTCGCCATGTTGAAAGCTCATTGGTCCTAGCAGCCCCTTGAGTTTGGGCATTTTCAATGAGAGCTGAATGATTGATAGAAGGAGACGTTTAGATAATGTGAGGTGGTTACCATCACATACCAAAATATATGCAGAACAAATTAATCATGAGGAACATTGTTACCTAAATACCTAAACTGAGGTTAATTATTTAAATGTCTGCTATATCAAGATTAGAAAGAGTTTAATGTGACTCATGCCCTGTCAAGTTGAAGGAAACATCTGTATCAAGAAACCAAAGGGGAGTGCTTATAGGAAAAATGAATGCCATAGATACTTTTGTTTGTTTGTTTGTAGCTCAAAAGCCAACGCTTTTGCCAGACCATACCGCAGGCTCAGAGACCTGTTTGTATTTCATGTGCCAAAAATACTTCATATTCATGATCCACAACACAATATGTGGCACTTTTTGAGTTTTTGAAGTGCAGAAGGCAAGAGACCAATGAGAGAAAAATAAGTCAACGTGTGTGTCCTTGCTATAACTTTTATCATAGGTTATACCTTTTTAAGAATGTTTCCGCCTTATACTCTTGAACAAACCTCTGTGCAGGCCTAATTGACAACCACACCATTTCTCAGGGAAGTGTATTTGCATCCACACATCCTCCAAATTATACACTAAAAACAATGTCCACTTTAAAAAAATGGAATACAAAGCAGCATAATGTACATTTCTAAGAGTGGTCATTTCACCAGCCCATGAGGTAAAAGCTTTGGACTGTTAACCCACTGTCAGGAAGTGAGATTTACATAGCGTTCTATAACACACCTATATTGTATGGTGTCTGTTACACTCACTCCCTCCAAACCTCACACTCATCCGGGTCACAGCACCAAAGTAAGAGTGGTCATTCCACGCAGTCCAGCCCTGCACATGCATTGGACTACAAATCACCACTAGTTGAGAGTTAAGTCAAGCAGTGCAAACCAATGTGCTAAAAACCCTGGGCTGTAAACTCCTTGTCTGGCCCAGCTCTTAAGGCGTTGGAAAGTGAGGCACAGAACACTAGTTGGCATCCGTTAACACATTGGTAGTGTGCAAATAACAAGTGAGATTTAACCACATCTCCTAACATGTTTTATTTGTTAGCCCAAAACAGTCTGATCAAGAAAATGCTAGATGTTATTAGTTTATATATATATATATATATATATATATATATATATATATATATATATATATATATATATATATATATATATATATATATATATATATATATATATATATATATATATATATATATATATTGTTTGTAAACGTTTTGTGCTGAAAGCTGCTTAAAAATAAATGTATGTCCCCATGCACATTCTCTTCTGAACAGCATTTCAATGACCTACGAACCAATGTTTTTCAAAAAGCTTCTAGTACACTTATATCACCATTTTAATCATTTATCTTGCTAGATTTCCCTTTAGACCACACAATTTGGATTTGCATGACTGCTATCTTTCTCCATTATCGTCATGAAACCAACAACAAACATAAAAGCTCTGATCAAAGCATCCCCCATTGTTTTGTATAACACATGAGCAGAGAGGGTGTTGGCATACCAAACTGCCAGGCTGCTTCATTTCAGCATTCCTACTGGTATGAAGAGCAAATAGGGTAGTCTCTAGAACGGAATAGTGTGGTTGGAAAACATCTGTTATGAAGCTGAAATGTCAGACTTTTTAAAGTTCCATGAATCCAGACTTGAGAGCCCCTTTCCCATTACACAACACATTTGTTTCGCTACCATCAGCAAACTTTTTACCACCTAAGTAATCAGATATCTATGTTATAAAGGCCTGTGGAATTAAATTGGTTTCAACGTAAACACGGTTTCTTGTTGGATTATGGTATATTTTACAATCGTACACTTCTAAGTGTAAGAATTAGGAATAAAGTCTAGTTTAAAGGTGAGTTTTGTCTTGAAAATTGAATCCTGTTAATTCAATGTGCACTATTGAATAGCTTAGTTGATCTAACAGCAATGTGTTTATACAGGTTTGGATTGGCTATGACATTTGTAATGGGGAAAGACATTATTGCCTTTTGTATTCATGTTAGCATTTATGCTAACGTGCTAGCTGGCTTCTCTATGAAAGAAGCAGTGTCCCTTCGTGAGTTTATGAAATTGCGGTTAACAATCACAGTTTTGTGACAGTTTAAATTTCAAACTGTAATATTAACTGTTAGAGGTTTTACCGCAGTTTATCATTAAAACCGGTAATAGATATTTATGCTACATAAGGTTGCCTTACAGGAACATCAAGAAACATAAGGTTGGTAGATAAACAATGAAGGAAGTGTGTATCCATCAAGATGTACAATTTGTTGCGGATCCAAATTACAATTGTTTGGTGGATGTCTGCATTCTACCCAAGTTTAAGTTTATTCATAATATTGAAGGTTAAAATCCAAATTATAGGCACAACCAATGCACAAGCTGCTATACAAGCCTATAGGAAGAGAGGGTGCCTCTACGTGGAGTTGTTGTCAACATGCCACCGTGCCATCTTCTTTGAGGGGTCTTTCATAACTGGGAAAAGAAGCATGTGCTGACACGAACAGCATTCCAGACCACGGCTACAGATTTACAGCCTTAAACACTGTCTCCTACGACCGCCACACTCCTTCCTGAGCCTTTCCAAAGCAATAATAGGCCATTGGATTGGCTTCATGACAGTTTACGTCATATTTGCTGCTATTGATTAAAGACATGTTTAGTAGAGGCCAGAAGTAGAAATCTAACCTCTTCATTTAGCAATTTTTTCACACTCTCAACCCTGTCCAATGATCACACCTTTTAAATACATTTTTAGAAGAATAAATCCCTAGTCCTTTTTTGGAAACTTACTATAAATACTCCAAACAGAGAGCAAAGTCAAAGCTGTAGCACTTTAAAAGGTTATGATGTTTTTCTGGACTCAGTTGGACAAAACAATCCATTTGAAGTATTGAGTTTAAGTTTACCATTTAGTCTTTTTTTTTTTATTAGAATGAAAGTATATTAAAGTAAAATATTTTGTCTCTAACGACTGGACAATAAATACCTAAATTGCTAAACATTTGCATGCCATATATCATACTTGCCAACCTTGAGACCTCCAATATCGGCAGGTGGGGGGTAGGGGGTGGGGGGGGGGTCGGGGGCGTGGTTGGGGGCGTGGTTATTTACAGCTAGAATTCACCAACTCGAGTATTTCATATATATTTCATATATATATATATATATATATATATATATATATATATATATATATATATATATATATATATATATATATATATATGTATGAAATACGTGACTTTCAGTGAATTCTAGCTATATATATATATATATATATATATATATATATATATATATATATATATATATATATATATATATATATATATTTATTTTATTTACATAGAAAAAAAATAAAAAAATACTTGAATTTCAGTCTTCCGTTGGCTATCCATTAGATGGCAGTATTGTCCTGTTTAACTTCTCCGTTCATTGGGCAGGCAAAGCCTCTATTGTGGGAAAGCGGACGTGAGAACAGGCTGTCCCCTATCAGTCTCAGGTCCGCATTGAGCTGGAGGGGGCGTGGCCTCCAGCTCCGGCTGAATACCGGGAGCTGGTCGGGAGAAAATCTCTGCCGGGAGGTTGTCGGGAGAGGCGCTGAATACCGGGAGCTGGTCGGGAGAAAATCTCTGCCGGGAGGTTGTCGGGAGAGGCGCTGAATACCGGGATTCTCCCGCTAAAAACGGGAGGGTTGGCAAGTATGCCATATATGCACACCCTGCCTTCCTGTGACACAGTACTGTGTAATGATGCGGTGAAGCATCGTAAATCTCACACCCCTAAAAGGTAACAGATGTCTACAGCCCTTTAACAATAATACAAAGTTGCTTATGTGTGTGTGGTAGGAAAAGGAAAGAGGTGGTGTACACATTGGCTAAAGAGCTAAAAACAGGAAAAAAAAAGCTATTTCCTGGATGTACTATTATAAACCTGTCAGTTAACCTCACTCTAAATATATTCCCGTTCTAAATCTTGTAAGTGAATCATGTTCTCTCCAAACACTTGATCCACTTTCCCATGGGCTTTCCTTTTAGCTTTTCTCAACAGAGGCTCTTCTTTTGATAAGAGCAAAACCTATGCTAGCTACTTTTCTTGTCCATACAGACTGCACTTTGTCGTTCAAACAGAGTTTCGGGTGCCCCATCCGAGGGAATCTTTTGCTGTGTGCCATGCATTCCTGTTGATGCTAATTCATATGCTAATGAGGATCCTCTGAGTAGATTTTTTTTACATCAACACGGGGCTGAGATCATCCGAGGTTGCATCACATGCCAACACTTGCAACTCGCTGAGGTGTTCGGGCAGCACAGTGAAATGTGTGTACTACTGTGCCTTGATAGCTAAATGCCTATAATTGTTGCTACTTGACAACACTACCTATAAGGCTCTCACTTAACATTTTTACTCATAATCAGTCATATCAAATGACCTTAGAAAGAGCTAGGATGTGTCCTATCATGTGACTCATTCTGCTTCTAAACCATGCTGGCATTAATCCTGTTGCCTCAGGTTTCTCCTCCATCACTCGGGCTGTCTCTTAAGCTCCCTTCCTTGATAAATGTGTCCACGTACAAAACCATCAGACAGACAAATTATTGTGCCTACAGCATCAGTCTTGTGAGCTTGTGAAAAAAAAGGTCTAGTATTGTCTAAAATCTATATTGGGATACATGTTGCAGCCTCCTGCGATAACAGGTGAAACTCTAAAAATGTGAATATCGTGCAAAGGTTTTTTTTCTTCTAGCAATTAGATTTACAAGGTGAAACTAATAGGCTCATAACATGCAACTCAAGATATTTCAAGCATTCTTTTGAAACAATTTTGATGATTATGGCTTACAGCTTATGAAAGCCTCGAAAAGAAAATCTTAGAACTACCGGAGTCTCATGGCCAACACGGAGAGACTCAGGAGGAGCTTATATCCCCAAGTCATCAGACTGCTCAACTGCACCGCTGATTAACACTTATCACAACTGCACAAAACCGCACGCACAAGAATCACTTTACTTACCACTGTACTCTTCATTCAGTGACTGTAAATAATGTAAAAACAAGAGTATAAAGAAGTCATACTGTTCCATTACCTTTGTTCATACTACTGTCACTACTCAACTGCCAAAAGAACTGTAGACACCTTAATATTTATTACTTCCTATACTGTATATACTGTTATACTATTTGACATTGCACTGGTACTGTATGTGACTACTGTACTTTTACTTGTACTGATACTTCTACCATAACTACTGGGACTTATTGTGCAACTTATTGTCTTGTAATTAATGTACATCAGAGTTATTAAATGTTTTGTATTTTTTGTATTTAGTGTATTAGATTCAGCAACTGGTGTTTGGATCCCACTGTACGCAATATCTGAAGAGCATGGAAAAAAGCATTTCACTGTGGTGTACTCTGCATGTGACGAATAAAACCTTGAACCTTGAACCTTGAAAATGTTGGGGTTTCAAAAACTGTAAATTTTAATTTTAACAAATAAAGACTTGACATATCTCACTTTGCATGTAATGAGTGTATATCACATATTAGTTTTACATTTGAAGTTGAATTGCTGACATGAATGAACTTTTGCACAATATAAAAAAAAATTTTGTTTCTGCTATATATCACAATATACTATTTGGTATGTAATTGATAATCAAAGCATTTCAAAACAGGTTACAAAGGCTCCCAATTTGGCTGGTGACATATGCGGGAACATGTTAAGTCATTTCCTGTTGTATTATTTTTTCCGAACCTATTATTAATCTACTTGTCAATTAACTGTTAATATCTGGTTCCTTTTTGTTGTAACATGGTTCTATCGACACCCCTGTTAACATGTAATAAGCACTTATGCTTCAGTTGTTTAAATATTTACATTAGTTTTGGGCGATACGACAAATTTCGGTATCAGTCCATCTATCCATCCATCCATTTTCTACCGCTTGTCCCTTTTAGGGTCGCGGGGGGTGCTGGAGCCTATTTCAGCTGCATTCGGGCGGTAGGCAATACTAAGTAAATACAGGGGCAGCATTGGTCATACCAATGCTGATAATATTGACACAATTTTAGGATCGTTGAGTGATTATATTTTTGATCACAATTATAATGAAACAAACAAACAGGTTGGTGGTGAAACAATATCAATTAAATATTAACATTTTCCCTTACTATTGGCTTGGATTACATTTTTTTGTTTTTTGCTCTGAAGAGAGGGACAAGCGGTAGAAAATGGATGGATGGATTGAAGCCCTCTTGTGTTCAGGGACTTATTTCCTGAGTTTATAAACAATAAGAAAATCAACAAAAAATATTTGATAATAAAAAATATTAATGTAACCACTGCAGTATCAACCATATACTGATACTATACATTGTATTGTTACTGTTGATATTTGTATTGATCCACCCACTTTTTTCTACATTCAAGAGCTCTAGCTTGCGGTTAGCGTTAAGCATATCCTCCTACAGTGTGTGGTGTACCATGTTTAGCTATTCCTTGTCCTCCAGTGAAAATGGTACTTGTAACATGGAGCATGGAGGCTAGGGTTGATCAATTAGAAGTGGCGTTGCACTGTGGGGGTACATTAGCCGATAGCGAGAATGCTACAGTGTGTTGAGAACACTTTGCGAGACACAGCTGTCAAAATGCATTATCACAATAGTATGAAAGCGCTATCGTTGGCCAAATTCATATCATTTATATCGTATATCTTGCAACCCTCTCACAACTGAAGAATAGTCACATCGGTTTATATTACACTTTCATTTTCACTGCATTTTACTTCGAATACTCTGAGCATGGATGTACTGTCCATTCATGGGAATAACATGACACAGTGCAAACAAGCTAAACAGCAGGAATGGCATCCCAAATATTCAATCTAATGTCTTTAAAATGCAGGTTACCATGGAGCTGCCCCGAGCTAATGACTGGGGAGGAAGGCAACACGACAGCCCAACCCCCTTATACTCAAACACAACCAGAGTTAGCACACTGGCTGCTTTAGATTCCTCTGGAAACAGCTGTGAAAAAGTCCAATACGGAATAAATAAGACAGAATTTGGCAAAAAGACTTTTGTATTTACTTTACATGGAATGACACGGACGTAGAAGTAAAGCGGACAACATCGACAACGCAGAACCCTTCCTCTGAGTAGCCACAGAGATCACACTCTATTTCTAGCAGCACATCACTGTGACAGTAAACAACAGTCTGCACACATGGCAGCCCAACTATTTGCTCTGGAAAAGACTTCTGCAGCAGCTCACATGCTTAGCGGCAAACACATCTTCTCAAAGAAAGCAAAAACATGATCAGGACAACTAAACAATTAGGTGATAGTTTAAAGTCTCATTCGTGACATCCTGTAAAATGTCAAAGCAACATTTAGCCTTGGTTATACAAAAACACTCGTCACTGTGGATGCTGGATAAATTGCAGCCAGATTAAGAAATATCTATAGATAAGTGTCAAATGTTCGCATCTGTACGGGTCGTTCTACATTTTGTAAATCGCTTCAGATGAAAAATTGTCATTAGGACGGAACTATTAAGGGAAATAATAAACATTTATACTACAGTAATTACATCATGTACTGGTTAAACATCTTCAGAAGAACATCAAATGACATTCAATAAAACAAAAATTGTGGCATAGTTTTTCCATCTGGTTACAATTGAAAGCCAATTAGCTTCACCACTATAACCATGTGTACATTTCCGTATGGTTTGCAACATCTGAACAAAGAGATGTTCCAAGACATGTCAACATACTGTTAGTGCAGCTGGTTTCATGATACACATGTTTTCACTCTTATGCATTATGCACATAATCAAATGTCATTCACACACAAATCCCACCACCAACACCAGAAGAACTGAATGAGTTAGTTGTTATTGGACTATACTGTGAGTGATCCCATCTACAACTTGATGTGAATTTAGTGTTAAAATGCACCTAAATTAGTGTGAAGAAGAGAACCCGCCACCAGTTAGTGGATCTTAAAAGAAAGCAGAGGTCTGAGATTTCTCGTCCCTTTGCTTTGCATCCAGTAGAGGAGAAGTGCCACCAGACGGACTTTTACTATGAGTGAAGGATGATGACAGTAATCATAGAGAGTTCGCTGATTTAGAAGATCCACAGGAGTTGAGGCCACGCTCCTACCTGGCTGCCATGGTATCTTGCTTCCAGCGGACTTGACAGATTTTACCACTCTGCAGGATGTTTGGACACCCGGCTTACCCGCCCCGTGGGTCGCCTGCGGAGAGGGTCGCTCGGGATTTTGGCTCTCACCGCGTGCCGGGGATGAGCCCTCTATGCGTTGCTTCATTTCGGACGACAAAAGGCGACCTTTGTGCATCCACTCTTGCATTTTGTTTACAGTGACACCTTGGCCCTTGTTGACAGAGTTGGTTCCCCGCGCTAGGACAGTCAACTGCTGCTTGTCGTCGTGATCTGGAGTTGCTGATGCCTCTGTGTTGCTGTCTGAAGAACCTGTGAGGCTATTGACTGAACCGCTGCTTTCATCAAAGTGCTCACCATCAACTTCTTGAAAACACTCCTCATTGCTGATGGCATGGCAGACCATCTGACGGTTTGAGGGGTCACCCACTATTTCAAAATTTTTACTGTCTTTATTTGATTTTGACTCTGGAATCATTTCATCATCACGGATGACTGGATTGGTTCTAGGAGGATTTGTGCACTGCAAAGGTTCACCTGGATACCTGATGGCTCCGTCACTAGCAGAGCGCACTAAAGGGGGTTTTATCTTAACAACAGATAGGTCCAGCATGCTCTTACTATTGAGTTTACTTTGAAGGTCTGTTTCAAGGTTGCCACTTAGACACAGGAAGAGGGAGTCAGTGTCAGACACCTGCTGAGGGCTGGGATCACCCCCGGAGGACCAAGAGTCGCTGTCCATAATTTTGGCAGACAATCTAGAGCACAAGCTATCCCGAGAGTGGCTACTACAGGAGGAGGCGGTTTGCTGCTCAGTTAAACTACTAACCTGTTGGACATCCAGACTGATATCATTCATAGCATTAATCAGAAGATAATAAGCCTCTTTCAGCTGGTTCCTAAGCCTGTCTGTTTCCTGGGCACTGTGACTCTCATCAGCCTGTCCTTCATCCTGACCTATGATGGGCAGCGGCACAGCATCTCCATCACTTTTTGCTCTGATAGCTTCATAAAAAGGCAGTATCCCATTATCATAATAATCATCATCCTCACTGTCTAATGGATGCCTGAGTGATCCTTTTGTGGTGCACATGGATGCCATGTTAATATCACAGATTTCTAGCTCAGTTGGGAAGAAGGCAGGGCTCTGCAAAGGGCCCTTAAAGTCCTCAGAGTATGCAGGGTCAAAGCTCTCAATTGTTCGGAACAGGTTTTCTTCTGTGTCACCACAGATCACCGGTGTGTCCAAACTTTGCTGGTTGTCAAAAGTCTTCTTTGTGTTGTGTATATTTACAGTAACTACAGTTCTTGGCACATGTGGGTGCTCCCTATTTAACCCTGTTTGTTTATAGGAACAAATATGGCTTGAACTGTCCCCAAACCCAATTGAATCCCCGACGCTGCACTGCCAAGGGATTGAAACAAAGTGTTTTTTCTGGGGTTCTCTAAACGACAACCCACCTGAACCTGAAATGGTAATTCTGTCATTAGTCGCAGGCTCCCAGTGGCTCGTAACAGGCTTCCGTCCCCCAAACGGCATCTCTCTTTGAAGCGGCCCAATAACCCGAACCCTACCCCCGCTGCCGAGCTCCGGAGGACATGAGCCGGCTAACTCCGCCGGTCGAGCCCGCCGGAGCGAGTCCCGACGTTCGGCGTGCACCACTGGCCCGTCAGCACAATTCTCGTACGTACTTATTCTCTCTGTCGAGTATTCCAGCCCTGATAGCGACACTTCCAAGTCTCGCTCCATTTCCACAACTTTTTCTTTACCTTCTCGGCCAACATTCGCCGCCTCAGCAGCAGCAGTGGAGCCCGATTCTGCGACGAGTGCCTCTCCTTTCTTGGATTTCTTCCCCCGGAGTTTCGCTAGTAAAGTCCTCCGTAGAGGATCAGCCATTCCTGTCCTTTTGGCCCCTTTTAAAAAAAAGTTCAATTCCTCTGGGTTCTTTTCGGCACACTGGTTCCAGAGGGAATGAGGCGGGTTAGGTTGTCCTCGCTCGCCGCAGTCACAGCTTGCCGGGCGGACGGCCTTGTCTCCATTCTCCGCTGTCACCTCCGCACTGGCGACACTCTCACTGCAGCCTGCATTTACTTGCCCTATCTCTCTCTCCCCTCTCTATCTCTCCTCTCTCTCTCTCCTCTCTCTCTCTCTCTCTCTCTCTCTCTCTCTTTCTCCTCTCTCTCTCCTCTGACACACGCGCGTGCGCACACACACCTATCGAGCGCCTCACATTATCCTTTTCCGCATGTTTGCAGCTCAGATCAAATATTATATTCACCACTTCGCCAACCGCTCCAACTGAGCTCCAGACAAATCATAGGCTTGACTCAGATGACGCCACAGAAAAATCTTAACAATACAATTTGATCAAATAAAATGAGTGTATTAAAACTTCAGAGTCATGATGCAGGCCAGTCGCCTGCAGACACAATGTCCTGCCTTGTGGCTACTATAGGTTTTGGGTCCAAAAAAAGATTACATCACTTATGGTGCATTCAAATTCTTTTGATTTTCAAAAAAACGTATTTTGTTTTAGCAATATTTCCCCGATATTCAAAGCCAAGATCTTATTTTGTTGTGTTTGTATGCTCCTTTTATTCTGTATTTTTAATCTTTTATTTTCTACACCAA
>NC_084749.1:27099055-27286555 GCF_033978785.1 Entelurus aequoreus
ATCCCTCTTACATGCATCCAACATCAAAGAACACAAAGGACATTAAAGACATTTAAAAGAGTAGAGCTGATGCAACCAGCCACTTCTACATACAGCTATGAATAAAAAGTAAAAGAAACATATACACTGTGGTGGCCTCTGCAGTGTTCCACGCCATCGTCTGCTGGGGTGGAGGGAGCATGGCCAGAGACAGGAGCAGACCCAACAAAGCAACCAAGAGAGCCGACTCCACTCTCGGCCGCCCACTAACTCGGCCAGTGTCCAGTCCCGCATGGATGAGCACGGAGCGTCTAAGGAGACTGAGGTGTCTGATACCTGCTCATTCAGCCAAGACAGTGTGAAGCTTGTCCGTCCTGGCACTCAGCGCTAGCTCCGCAGCCCTGTCTCTTCATCCGCATCTCCTCCAGTCTCTCCAAACGGACTCTGGTGTGGCAGAGACCTAGGAGCTGGTCTCCATGGCCAAAAAGCTCCCGGGAGGCAGATCCAGAGTCCACAAAAAAGCACAGCAGAAGTCACGAAAGTGCCACCCCTTGTCACACAGTCCCAAAGGTTCCCGAACCAAAAGGCAAAAAAAAAAAATAATATATATATATATATATATATATATATATATATATATATATATATATATATATATATATATATATATATATATATATATATATATATATATATATATATATATATATATAATAACACATGAAAACAAGAGGGAAACACAAAAGGATGACACAAGAGCACAGAGCTCCTGCCAACAGCAGCCACTACAGCGGCGCCATCTTGGATTTTTTTTTTTTTTTAAATAGACCCCCCTTTTAGACCAATTGATCTGCTGTCTCTCTTTTCTGCTCTGCCCCCCTCTCCTGCCTGGAGAGGTTATTAGGTGACCACAGATCAGACTCCATGGAGGAGGCGCTTACTGTTCCAAGTCGGGACCCAGATTGGACCACTCATCTTTGCATCAGCTAGGGACGTCTCTGCGCTGCTGACTTGTCTCCACTCAAGATGATCCCATGCTGGCCCCACTATGGACTGGTCTCTCACATTATTAACCGTATCCACTCGGCATCCATTGCACCGGTCACTCAGGGGGTCTGCGGTCCCTTCCAAGGTTTCTCATTGTGCCCATTGGGTTGAGTTTTTTCTTGCCCTGATGTGGGATCAGAGCCGAGGATGTCGTCGTGGCTTGTGCAGCCTTTTGAGACATCTGTGATTAAGTGCTATGTCAGTAAACTTTGATTGATTGATTTATTGAAGATTCTCCATAGAAATTCAGCACATATTTGTCCTGAAATGTGAAATAAAGTCACATGTCCCACTTTCACAGGTGGGTGCAAAGGCATTTTAGCAAACAGAAGGGAAAACGACTCATCTCAGGGGTAAAATATGCCAGGAAATACTTTCTCACACAAAATACGTTTTCACTGGTTCATCTTAATTATTGCACAGATGAAGACATATTTTCCCTTTCTGTGACAAACCCACGCAGATTGCACACACGGCCTGCCACATGATGGATTGTTGGTGATTATTGGACTGACACTTTTATCTGAAGTGGATCTTGACTAATCCCCTCTTCTTTGACCCTGTTGTTAACTCAGGCCAAGCAGACCAGCAAGAGTGTTGAGGCAATGTAGAAAAAGAATGAAACATTCTTCACTTGAATTGCAAGCCATTTGTTTGCTGTTGCCTTTGCTTGGAATGTGCAGAAGGACGAGCTGCTGGTGTACGAGCGCACGTGTGAGCAGCGGGCCGCTCTCTTTACAGGATTCATAGTGTCCAGATGACAGAAATTTTCCTAACAAGTTCTCTTTATGTATTCTTTGCTCCTAAAAATGAATTTGGCAGTCATTTCCCGTAATACCAATTTTGTTTTTGAGTAATCGGTTGATAAGTAACTGTACTTGGAACGTCCCCTTTCTGACTTGATAAGCCGCCCCCTCTGCAGAGCTGTAGCACATTTCACCCTATAGACCAGGAGTGTCAAACGTACGGCCCATGGGCCGGATCAGGCCCGCGAACAGGTTTTATCCAGCCCGCGGGATGAGTTTGCTAAGTAT
This sequence comes from Entelurus aequoreus, assembly GCF_033978785.1. NCBI lineage: Eukaryota > Metazoa > Chordata > Actinopteri > Syngnathiformes > Syngnathidae > Entelurus > Entelurus aequoreus. The sequence continues at coordinate 27,101,116 of NC_084749.1, forward strand.
AAAAATGACCCGAAATTTTTGAATGAAAGAAACTGCTGTTCTAAATGTGTCCACTAGATATCGCAATAGCAATTATTTGTACCTTTTTAGATGATCCTTCATATGTAAAAAAAATTAAACCACACAATGTTAGTGCACCAGTCGAGGAAAATGAGCAAACTACATAAATAACATCCTGTAATTAGATTTTGATATTATTTTTTTATCTTGATAGATTGAAAATTAACACCAACCAGTTGACTGTTGAACATTATCACATAATGTATTCAGAAAGTATTAATAACATCAAATAAAGACAGATTACTATTAACCGCAACATGTAAGTGTAAAAAAAACCCAACAACATTATGATTTGTACATTTTCAGAATGTGCTTGTTCTATTCTTAAACAAAGAACACAATCTGAAATTGTCTTTATTTTTAAGTTATCGTGCCGTGATTTTACCGGCCCACTTGGGAGTAGATTTTTCTCCATGTGGCCCCCGATCTGAAATGAGTTTGATACCCCTGCTATAGACAGTGTAGACAAAGGAAAGTAAAACTATTAATTTGATCACTTAGAGCAGTGGTCCCCAACCACCGGGCCGATTGGTACCGGGCCGCACAAGAAATAAAAAAATAAAACATTTGTATTTATTTTTTATTAAATCAACATAAAAACCACAATATATACAGCTACAAAACACAATATATACACCTACAAAAAGGTTGGGGACCACTGACTTAGAGTGTCCGCCCTGAGATCGGTAGGTTGTGAGTTCAAACCCCGAGTCATACCAAAGACTATAAAATGGGACCCATTACCTCCCTGCTTGGCACTCAGCATCAAGGGTTGGAATTGGGGGTTAAATCACCAAAATTATTCCCGGGTGCGGCCACCGCTGCTGCTCACTGCTCCCCTCACCTCCAGGGGGTGATCAAGGGTGATGGGTCAAATGCAGAGGATAATTTCACCACACCTAGTGTGTGTGTGACAATCATTGGTACTTTTAATTGCAGGGTTTTGTCACCCTGGTCCATGATTACTTCAAAACGGATATGTTTAACACTTTGCGCAAAAAATAAATATAAAATAATTTCTGAACTTCCCCGCCCTGCCATAGACACCACAGCCTGCGTTTCCTCATGCTCTTTCAGCATTTCCTCAAACATCTTGAGAAAAACATCAGTAGAAGAGGACGCTAAATAAAACAATAGCGACTTACCTTCTTTTTGAGCGCCGGGTCTCCCTTTCTTTCTCCATTTTTCTGCAGGATATGACTGTCTTTCTCCTGTCGAGGATACTCCTGATTTTCAGGATCGCATTCGGCTTGAGTCTGTAAAATATTTTCCATCCAAACTACAACTTTTAACCCGCCTTCTTCAGAGTTAAAATCAGACCTTGGCATTCAGCGGCCCGCAGGCCACATCCGGCCCTTTGTGCGTCCCTGTCCGGCCCGCGTGAGGCCAATCAAAATTACAAAATACATTTTAAAAAGTATCTATGTCGAGTGTGCGATACAACGGTGCTGCTTTTGTTTTGAAAAGCGTTATTTGTATTACTTCCGTGTGGACTATGCTCCTGCGCGATTGTGAGTGAATGTGAACAGCGGCAATCACAAATTACTAAATGAATTAAAAAACATCTATGTCGTGCGTGCAATACAACTGTGCTGCTTTTATTTTGAAAAGTGTTATTTATGGGCGTATGTCCGTGTGTAACCTGTGAGTGAAGGTGCACAGCGACTAGTGATGCCCAGTTACCCCCGAGACTCTAAAAAGAAAAAAGTTGATGACGAATGCCGTGTTTTCAACAAGACATGGACTGCCAAGTATTTCTTCACAGAAATTAAAGGTAAAGCCGTGTGCTTAATTTGTGGTACACAGGTTGCTGTGTTTAAAGAATATAACTTGAATCGCCACTACACGACGAAGCACGAGGAAAAATACCGGAATCTGTCTGATGAAGCGCGCGCAAGAGAGGCCGATGCGTTGATGGTAAAACTGCAAACCCAACAAGGACTTTTTGCCAAATTTCACACCCCCAGAGATGGAGCCATTGGGACAAGTTTCGTCATTTCTCACAAAATCGCCAGAAAAAGTAAGGCGTTTTCTGACGGAGAGTTTATTAAGGAGTGCTTATTGGACTCTGTTGCGCTGATATGCCCGGAGAAGAGGGGCGCATTTGAGAACGTGTCACTCTCCCGACGCACTGTAACGAGGCGGGTTGAGACCATCGCTGGAAACTTTGAGCTTCAGCTGAAGAACAGAACGGCCGACTTTGACTGTTTTTCGCTGGCTTTGGATGAGAGCTGCGATGTACGTGACACCGCCCAGCTGCTCATCTTCTTACGTGGGATAACTGCAGACTTTCAAATCACGGAGGAGCTGGCAGCCATGCAGTCAATTAAAGAGACAACCACAGGTAATGACTTGTTCACATAGGTAAATGCGTGTTTGGACATGTTAGGACTGAAATGGGACAAGCTGGCAGCAGGGGCGGATTAAGAAATTTTGGCCCCCTGGGCCTGACATGGTCTTGGCCCCTCAACCCCCCGCGCGTGTGGGCGCACACACACGCACGCACTATGCAAGAAATACTGTATACTGTGAACAGACATGCACACTGTACTGTACAGAAGAGTGCACATACTGCACACACACTATTAGGTATACCACACAGACACTGACAAGCACAGGTTTCACACAGACACAGGGGGAGGGGATAAATGGCCTAAAAATAAACATTTTTGAAAATGATTACGCCCACTTCAGTGATGGTGCATTGGGTCATTTGAGAGATATTATGTATTGGAAGTTGGTAGCTATCATGAAATAAACCCCCCAACCCACCCAAAAAACTAAATCGGACATGATTTTTGCCCCCTTTTCCTCCCTTCTATCATTAAAAATAAAATAATATCTTAGGAAAACACATTGGCATAACGGCAGCTGTGCAGCAAATTGAGGCTCAAAGTCTGTATCTATTTGTGGTTAAGCTTGAGGAGAAGGAGAAAGGTAAAATGATAACATGCATCGGAGAGCACCACAAAGAAAGGTGTAGGCCAGTTCATGGTACAAGGGCTGCATGCAGGTCAAGATAGCCCATTTCCAAGAATGCTATAGTGGCTGGACAGGCACTGGACATGTCCTGAACTCAGTGTCAGACGTGGCTGCCGAATACTTGGATGAAGTGAAGCAGCTGACAGATCTCATGCTGCCCCATCTGAAGACTGTCCTGGCCAGGCAGAGGATGGATGAGGAGACCTTCCCAATGGACCCTGTCAGTGAACAGGCTAGTAACATTGATGGCACCCCTGTGCACAACATTGGGATGGAGAGACAATGTGGCAAGGTGGACTACAAACTGAAGAAGTTGGGCACACTGAACGCAGTCAATAGGTCAATAATTTTACAGAAGAGCCAGGAGCTTCAGAGGTTTCAAGGCAGCAGCACAAGCAAAAAGGGAGGTTGAACTCAACTGGAGTAAATTCATGAAGGCAAAATTCGAGAGTAGGGCAGATGAGAAACAAGAGATGGCTCAAAGAAAGGAGAGTAAGAGACTAGACATGCTGGACACACTGAAATCTTTTGATGGCCCCTTCACGATAGTGGGGAAGTTGAAAAGTTCCTTGTGGATGAAAGTCTGCACAAGAATGCAAAGCTGCAGAGAATGAAGCTTGAGGTTCAGTTTGCCAGAGAAAGCACCAAGCTTCTGCCTAAAGTCAATCCTATCTTCACAATCCAGGTGACACTTCCCAGAAATGGCAAAAGTGCAATTCTCCAAGTCATAATGGATACTTAGAATTTTATGGTGGTGGTAAGTATTCATGAAAACAGGTAGCCTAACATTAGTGAATGGGTGAATTCTGGAAATAACCTAAAAATCTTACACAGTGCACCTTTAAGCAAGGGGTTTCTTTCGTGCTTTCAATTTTGCAAAATCATCCACCACATCATTGAAGTCCAACTCTCTTGTCAGCTCACTCTCAATTGCCATTAGAGATAACGCATTTAATCTTTTCTGAGTCATTCTTGTGCGCAGCTCATTTTTTACTCTTGACAAAAGAGAGAATGAGCGTTCTCCCTCACAGTTACTGACCGGTAGAGTGAGAAAAATCTGTAGCGCAATGTATGTATTAGGAAACGTAGGCTGTAGTCCAAAATGTATTATTGTTTTGAGCAGTCCTGAAGGGGTCCTCTCCTCATCAGTGTTGTTGAGCTGTATAAAAGATTTGAACTGTATAAGCTCCTGTCCAAGACTTTCATTGAGGTCAGATGGGTATGATTCAGTGAGAATCTTGGCCTTGTGAAGGACTGAAGCATTGGACTCTGTATCCAAAGAGAAAAGGACACTGAACAAATTGTTCAGATGTTTGTAGGCCTCCAGACGGTGATTAAGGCTTGAACTCAGTTGATCAATAGAGGCAATAAATGTCTCTATTTGAAACAGTTGCCTTCCCTCAAGCACAACATCTGGGGATGCTGATTCATCAGCAAACTTTTTACGTTTCCTCGTCCGTTCAGCCCTGTAAGATGGGGTGCCACCCAACATGTTTAAGGCTTTCTGCTCAAAATGATCAAATAGATCTCTTTGGGAGAGAACAAAGGTGCGCAGAGATTCCAGCAATCTAACTGCTGTACCAAGGTCCATGTCTGCTTTTTGAAGTTGCAGACTTGTGGCCTGAAATCTGGACAGAACAGTGTCCCAAAAAGCCTGCCATGAAGGCCATCTCAAGTGAATCCAGCTTCCGCACTAGACTGTCAGCTTCAGTTCGTGTGTCTCGTTTCTCTGTGTCATCAGTGGAAATAACCTGTAGTGCTGCTTTTATTTTACTGTAGTTCTGCCACAGTGCTTTGGTAGATTCTGCACGGCAACTCCAACGCGTGTTGGATAAAGCTTTAAGTGTGAGATCTATGTTGGAATTGCCAAATACCCTGTCCCATCGGTGTGTGGATGCAGTTGTGAAGTTGTAAATAGACTGAATCAAGTCAAAATACTTAGAGACTTCATTTCCACATCTGTCAATGCTGTTGACTCCCACCAAATTCAAAGAGTGAGCTGCACATGGAATATAGTGTATTAATGGGTTGCTTTTCTTTAAGTGAGCCTGCAACCCATTATACCTCCCTGACATGTTGCTGGCATTATCATAAGCCTGCCCCCTGCAATTTGACAGCTCTAACCCTAGATTTTCCAACACAGACATGACACAGTTAGCCAAACTTTCACCTGTATGGCTAGTAATGGGCTCAAAACCCACAAAGCGTTCAACAACACTGCCCTCTTTGCTAACAAAACGGAATATGAATGTCAATTGGTCCACATGAGATAAATCTGGGGTTGAATCCACAATGATAGAGTAGTATTTGCTTGCTTGCAGTTCATCTGCTATAGCCTGTTTGGTTTTTGCACCCATCAATTCAATGAATTCCTCACAAATGGTGGAGGACAGATATGAGGTATTACCTCGACCCATCTGCCCAAACTTTCTGATGTGATCCTTTAGAAAGGGATCAAATTCAGCCAGGACCTCCAGAATACCAAGGTAGTTCCCATTGAGAGGAGACCCTAACGATTCATTTTTACCCCTAAATGCAAGGCCCCTTTCTGCAAGGAATTTAATGACTGCAACAACTCTTTGTAACACCTGCCTCCAATAGCTGCTCTCTGCCTGAAACTGTTTGAACAGGTCTGCATCAACTGTGGCACCTTTGGCGCGGTTCAAGACTGCTTGCATGCAGGTTATGTGCTCAGCACTTCGCTCATGTTCACCAAATCTTTCTGAGTGTTTCCAATCACAATAGCCTGTCACAAAAGAATGCGTTTTTGGGGAAAACAGTTTGCATGCAAAGCAGTAAACATTACCAGTAGAGGGAGAGTACATCAGCCACTCTCTTTGTACTCGTTGTCCATTGGGCAAGTGTGAAGTAAAATGTTCATTGTTTAGGCATCGGGTTTTGCCTCCTAGCCCACTGTTCCTCACAGAAGCTGGATAATGGCTGTGACGGTTGTGAAATGATTTTGCACCTCTTTGAATAAGAACTTCCTTCATTGACTCAGTGAGGGTCTCAGCCCATTTAGCGGGATCACTAGGTAGAGTTGTCACTGTAGATGGTGTTGAAGAAAGATTCAGCTCATTTTCTATGCTGTCCAGAGGTGCAGTGACCTCACATTCATCCGAGCAACTGGCTACTGCTGAATTGGTTGAATCATAAGCATCAGAAGCATTTGGTTCAGTGTCTACACTTGTAGTGGTCTCAGGATCTTGGGAGCTACATGCTAGCTCAGGTGCATTGCTAACCTTAGCTGAATTTGCAGTAGCATTTATAGAATTGCTTTCAGCAGATGTCTTTGTACTGAAGAAGCTGGAGATATTTGGAACACTCTCAAGTAAAACTGATTCCTTTTTTTTCTTTTCTTGCTGAATTTTTTTTCTAGCTCCTCCACTTAAACGTTTATGATCCATATTTCCCTTCTTTCTTTGCACATTGGCTCTTTGCCTATCACAACAGATAAACCAACTATGTGTGTGTGTGTGTGTGTGTGTGTGTGTGTGTGTGTGTGTGTGTGTGAGTTTGTTTGTGTGTTTATGATCGGTGCTGCTTCCTTCAAGTGTGTGAGGTGATTTAGAAAACTAGCAACCCAGCATCAACACTCCAAAGCAGAGAATAACAGCTTACTAGCATAGACAATTGAGAGCAGAGAATCAACTGATTCGTCTGATAGACAGCAGGAGAGCAGAGTGGTCAGTGATGATCGAATCAAGAAAATGTCTAAATGGCAAGGGAACAGACTGATTTGTACTGAGGAGAAAGAGAGAGAGAGCCAATTACAGTGAAATATATTCCAAAAGAGCCAAGTGACTAGCTGAAGGCAGGGACAAATGCCTTGGAGTGACCAACAAGAGTGCAAAGTACCAAATGGCAAAATGTGGAAAGACCAACAGGCAGATCTGCTTTTACCTCTTATCTTCACAACCAAAAAGTTGCTAAATGATGTTTTCAGTCGCTAGCCAGGTATGGCCAAAAGACGCGAAATCTAGCGGCAAAGTCGGTCAATCACACTGACAGTGAAACAAATATTTTGAAAAGATAATAATTGTACACCTTTGTGCACTTTAGTCTTCTATCTAAATATTTTCACAAAGGACACCAAGGCAGCTTGCTAGCTATGATGGGAGCAACAATGTCTGATAGACAGCAGGAGAGCAGAGTGGTCAGTGATGATCCAATCAAGAAAATGTCTAAATGGCAAGGGAACAGACTGATTTGTACTGAGGAGAAAGAGAGAGCCAAGTACAGTTAAATATATTCCAGAGCCAAGTGACTAACTGAAGGCAAAGACAACAGCCAGATACCTTAGCAGAGACCAACAAGAATTCAAAGTACCTAATAGCAAGATGGCGAGACCAACACAATAAATTGTATTAGGATTTAATTTATTAACGTTAATCTTAACAGCCAAAAAGTTGCTGAATAATGTTTGTAGTCGCTAGCCAGGTATGCCCAAAACAAGAGTCGCTAAACCTAGCAGCAAAGTTGCTTAATTGCAACACACTCTAGGATTCAGGGGAATTAAGGATAATAAAGATATTAATTGTACAACTTTTTGTACTTTTTTTCTAGTTTTTTGAGTCGCCAGCCATGTATGGCCAAAAGTCGCTAATTGAATGCCAACGTTGCTTAATCGCCAACACACTGGGACTCACTGAAGGACTGACTGAATAAAAAAGATAATTAAGATAATTGTGTACTTTTCTCTTCTGATATTTTCTCTAAGGACCCCAAGCTATCTGCAAGCAGCAATAATGTCTGACAGACAGGAGAGCAGAGTGGTCAGTGATGAATGGCAAGGGAACAGGCTGATTTGTACTGAGGAGAAAGAGAGAGAGAGAGCCAATTACAGTGAAATATATTCCAAAAGAGCCAAGTGACTAGCTGAAGGCAGGGACAAATGCCTTGGAGTGACCAAGAAGAGTGCAAAGTACCAAATGGCAAAATGTGGGAAGACCAACAGGAAGATCTGCTTTTACCACTTATCTTCACAACCAAAAAGTCGCTAAATGATGTTTTTAGTCGCTAGCCAGGTATGGCCAAAAGACGCGAAATCTAGCGGCAAAGTCGGTCAATCACACAGTGAAACAAATAATTTTAAAAAGATAGTAATCGTACAATGTCTTGTACTTTTGTCTTCTTTCTTAATATTTCTCAAAGGACACCAAAATGTCGCTATCTGCAGGCAGCTTGCTAGCTATGATGGCAGCAACAATGTACCTTAGAGTGACTGACCAACAAGAGCTCAAAGTGCCTAATGGCAAAATGTGGAGAGACAGACACAATAAATTGCATTAAGATGAAGAGAACTGTTGCTATTATTAATCTTAACATCAACCAGAAAGTCGCTAAATGTCACCAGCCAGGTATGGCCAAAAGTCGCTTAATTGGCCACACACAGTAACAGAGAAACTAACAAAAAAAAGATCATAAAGATAATAGTTGTACAACTGTGTGTACTTTTGTCTTCTTTCTAAATATTTTCCCAAAGGACACCAAAATGTTGCTATCTGCAGGCGGGAGCGTGCCTATGTTCCCCGGGTCCTATGTTCCCCGGGTCCTATGTTCCCCGGTTGTTCCTGGGTCTTTGTATGCGACCGGGGAACTTAGGACCCTTTTTCTAAAAAAGGGTCCTATGTTCCCTGCATTGTATCTGGCGAAATTGCGAAATTGTGCCCTGACCAAAACCATCCCTAAACCTAACCTGTCACAGGGCGTTGTGGAGCACTTTTTTTTGGCGAAATTGTGCCCTGACCAAAACTATCCCTAAACCTAACCTGTCACAGGGCGTTGTGGAGCACTTTTTTGGCGAAATTGTGCCCTGACCAAAACCATCCCTAAACCTAACCTGTCACAGGGCGTGCGGCAGCAGATAGAGCAACTCAAACGCGAACTTCCTTCCTTCGACAACTTAAACGCGTCTCTGTCATGCGTGTCTGCGTGCGTCTTACTTAGTCGCGCATTGGAAGCAGCGGGGAACATAGAACCCTTTTCTGGAAAAAGTGTTGTACGTTCCCCGCAGCGGGGAACATAGAACCCTTTTTTTTAAAAAAGGGTCCTTAGTTCCCCGGTAGAGGGGAACATAGGACCCGGGTAACATAGGGACGGGGAACATAGGGATGACCCGCTGCAGGCAGCTTGCTAGCTATGATGGCAGCAACGATGTCTGCCAGACAGGAGAGAGTGGTCAGTGACGATCGAATCGAGAAAATGACAAAATGGGTCAAAGACCAAAAAGTTATTAACTGACAGCAGTGACAAATGTCAGACTGTAAACTTTCTCGAAAGAAAAGGACAAAATGGGAAGATGCTGATAATAACAGCAAAATGGAAAATATAAGAATTTCCAAGTAATGCTCAACTCAAGTGTGTGTGTGTGTGTGTGTGCGCGCGTTAAACTTCTTGTTGAATGATTTCAAATTATCTCTGAGTCTGAACTGAGGGAAAGGAAACCAAATTTTGAGCAGTCTCTCACGAGTTCAAAATACCAAATGAGGAGATTCTAAAAGAACAGACCGGTTTATGAAAGACTTGATGGGGGAGGGGCACAGCTAAGAATACTTGAGTGAGATTCTGTGATCCAAATTCGAGATAGAGCTTTTTGATAATGATAATTTGTCAGAGTAAGGTTGTGTAATCAAAATTTGAGAATGAGCTTTGTCAATCAATCAAGAATATTTGCATTAAGTTCTGTGATCAAAATTCAGAAACAACCTTTAATAATTGATAAAGAATATGTGAGTGAGGTTGTGTGATCCATCCAATTTGAGAATTAGCTTTGATAATAATGATTGAGAGCCTCTGGCCCTCTGTGGATCATGGCCGCGGGGCCAATTTTGCCTGGCCCCTTGGGGCCTCTGTGGGTCGTGGCCGCGGGGCCAAGTTGGCCTGGCCCCTTGGGGCCTCTGACCCTCTATGGATCGGGGCCAAGTTGGCCTGACCCCTCGGGGCCTCTGGCCCTCTATGGATCATGGCCGCGGGGCCAAGTTGGCCTGACCCCTTAGGACCTCAGGCCCTCTGTGGGTCGCGGCCGCGGGGCCAAGTTGACCTGGCCCCTTGGGGCCTCTTACCCTCTATGGATCGTGGCCGCGGGGCCAAGTTGACCTGGCCCCTTGGGGCCTCTGGCCTTCTGTGGCTCGCGGCCGCGGGGCCAAGTTGGCCTGGCCCTTTGGGGCCTCTGGCCTTCTGTGGGTCGTGGCCGCGGGGCCAAGTTGGCCTGGCCCCTTGGGGCCTCTGACCGTCTATGGATCGTGGCCGCGGGGCCAAGTTGACCTGGCCCCCTGGGGCCTCTGACCCTCTATGGATCGTGGCCGCGGGGCCAAGTTGGCCTGGCCCCTTGGGGCCTCTGACCGTCTATGGATCATGGCCGCGGGGCCATGTTGGCCTGGCCCCTTGGGGCCTCTGGCCCTCTGTGGGTCGCGGCCGCGGGGCCAAGTTGACCTGGCCCCTTGGGGCCTCTTACCCTCTATGGATCATGGCCGCGGGGCCAAGTTGGCCTGGCCCCTTGGGGCTTAAGATTATTATTTTTGCAAAAGTAGTTTTGCTTGGGTCGCGGCCGCGGGGCCAAGTTGGCCTGGCCCCTTGGGGCCTCTGGCCCCCTGGGCCTGGGCCCGGTAGGCCCGGTCATTAATCCACCTATGGCTGGCAGGTGTGACAACAGATGGTTGTCCAAATCTCACCGGGAAAAATGTTGGACTTTTAAAGAGGATGCAGGATAAAGTGACATAAATTGAAATTTTTGCATTGTATTATACATCAGGAAGTGTTGTGTAAGACAGTGTTAAAAATAAAACCATCAAAAGCAATCTGCTTTTGTATAAAGTTAAGTTAGGTTAAATGAAATTATTATTATTATTATTATTTATCTTACGGTATATCAAAAATAATTTGAGCAAAATTTAATTGAAATATTGTCAGTGTGGCCCTCCAGCAGTGCTCAGGTTGCTCATGCAGCTCCCGGTAAAAATTAATTGCCCACCCCTGGTTAAAATGATTGCTGAAAATTACACTAGTCTCGCTTGTTACATCCCATTTTGCGCAAGACAATTTGACTGGAAAGGTCCATACTTTCCTTGTGTCCCCATCATTTGTAAATGTATGCAGGCCGACCCCTTCTTTAGTTGTATTGCTACAGGCTGCAACAATGCATCTGGCAGACATATTTGATCATTCCTTCAAATTCTAATCCTTCAAATATCGTAATATGGGATGAAGATGTTGCTAAAACACATAGGAAATGTCCTCTTCTGTAGGTGATGTCAGCAGGCTGATGCAGGCCCGCTCACATTTTGGAGCCAAAAGTGGACATTCCAAAATGGGCTGAAATTCATTAAATAACCAGCTTAAAATCACTGCTGTGTCTTTTTAGGGGGAATTTTACCTGTGCACATAATTTTAAGGTGCCACATTTTTAAATAAGTGCCAATAGAATAGAATAGAATAGAATAGAATAGAATAGAAAGTACTTTATTGATCCCTGGGGGAAATTCAGCACCACAGTTCGCTCACAATAGACAACAGTAATAATAAATAATATAATATATATAATATATTATATATATAATATATAATATATGAATAATATAAATATATTATACACTGATTGATTGATTGAGACTTTTATTAGTAGGTTGCACAGTGAAGTACATATTCCGTACAATTGACCACTAAATGGTAACACCCGAATAAGTTTTTCAACTTGTTTAAGTCGGGGTCCACTTAAATTGATTCATGTTACAGATATATACTATCAAATATATACTATCATCGTAATACAGTCATCACACAAGATAATCACATTGAATTATTTACATTATTTACAATCCGGGGTGTGGAGGGGGGGTTAGGTTTGGTTGTTATCATCAGTCATCAACAATTGAGAACAGAGAAATGGATATTGGAACAGTGTAGGTCTGACTTGGTAGGATATTGACAGCAAGTAGTGGGCATAGAGAGAGAGAGAGAGAGAGAGAGAGAGAGAGAGCAGAGAGAGAGAGAGAGAGAGAGAGAGAGAGAGAGAGAGAGAGAGAGAGAGAGAGAGAGAGATCAGAAGGCATAAGAAAAAGTATCTGCATTTGATTGTTTACATTTGATTATTACCAATCCGGGGAGGGTGTTAGTTTAGGGTTGTAGCTGCCTGGAGGTGAACTTTTATTGCGGTTTTGAAGGAGGATAGAGATGCCCTTTCTTTTATACCTGTTGGTTTATGATGGCTCAGGTGTGATTCACTACAATAGGGCCCCACAGCACACTGGATTCCAGTTAATTGAAATACCACAACACTGGATATTGTTCAAATAAGTTCAAATGTAATTTAAGAACTTGCACAAAAAGCAACACTGGAGGTGACTATGATGTGCGCATTTTCCGCGCATGCATACTAGATCGCGTTGCGCCGGCGGATGGAAGAGGGTCTTAAACGACAGCATTGTGTGTGTGGACAAGAATAAGGTTAGGTGGGATTTACCCTGGATAACCTTAGTGTAGAACAGGGATCACCAACGCGGTGCCCGCGGGCACCAGGTCGCCCGCGGGCACCAGGTCGCCCGCGGGCACCAGGTCGCCCGTAAGGACCATATGAGTCGCCCGCGGGCCTGTTCTAAAAAAATAAAAAATAAAAAATAAAAAATAAAAATAAATACATTTTTTTTTTATTTTTTTAAATTAAATCTACATAGAAAAAACACAAGATACACTTTCAATCAGTGCATCAACCCAAACAACCTCCCCCATGCACACTCATCCACACCCACTCACACAAAAGGGGTTATTTCTTTCTGCTACCAATATTCTGGTTCCCACAACATAGACAACACATCTGCAAGGGACACAGTCCCTGAAGCACACAGGATTGTATAGGCTGCTGGTCCACTAACATTTTCATTAATTACTATTTTTTATGTAATTATTTTTATATTGTTTTACTTTGTTTTTTATCCAAGAAAATGTTTTTTATTTATTTATCTTATTTTATTTTATTTTTTTAAAAAGGGCCTTATCTTCAACAGACCAGGTTGTCAATGAAATTATATTTGTTTAAAGGGTTTTTTAAACCAGGCCCAGTCCAGATAATGTCCAAGTCGGACTCAGCAACACACACCTTCATTCATGTACACAGAAAAAAATTAGGGAACACAACAGATTGCATATAATTTATAAACAAAATTACATTTTCAAAATAAGCATTTATGTACAGTCCAGATTATGTCCAGGTCACTCAAATTAGGGAACACAACAACAGATATCATATAATCCATAAACATAATTATACTTTCAAAATAAGCCTTTGAGGACTTCTCATCTTTTTTTTAAATGTTTTTTGGCATCATTATCGTTTTCAACCATGTAACTTTCTAAAGTTAGAAAATACTGAATAAATGTTTTAAAGAAAGTAATACTAAGTGAATATCTGTTTTTGGCCTTAAAAATAAACATTTTACCGAGTACTATAATTAAATTGACTAAATCATGATTGTCAACGAACTCTCCTAAAATAACAGAAACCACATTAAGCTTCATAAACAAACCAATCCTTAAACACATTTTTTCAACTTCCACCCAAAACAAAGACACAATATGACAATACCAAAACAAATGCAGGGTGGATTCAGGCTCCTGACAACAAAATCGGCAATCATCTGACTCTCTCATATTCCATAATTTTAACATTTTCCCTGTGGGTAAGAAGTTATAAATAATTTTAATTTGAAAATAACGATTTTGCACATCGATAGTGGTTTTATAGATTAGTTTGAATATGGCATCCCATGGCAACGGGCAGTCAAAAAAGTCCTCCCATTTTCCATTTGTGTTGTATGAGGCAGCCTTCAAAGATTTCTTTATTAAATAAAAATTATATATTTTTCTATTTATTTTAGTTCCTTTTTGCCAACTACAATTTCTTATTAGAGGTTTACAAACTAATAATTTAGTAGTTCCATAATTAATTATTTGTTTCCATCTTTTCCCAATTACTCCCGTTAGTTGATAAAATGAAAAGCTTGAGCAAGCATCACCATACATAGCTCTAAATTCATCATACTTCATAATTTTACCATTCTCATTGATAATATCATTGACAAAAATGATTCCTCTTTCAAACATATTTTTCCAAAAAAAAAGCCTTTCCATCTATTACAATATTAGAGTTTATCCATATTAACTGCTGCAAAATATCGTCTCTTTTTTCTTGCACATAAAATTGAAAACACCACTATGAGTGGATTGTTTCCTTTTCCCAGCAGACTCTCTTGGAGGGGATCACTTGTAAAAAAGGATACAATTTATTTTGATACAGTACATGTTTTTTGTCCAACAGGACATTTGTGTACCACTCAATGTTTAAATACATCTTTGGAACAATTGATGCTTTTAAAGACAGACACATAGCTTCAAGGTTGAGAAGTTTCAGGCCCCCATATTCATACTCTTTGTACAAAACCTTTCTTTTAATCTTTTCTGGTTTGCCGTTCCAGACAAAATCGAAGACCCTCCGCTCATAAATCTTAAAAAATTTTGTGATGGAGCTGGTAATGACAAAAACAAATAAATAAATTGAGGAATAATTAACGAGTTGGCAATAGACATTTTACCATACAAGGTTAGGGATTTCCCTTTCCATAATTGCATAATTTTGTCCAGCTTTCTTAGTCGATTATCATAATTTACTGAGCCTAGATCTTCCAGATTTTCTGGGACAACAACACCAAGTATGTTAACTGGTCCATCTGTCCACAAAACAGGCACTTTGCATTCCATTCGAAAGGACGTTCCCTTTAGATTTCCGATCCTTAACATTTTACATTTATCATAATTAAGCTTAAGGCCAGATTGCTGTGAAAATATGTCCAAAAGATTAAGAAGGTTCCGCAAACAATGAGGAAAAATCTTATCTTTGTGAATCAGCCTTTTCTGACATGAACTTCATCAAGAACAAACACAGAACACGCCTCACTGATGCACATCTGCAAGACTCACTCAGAGTTGCAGTGTCAAGTTACACACCAGAGTACAACACACTAGTTAACAGCATGCAATGCCAGGCTTCTAACTGACAAAGAAACAGATAACAGATTTGGTGTCCAGTTCAAAGTGTGACATGATTTAAAAATCTGAGAGTTTACTTTTGTATTTTACATGAGTTATTATTTTTACAAACATGGTGCAAAGTAATGCATGATTTGGCTAGCTAGTTAAAATGGGATATTGTGATTTCACAAGACTGTCTTAGAAGTGATCATTTGAAAATGTTCAATATGAAAAATGTGCACTTAGAGAAAATATAAAAATAAAGTGTTGCATATTGATATTTATCTGTTTCTATATATATTTATTGTGAGAAATCATTAAGATGATCAGTGTTTCCACAAAGATAAATATCATTAATTATTAATAATAACAGAGTTAAAGGTAAATTGAGCAAATTGGCTACTTCTGGCAATTTATTTAAGTCTGTATCTAACTGGTAGCCCTTCGCATTAATCAGTACCCAAGAAGTAGCCCTTGGTTTCAAAAAGGTTGGTGACCCCTGGTGTAGAAGGAGCCTTAGGCCATGTCTACACTGGATAATGCCGGATAACCCCTTAAACAAATAATTATTTAGCCTAATCCCTGTTTCAGCCACCCTAAACCAGCGTTTAAGGTCCCCCTCCTCGGACAAATTTTTACACGGGTAAGTGTGCCGTGAATTTCTTGAATCTCCAGCACTTAGCTTTTTATGGACTCATTGATCGTTTACAAACTGAGTTCGGAGAGGAAGTGAAGTCAGAAAGACTGCGCCCCACACAGGAAGTGACGTCAGAAAGAACGCGCCACAGCCAGCTTCATAACAACCGGAGCTAACCACCGGAAAGATAGAGGCGAGTCATCCAGACATGCCCGTGTTTCTCATTCTTCTACATGTACACACGCGCTTGTGGAAATCACACATGAATACTTTAAGAGAAGAAAAAGCGCGATTGCAGCTATTTCGGATACAACACATCTGAGACGCAAGAGAACTTTCAAATGTCTGGGTCAGCTGTGATTCTACTTACTGAAAAAATTGGTCCTTTCCTCCCGTGAATGTGATACAGGCAGTGTGTGACTACAAATATTGCTTTATGGATGTGACTGTGAAATGGCCAGGCAGTGTGCGTGATGCCCGCATCTTCGCTAACTATGCCATTAGTGTGCAACTGAAACCATCCCCTCGTGTCCTAAACAACTGCTGGAAGATGAATTATTTTGGGTGACCCAGCTTACGCTGACGCCATAACTCACGAAAGAATACCCCAACGGCGGAGTCAACCCACAACAACAATACTTTGGGTATTCTCTCTGCAAGGCCCGCAGGGTCATCGAGTAATTGTTGTAAAATGTTCCTTATTGCATTGTCTACTTTCTCATTTCTATTAAAGATTTGATTCATGTGTGATGGCTCAGCTGTGATTCCCTACAATAGGGCCCCACAGCACACTGGATTCTAGTTAATTGAATTACCACAACACTGGATAATGTTCCAAGGAGATACATTTTAAATTAAAAACTTGCACACAAAACACGGCGAACAAATGTAAAATGCACAACAAACTATTTACAATATAGCTCTTTTAAATAACTTCACAGTGAAGTAAAGTCATCTACTGGAGAGCTTGGAGCAGATGGACGATCAGGTGGATTTTTTAATTTATTTTTTTACCCGGACAACAATATTGGGGGCGTGCCTTAAAGACACTGCCTTTAGCGTCCTCTACAACCTGTCGTCATGTCCGCTTGTCCTCTATATAAACAGCGTGCCGCCCAGTGACATAATATATGCGGCTTTTAAACAACAAATAAGCGAATGCAAGCCATACTTGATCAACAGCCATACAGGTCACACTGAGGGTGGCCGTATAAACAACTTTAACACTGTTACAAATATGCGCCACACTGTGAACCCACACCAAACAAGAATGACAAACACATTTCGGGAGAACATCCGCACCGTAACACAACAGAACAAATACTCAGAACCCCTTGCAGCACTAACTCTTCCGGGACCCTACAATATACACCCCTTGCTACCACCAAACCCCTTCCGCCCCCCAACCCTGCCCACCTCAACCCGCCCCCCCCATCTCCCGAATTCGGAGGTCTCAAGGTTGGCAAGTATGCCCTATGGCAGACCTGGGCATTCTGCGGCCCGCGGGCCACATCCGGCCCTTTGTGCGTCCCTGTCCGGCCCGCGTGAGGCCAATCATAAATTACAAAATACATTTAAAAAAGTGTGCAATACAACGGTGCTGCTTTTGTTTTGAAAAGCGTTATTTGTATTACTTCCGTGTGGACGTATGTGCGTGCGTGATTGTGAGTGAATGTGAACAGCTGCAATCACAAATTACAAAATAAAGTTGAAAAAACATATATGTCGTGCGCGCAATACAACTGTGCTGCTTTTATTTTGAAAAGTGTTATTTATGGGCGTATGTCTGTGTGTAACCTGTGAGTGAAGGTGCACAGCGACAAGTGATGCACGGTTTACACCCGAGACGCTAAAAAGAGAAAAGTTGATGACGAATGGCGTGTTTTCAACAAGACATAGACTGCCAACCAACGTTCCCTCTGAAGGTGCGTGCCTGCGCAATTGCGCACTGCTCAAGCGTCCTCTGCGCACAGCAAATATATGCCGCGCACCAAATCAAACCCATCTGAATCTAAACAAAATAAACATATTTATTCTGTGTAATTTTGCAATGCAACTTTGAGTGACAGTGACAACAAGCGGCCCTAACGGTGTTCGTCAAAACCGTTCAATTGAACACCGTTCAATTATTGTAACGTCTATCGAGATACTTCGAGGCCAGGAATTATATCGATCACTTTATTGAGCAAAACTGTTTATATTCGGCCATAACCACACCAAAAACATGAGTAAAACACTTCTATCTCGAAAAACTAGTCATTTTCTGCCGTACAAACCAGGCCAAAACCAACTTGTCATCTGTCACCAACACGCATAGCACTAAACCACTGGTGCGTTTATGGCCACACAAAAAGTCGGACAACTCAAACACCACACAAAGTTACACTATGACTCCTCAGTCATATGTGTGCTTATTCTACTGTCATGTATTATTAATGTTCATTTATTTATATTAATCATGGAATGCTGTTACTAGAGAAAGTTACAGGAATGCACACTTCTACCTATGCTTACATTTCATTGTGCAACATGAGGATGTTTAAGGGCAACTAAATGTGTTCTCTGAAAGGGGTACAAATGATTTCCAAAGCAGTGCTTTTGGTATAAAGTTAAGTTAGGTTAAATGAAAGTATTATTATTATTAATTATTATTATTATTATTATTATTTATCTTACGGTGTATATCAAAAATAATATTGAGCAAAATTCAATTGAAATATTGTCGATGTGGCCCTCCAGCAGTGCTCGGGTTGCTCATGCGGCCCCCGGTAAAAATTAATTGCCCACCCCTGCCCTATGGTCTGGAAAATACGGTATTTTATTTTATATGTTATGCCTTCTTGTCATTTTCTGTACAGCACTTTGAATTGTGCTCTACAAATAAACGTGCCTTGCCTTGCCAGGAGGGCTGTGAAAAAAAGATGATCTCCCAAGGAGGCGGCGTAAAAGAAAATATTTGAGAACTTTTGCTTTAAAGGACAAACACAAACATTAATTTTGAACTGGTTAAAGCACTCCTTTGATTTAGATTTCTGACTGAGAGCATTTACAAGGAAAGCTATGCATTGACAGGGCCTCACAGTGAGACCCTTACTGCCCCCCCCCACCCCAACTACCACTATGCACCACCACCGTCAGTAAAACATGATAAGCATCTGTTATTACACTGCAGGAGCAGCAGAGGCCCTGACGCCTCGGCCTGCCTCCCAGACTGACTAGACCCTGTCTGGCAGTTATTTTCAGGTCAAAGCCTGCAGGCTGCATTATTGTGTTTTTGCAAAAGTGGGACCTGAGGGGGGGGGGGGGGGCGGGCGGGGGGAGTGAGTGAAGAACCCGTACATGCATGAAGTCTTTGGACCCCACAAGGGAGTTAGGACACTGTGTGTGAACTCTCACTTAGTGATAAACAACGAGTGCAAGTTTCATGCGGGAAATGTCTGGCGTGCCAGGAATAGTTGTCTCACCCAGTGATATCTGTGACATTACAAGTTGCAGAAATAAAGAACAAAGAGTACAGCATGCGACAAGAAGAGCTCCAAAAATATCCTGTAGCCGAGTGCTGCTCTGCGAGCTGGACTGGGAAAAAAAGAGGAAATGTTTTCTGTCCCAACCAAACCACCCCCCCCCTACCAGTCACTTGCAGCCTTTGTGGAGGCAGTGGCAGAACATCTGCTTAGCTGCCCCCCATTCAGATGGCCTGGTCAGAGAAAAAATGTATGTATGAGAAACAGAAGGAAATGAAAAGTGAACAGACTCTATATTTGTGTGTGTGTGTGTGTGTGTGTGTGCACCTGACTGTGTGTAGTAGCTTCGCAGCTGTTGGGTCTCCCTCCTGATGGTTGCCCATTGTTCCCACTCTCTGTGTCTCTGGCTTGCCCCTTTTCTGTCCCGGCCGCTTTATGGGCCTTCTTTTTTTCCCCCCCGAGTGTGCGCAGCAACTAAATTTATGTGCCGGACACAAGCCTTTCTCAGGGTATAAATTAGGCTGGACGCTGGCTGACAGTGACGCCTCGTCCACAGGCCTGCAGCTTTATGTCCCACAGAATCGCATTATTGCTGCAGGTGTTCGCTCATATTTTACGACAAAAACAATCTTCAAGGCACATCACATGTGTCACTGCAAATTACGCAAGGTATCAAATTCACTAAGACACTGAAGTTGTGGAAATGTTCATTAGGTTTTAAATAGAGATGTCCAATAATGGCTTTTTTGCTGATATCTGATATTTTTGTAAACATTCATATATTATTCATATATAAATTTAAGGGGGGCTTGAAAAAAATGTGGTCCCCTACGGGTTTATGACGGAAATTAATTGAGAACCACTGGGTACCAGGTAATATAGCTTACATTTGGGTTTTATTTTTTTGTGCCTACATTTTTTTTTAACCATACCTTAAAACTGCAGATCCAATTCTGGTCCTGAGGAAAATGAAACTCAATTTAGTTTTGAAGATCCTTTGTCACAATGTTTTCTATTTTTTATATCAATTCAATTATATTCATAATCTGTTACTATCAACCTATGCTATTTATAGCCTACTCTATTTATACCCTACTCTATTCAAATGATTATGTACATACTCCTTGGGCTAAATATGGGATCTCGGTTACTATGTTGTGCCATCTCATGTGTCTGCAGTGTCCTGGTATGACAATAGTTCCTTGGATCCTGGAGGGTCTGACTATTGTGGTGATGAGTACTGTATAAAGAAAGACGTTCATTATTAACCAGGGATGGGAAAGGAAAATCGGTTCTTGTTCAGAACTGTTTCCCAGTGTATCAATTCCTTGGAATCGCTTGCCAATTTTTCAAACGGTTCCCTTAACGATGCCAGGAGATGGGAATGACGTCATTACGCGACATGTGTAGTAATGTCAGACAGCAAAGTTACGGGCCGTGGGCGCATGAAACGCTGTAGACTGGACTACATTTTACAAGAAAAGCTTGCAAAAATGCTACTTGTAATAATTGCAATATTGCTATTTCATCAAGAGGAGGACATAGGAGGAACATGTTGAAACATTTAAACATACTGCATGCAATAACTATAATCAAATGAATGAATGTTGTGTTTTTGAACCATGTCAATTTCATCCCAGCAGCAGTAAGGCTAGCACGTCATCTGCTGTAAATACAACAGGTACCAACTCACCGCCTAGCATGTTAGCGCTATTATTTGTCAAATGGAAATTAATGCTTTCTAATGTAGGTGAGACAGACACACAGTGAATAAGTTTGTGGTCAAAAGCTTAGACATATTCGCCACAGTGCTCCTGATTTTCGAGAGGTGAATGTTTAATTGTCGTCGGAGAAAAGTTGCGTCTTTTCCTGCAACAACATTTTCACTCAACTTGTAGATAATGTAAATAATTCAATGTATATACTCTGATGATGATTAACTTGTGTGATGACTGTATTATGCTGATAGTATAATTTATACCATGAATTGATTAACGTGGACCCCAACTTAAACAAGTTGAAAAACTCATTCGAGTGTTACGATTTAGTGGTCAATTGTACGGAATATGTACTGTACTGTGCAATTTACAAATAAAAGTCTCAATCAATCAATCAAACTCAGTCATTTCCATTACACAGGTGAAACTCATTTTACAGAATAATATGTATTTCTTATATTTATTTTCCAAATTATTTTTTTTCATATGCTATGTGCTTCTTAAGACCTCACTTTTGGCTTTGTAAGGTCATGTTACACTATATTGCCAAAAGTATTTGGCCACCCATTCAAATGAACAGAATCAGGTGTCCTAATCACTTGGCATATGTGCATAAAATCAAGCACTTAGGCATGGAGACTGTTTCTACAAATATTTGTGAAAGAATGGGCCGCTCTCAGGAGCTCAGTGAATTCCAGCGTGGAACTGTCATAGGATGCCACCTGTGCAACAAATCCAGTTATGAAATTTCCTCGCTCCTAAATACTCCAAAGTCAACCGTCGGTTTTATTATAAGAAAATGGAAGAGTTTGGGAACAACAGCAACTCAGGCAAGAAGTGGTAGGCCACGTAAACTGACAGAGAGGGGTCAGCGGATGCTGAAGAGGTTGCGGACTTTCTGCACAAACTCCAAACTTCATGTGAGTACAGTACGCAGATAGCTTCATGGAATGGATTTCCATGGCCGAGCAGCTGCATCTAAGCCATACCTCACCAAGTCCAATGCAAAGCGCGGGATGCAGTGGTGTAAAGCACGTCACCACTGGACTCTAGAGCAGTGGAGACGCGTTCTCTGGAGTGATGAATCACGCTTTTCCATCTGGCAATCTGATGGACGAGTCTGGGTTTGGAGGTTGCCAGGAGAACGGTCCATTGTGCAGACACTGCATTGTGCAGAGTGTGAAATTTGGTGGAGGAGGAATTATGGTGTGGGGTTATTTTTCAGGAGTTGGGCTTGACCCTTAGTTCCAGTGAAAGGAACTTTGAATGCTCCAGGATACCAAAACATGTTGGACAATTCCATGATCCCAACCTTATGGGAACAGTTTGGAGCGGGCCCCCTTCCTCTTCCAACATGACTGTGCACCAGTGCACAAAGCAAGGTCCATACAGACATGGACTGGCCTGCACAGAGTCCTGACCTGAAACCGATAGAACACCTTTGGGATGAATTAGAACGAAGACTGAGAGCCAGGCCTTCTTGACCAACGTCAGTGTGTGACCTCACCAATGCGCTTTTGGAAGAATGGTCGAACATTCCTATAAACACACTCCGCAACCTTGTGGACAGCCTTCCCAAAAAGAGTTGGAGCTGTAATAGCTGCAAAAAGTGGACCGACATCATATTGAACCCTATGGGTTAGGAATGGGATGGCACTTCAAGTTCATATGTGAGTCAAGGCAGGTGGCCAAATACTTTTGGCAATATAGTGGTACCTTTAAACTAAATAAAATTGATGTTAATCCCCCATTTTTGCAAATACGATTCAATGGGAGAACCGATAAGGAACTGAATCGTTAGCAGAATTGAAAGTGGAATTGGAAAAGGAAAAAAAATTATCAATTATCATCCCTTTATTATTAACTAAAGTTTTGAGGCATGGATACACCACAGCAGTAATATCATGTTTTTGTTTCGATACTCCATGTATTTGTGTACCGAGCATACCAAGCTACTACTTTTTGCAGAAAAAAAGAGTTGCAAATGCCATGGAGTCTTCTCTTTACAGTCTGACCACATTATTGACTGCAACGTTTGGATAAATCATTTTGGAAACATTCCATTCTTGTCAGACTTCTGTGCCACACTCACAGTAAATTATATTAAGCTTCGGTCTGAGCATTTCATTTGACGTCCAATGTGAGACCAGAGCTGTGGTTTACTTCATGCAGCCTGATCTGAGCCATTTAGTTTTTTTCTTTCTGTTTCACAGATCTCGATGACGCAAAGGATGAGCCTCAGCCAGGGTTGTAAAGGAGCAGAAAGAATATCTCAAAGTTAGTCATGAGCTATACCTAACTATGGGAAAGGTATAGCAAAATAGATGACAGATTAATGTAATTAGTAGTGATGGGTCAAACGATACCGATGCATCAATCACTCATGTATGATGTCACTTTAACAAAAAAATAACATGTGACCTATACAGCTGGTGTGTCATTTTACTGGGAAGCGCCAAACAGTTTTATATCAGGAAACTTGAACTAAAATGAAGTCAGGAGAGTGGCGTGCCACGTTTGACATCGGGTTACGTCTACATCATTGATCTACATGAATCTAAGAAAAAGGAACAATTCCAAAGTCTAGGATCATTTTGATTAGCGTCAAATAAGGTAAATGTTCTTTTCCTGTTTACTATTTGGCGTATTGACCAGTGTTGTGCGATTCATATTCCTTTCTATACTGCTATTAACCTTTTTTTTTTTTTTAAAGAAAGTTTAGTTTAGATCACAAAAAGCCGCTGCCTGAACAGGGCTCAGAAAATCTGTAGAGACTCCTCCTACCCCCACCAAGGACTGTTTTCACTGCTGGACTCGAGAAAGAGGTTCCGCAGCCTCCGTAGCAGAACCTCCTGGTTCTGTAACAGCTTCTTAATTCCCTCTTCTTGAACGCATCATAATATTCCCCTCAATTCCCCCCCAAAACGGATTAACTCGCTGGAATATAAAAACAATATAACATACATCCATAAACGTGGATGCATATGCAAAACTGCAATATATTTATCTGTACAGTAATCTATCTTTTGATATCTGCACATTATTGCTCTTTTATCCTGCACTACAACGAGCTAATGCAACAAAATTATGTTCTTATCTGTACTGTAAAGTTCAAATTTGAATGACAATAAAAGGAAGTCTAAGTCTAAAAACGTTTATTTTTGCCATAATTTTGTAAATGACTTCAGTCACTTTTTGTAAAAGATTAAGACTTTATATATTCACACAATGATAACTATGATTGTATTTTATTTTAGTCTCTAACTGCATTGAAAAAATATGTGCCTTTTTTATTAGGGCATGGACTTTTCAGTAAAACCTATATAAGCATACCTAGAAAAGAATGTAGCTGTTTTATTTTGAATTTGGTGTTCTTGTCATGTATGAATATGTGTAATGTAGCAAAATACTTTAGAAATTGCAGACCCCAGAAAGAATAGCAACTACTATTGCAGCAGATAATGGGGATCTTAATAAGAACATAATATAAACTACTAATCTTATTTGTAGGTCAAGTGCAGCTACTGTTTAAATTCATCAGATCGCCATTATGAAACCCGAATACAGTATCAGTGGATTGTCGATACAGGTAATGAGTGTACCATACATTCACTAAGGCGTCATTTACCCATCACTATAATTAAGCATATAATGGGCTTCCTCCCACCTCTAAAGACATGCACCTGGGGATAGGTCGATTGGCAACACTAAATTGGCCCTAGTGTGTGAATGTGAGTGTGAATGTTGTCTGTCTAACAGTGTTGGCCGCCTGTGATGAGATGGCGACTTGTCCAGTGTGTACCCCGCCTTCCGCCTGAATGAAGCTGAGATAGGCTCCAGCACCCACTGCAACCCCAAAAGGGACAAGCGGTAGAAAATGGATGGATGGATGGATGGATGGATGAACGATGCATGTTTAGTTCCCCTCTAGGGGTTGGAACTTCTTCTTTGAGGTGTGGGATGGACTTTTAGATATAGAGGAAAAAGGTATGTACCCAATGACAAAGCCTAACACAATGTTGAGTCATTTATGCTAGACCAGTGATTCTCAAACTGTGATGCAACTAGCACTAGTGGTACGCGGGCTAATCATTCGATTAAAATTGTGTTTTATTTTCCTATATTCAAACCCAGTGTCACTGTTCAAACTGTGTGTAATGTTACAGTGGCCAACAATATTAAATATGAGTGTTAAATAAACAGCTACCTTGTTTTTAATGAATACTTAGGCCTAATATGCCACTGTATTTTATGTTGGTCATTATGGTGCTACTTGAAGAGCCGTAGGTCGTACTTGGTGAAAAAAGTTAGAGAACCACTGTGCTGGACTACACAACAGTCCAGGGTAACATTCCCTTGGCTACAAATGTGACAGTTTTATCAAGTTGTCAGCCTACAGATCCTTCAAAACAACTACTGAAACATTCACAGTTGCTGCTTGTTTTCCACTCATTTTAATGAGATCCAATACAAGAGCTATTGCAACAATGTTTAACATGGCGGTTGAGGGACAACAATAAACTACTGCTCTTAGTGGCACAATATTAAAATGTTGGTAAAGTAACAGCTCTCTGTCACTGTCAGTCAAACCTTAAAGGTATAAAGATGTTAATATTTGACATTGGATTTCAATACAGTGTATGAGCATCGCACTCGTTTGATAATGCTAATGTTATACAGGTTTACCTCAGTAATATAATTCTATGTGTAGGAAGGTTTCTCCTGTAATTCCAAAAAAAGGGTTGTTGAAAAAAGGTAGCTAAAAAACTTTTCCAGCAACAAGCTGAAGAGCAATTTTTCAACAGTTATGTCTGCGCCTTTCTGGTCATTTTAGTCTGGATATGGTTGATACAATCAGTCTGCGGGTGCGCATTACGGGCAAGGCCAGGCACATACCTGGAAGCTGGAATCTTATCAGAAGCATATTTACAGCTTTTTCATGTCTGCCCATGATGACAGAAAGGCTCAAAGAATACCTGTGATCACAAAACTGTTCCTAAGTGGAGACATTTTTATTCTTCTTCTGCATGAAATGTTTAACCAGTAAAACACATTTGGTTTATTGACAAGTAGCCATTCATTGACAAACTTTAACACCAAGATGGATTGTAGGGTTTTTTTTGTATCACACACAATAATCTAATAATTTCAGTATTTTACACTTTATTTCTTCTGCACAAACATATTAACTGCGCATACGAAAGAAAAACATTGAGCAGACAGTATCATAGTTGTAAAATATCCAAGATGAGAACAACTACCTTACATCGACTTGTAACAGCATGGTAGTGTCAAGACTTCTAACGCCAAGGCAGTGGATTGTTGCGTGGCAAAAAGGCGCCACCTAGTGCCAAAGGTAGACAGCACAGGTCTATAATTAGAAAGTTACTATGACAACACAATATGACTGACAGAAATTGAGCATAACACATCACAAATTAAGAATACCCATAAAGTACATCTCTACACTATAGTATGTGTTATAAAAAATAATCTGGGCTCGTTGCAGAGAAATCATTGAGCAAGAAAGAGAACTAAATACTATTTTATTATGATTGCGTTCTGCCTTCATTTTCCTTATGTGCCATCTTATTTCTCAACATAGCCCCCCCCAAAAAAAAAAAAAATTCATCATCTGGAAAATGTTTGTGTGTTGACAAATCAGCTTTTATGTGTGGCATAAATTACAGACAAAAAACAACAATGCTGAAAAGATGCACACGAAGCCCAGCTACCTACCTGAGTAGGTTGTGCTAATGCTCTTTGCTGATGTAAAATGTTCAAATATGACACTGATTCCATTTTACCGCCACTTTGGACTTCACTCAATCTTCTGTCTGAGGATCCTTTTCTCCTCTTCTACAAAATTCTTGTCAGAGGTGGCTTGTCCTAAGTCTCTCTTCCTCTTCTCCTTCTGTTGAAAGCTCTCCACTCGACGTGTTTTGATGGACACAGCAGACGTCTTGGACTCATCATCTAATCAGCAGGTTAGACAATTTAGTGGAATAGAAATTATTAGTAAGGCTTCACTGTATCGCAGATTTGTCTTTTTTTTCTTACATTTTTTAAATCACATTCTACAAATTGTTGTCCTAAATTAACGGTAGAATTAAGTCTTTTGAATGTCTTACATATTGCAGTATTTGTTTTATTTTTCATGATTAGCTTGTACAATAATAATAATAACAATTATGCAGCCCTATGTTGACATGTTCCTGATTAGTTGTGTTCACTGCGGGAGTATAAATTAAATGTAAAATGTATTTTGTGCAGTGTTGACAATATTGACTTTAACTTTCTTGACTTGTAGCCACACCTTTGTCATGTTGCTTCTTGGTTTGTGCTTTGAATGTAAGTAAAATACCTCCTTTTGTGATCTTGTTTATTTTATGTACCCTGTAGTCTTGAGCGTAATTTTTGGTTATTATGTATGGTTAAATGTTTTAACAGAGTACTCAAGCACTTCCTTAAATGTAACTGTATCAAAGATTCTTCCTTTGTAAGATATAGGGGTGCACCACAAAATTTCATGTCGATATTCGGAATTATGACGTTATATTTAAAAAATAGTTCCAATGAGGCGAGATTACCCATATTGTGCTGTAGGAAGGTAAGGGGTAAAGAAACCCTGCGTGCCACCCAAAACTGCACGAGGAAAGAAAAAAAAACCCACCCGGCTTCGACAAGTCCAACATCACTATTATCAAGTGAATGCAGACCACCTACCGTAAAATTGTGCAAGTAAACATTCTTGTTAGTAATGTTTATACATGCGTCCAGACAGAAGCAAACACAGTCTGAAGTTCGTTTTTCTTAACATTATTAACGCGCCAACAGCAGCCCTCATTACACTGTTAGCACAGCACTAGCCTAGCAAGTAGCCGAAACAACAATAACACACCACTTACAGTGGTTACGGGGACCGAGGTTGCATTCAAGAACACCTTGAAATTTCAGCATCAAACATTATGACTCAAGTAAGTTGTTTGTTGCACGTTCTATATGTTCAGTTTTGTTGCAATAATTATTAATTTTTTTTGTAAATAGTATTTCTTATTTTTGAAGGTAGTACTTGGTTAACGTTTAATTTATATCACTGAAGTATTTACATTAATTTGTTCAACTTTAATGTCAAAAAAGTATATACAAATAAACAATTTTTTGTGTATTTGGGATCCCTATACCATAAATCTCAAAAATTTCACATCAAACCATTGTGGCATGGCGGAGATATTTGTAAAACAAGCTTGCCTTCCTTCATACTTGGTAGATAGTGACTAATTTGTCCTTAGTTATGTCAACATATTTTGCCATATTTGCTAAAGTTTTACCTGAGGACCTGAGCGCGAGTCCGCCATTGTAGTCTGAATTTAGTCACGAGGTTCCTTATTTTTCTCTATCCTCTTGTTGTGGGGCAGGGTTGAGTTGAGTTGAGTTTGAGTTTATTTCGAACATGCAAGCATACAACATGATACATCACAATTTCTAGTTTCTCTTTTCAACATGTTCGAAAAGGAGTAGGAAGAAGCAGAGCTTATTTAATCCTACCCCTTTTCTTTTACATAACAGTTGCTAAAACTTTTGTTCACTTCCTGTTCTCAATTTATTCACAATATACTCCATAAGTAATCACAATAAAAATAAAAAAATAATAATTGGTGAAGTAAGTTATATTTCATATGATGAGATAAGTAATATTATTTTGAGGGTGAAAGAATGGATGAATTAAATAAATTCAGAATGTTTATCATTGTTCTTCTTCTTTGTACTTTGTAAAAACTTTAAGTTTGAAGAGTTTCTTGAAGTGGATCATATTAGTACATTGTTTGATTGCTTTGCTTAATCCATTCCATAATTTAATTTAACATACTGATATACTGAAGGTCTTAAGTGTTGTACGTGCGTACAAATGTTTCAAATTACATTTTTCTCTAAGATTATATTTCTCCTATATAATCTTGACTGGTTCATACATGTTTGTTAAAATCCTGCGCTGTCGTCAATTCCAATAAAAAGTATCATACAATTTGAACTTATATCTGTCAGTAGATTTGATATGTAAGTGCTAAAAATTACAACATGGCTGATGGAGAAAATACTCAGCCAAAATGGAGGCACATTAATAAGACCACCCACAAAACGGTGTATCCTGAAGAGACGGTAAAAAGCAGATTGAAGATGGTCTGTAAAACATAATATGAACAAAAAAATGTGACCCCAGCACCACCACTGCATTTTATGTAGACCACTAGGAAGTGTTTTAAATGTAAAAAATAATCATACTTTGATCCCTTAAAACACCGGCACCATTTTTAAAGCACTGATTTAGTACGAGTTATAGTAGTGAGGTCATATTTGGTTAGGACATTACTACAGGTATAGTTTGTCAAATTCACCTTTGACGACTCCTCACTTCCAGGTGTGCACAAACTACAGTTACATCGTCTTTAAAAATAAATAATAGATAAAAATAAGTTATCGGTTATGTGTAACAGTCTTGAAAAAACAGGAAGTTATCAGTTTTGACCTGAAAAAAATATCATGCATCCCTAATAGGACTGAGCGGTATACCGGTATTATAGTTAATACAGGTATATTTTAGAAAGCGGTATACATTTGAAACGTTACCACCTCTTCTTTTGATATGCCTTTGTTACGGACGTTTGCTCTTCTCTGCGCCTGACCAGCGAAGCACAGGGCATCCTCTTTGGATCGCTCCTGCCCCTTGCGTGTTTACACCAATTTGCTTGAGAACCTATATCTCACCTTTAGAGACTTTATCACTAATCTCATGTGTTTATGTTGTTCACTTCTTGTTAGCGACTTAGCACAGCAGCGATCGATAGCTCCTTTCTGCAGCTTGCTCGTTGTGTCAAATGTTTAGCGAGACCTCGGTTTAACAGTGCCTCTCTCTATAGCCTGTGCCGCATGCGGACTAAGCTAATGTAGTAGTAGCTAGGTGGCTGAAAAGTAGTTTCAAACTAACCAGCCAGCTGCTTTCACCGCAGTGAGTGAGTAAAAGCTCCATCTAATCCCCGAGCACAAGCGTAATGCTATAAACCTAACGTAATAAACAAAATGAACGAAAACTGCTTTGACATAGAAACGGCTAACTAATTACTCTATAAAAAATGAACAACACATTACGTTACTACTTACAACAAAAATAATCTGAGTACTCTCAACAATGGGTGTCGAGCCGTAAAACACTTAGACAACCTTAAGTACTTTGCACATTTTTTTTAAGATACCGGTATATACCGTTTACCGCCATTCGGACTGAAAATACCGCGGTATCAGTTTTGGTCAATATCGCCCAGCCCTAATCCCTAATAATAATAATGCTCAGTTTGAAAGACACAAGTCAAAGGGGTAGTAATAACTTAGAAGTGTACCGTCTGTGACAAACGGAGAAGCGTTTTTGTTTTGTTACTTACATTTAGCTACACAAGAGTCAAAATTTTTGAAATTTCTCAGTAAAGTCTGATGCGCCCCAGTTGCACACCACTGCAAACTACGAGCACAATAATAAACACTGTAAAATTAGTAACAGAGAGACAAAATTAGGTAGGATTTGTACTACAAGATTGAATGTAATTTTTACAGATGCATCTTACCTTACTATGTAGAGAATTGACCATACCATTGACTAAGTACATTTTTACTTTAGCAACTATTAAGCATATTTATATCAAACTCTTTCGGATTTAAATATAAACATTATTTTATTTCCGAGAAATTTTAATTTAGTTTCACTGTAAAAAACGTATGCTTACAGTATACTCCCACGGTGCATATTGAAACAAATGAAATGCAGTGATTACTTCAACTCCCTTGTTTGTATATGTTCTTGTGCATATTTAAGGTGCACTGACCTGAGTCAATAAGCTGCTCCTCAGGCGGGAGGAACTTGGCTTTGCCTGCGTGACCCTTTGGTGCATCCTCGCCATTGTCCTCATACACATTGGACCACTTTATAGCCATGTCCATGCCAGGAGGGGGGCCCTTCTTCTTCTCAGGCTCTGCTGCTGTATACGTTTGGGGAGGTGGCACAGCATTTGTGACCCATGGCTTAAACTCCTTGGGAGCCTGAAAATAGCAGCAACAAGTAAATAAATAAGCTTTACTTGTACGTAGTAGGAAACTAAACATAGTATCTATTTATGATATCAACACAGTTCAGTCCTCTTCTTTTATCTATAAACGTACTTACCTCACTAATATGCTTCCGACACCTTTCAAAGATTATTTTAAGACCAATTCACAAATTCATCATCATAATATTAGAATAAACTGATAATCTCTGTCCTACCTTTGGCCATATCACTCTTAGCCAGTTTTCCATTAAACACAGAGGTCCTTTACTCTGGAATAGTTACCCGTGTATTGCAAACTCCTCATCTTCACTGACTAATTTTAAACATAGATTAAGGGACAGCTTGATGAATGAACATACTCCATCTGTTCCTACCTTATAATGTAGCCCTATTACTTCATACATACACACACCCTCACACTCACCTATACTCAATACCTATTTTTTCTATGTACTATGTTTAGTTGTGTTTGTTAATTTACTGCTTTAGGTGAGAACCTTGTATAAAACTTTTTGGGTTTATTTTCTTACCTGCACTTATTTCTTATTACTAGGGATGTCTGATAATATCAGACTGCCGATATTATCGGCCGATAAATGCTTTAAAATGTAATATCGGAAATGATCGGTATCGGTTTCAAAAAGTCAAACTGTATGACTTTTTAAAGCACCGCTGTGTACACGGCCGTAGAGAGAAGTACAGAGCGCCAATAAACCTTAAAGGCACTTCCTTTACGTGCCGGCCCAGTCACATAATCCATCCTATCCATCCATTTTCTACCGCTTGTCCCGTTCGGGGTCGTGGGGGTGCTGCAGCCTATCTCAGCTGCATTCGGGCGGAAGGCGGGGTACACCCTGGACAAGTCGCCACCTCATTACAGGGCCAGTCACATAATATCTACGGCTTTTCACACACACACAAGTGAATGCAATCCATACTTGGTCAACAGACATACAGGTCACACTGAGGGTACCCGTATAAACAACTTTAACACTGTTACAAATATGCGCCACACTGTGAACCCACACCAAACAAGAATGGCAAACACATTTCGGGAGAACATCCGCACCGTAACACAACATAAACACAACAGAACAAATACCCAGAACCCCTTGTAGTACTAACTCTTCCGGGACACTACAATATACACAACCCGCTACCCCCCCACACACACCTCAACCCCGCCCACCTCAACCTCCTCGTGCTCTCTCAGGGAGAGCATGTCCCAAATTCCAAGCTGCTGTTTTGAGGCATGTTAAAAAAAACCAATGCACTTTGTGACTTCAATAGTAAATATGGCAGTGCCATGTTGGCATTTTTTTCCATAACTTGAGTTGATTTATTTTGGAAAACCTTGTTACATTGTTTAATGCATCCAGCGGGGCATCACAACAAAATTAGGCATAATAATGTGTTAATTCCACGACTGTATATATTGGTATCGGAATCGGTAATTAAGAGTTGGACAATATCGGATATCGGCAAAAAAGCCATTATCGGACATCTCTACTTATTACGTATTTCTCATTACTAATTTCTTGTCTCAATGTTTTGTTTTACAATGTTATCTCTAGTTTTGTTCATATTGTGCGAACAAATAAATAAAACAAAATAAATTACAAAGAAATACAGATAATTTCTGAAAGAACAAAAACAGAAAGTGTCTCGTTATTGGTACCTGGCGTAGAAATGACTCTCCAATTACAGTATTTATACCTATTAGTTACTGTTGTACCTCTTCGGGTGCTTTAACTGTCAGGCTATCCCAGTCTATCTCCTTGTTCAGAGGATTGTACAGGAAAGTCGGTTTGGACACCGAGCTGAAGAGCTCATCTGGCTTCGGTAGAACACTTCCACCGGCAGCCCGTTTGCTCCCTGACCGGGAAGAGTCAGGTTCGCTTTCCTGAGAGTCTTTCTCCGGCTTCTGGCTCCGCTCTCCCTGGCCGCCCTTCGCCTCTTCGTCTGAATCGCTGCTGTCGCTCAAATCGTCGTAGCTCGAAAAGAAACCTAAAGAGCCGGTCTTTTTGTCTTCAGTCATCATGTAGCGCTACGTAATGTCTTGTCTACATGAACTCTTTACACGCAATTCCACACACTTGTGATTAAGATACGATACAACTGCATTTAGTAGGTTGCGTTTCCACAGCCGGACTCCATTTTGAATAAGCCTCCAACTCTGTCGTAAAGCACTTCGTTGTAACTTATGTCGTAAAGATTGTCGCAAAGACAAACACTAGGCGTACCATAATTATCGTATGTATATGATATTACCCTCTGTACAAACAATAATTCCAAAAATCCCAATGAGTACGATAGTTTGACCCCTTTTGATTGATTGAAACTTTTATTAGTAAATTGCACAGTACAGTACATATTCCGTACAATTGACCACTAAATGGTAACACGGTCACCAGAATAAGTTTTTCAACTTGTTTAAGTCGGGGTCCACGTAAATCAATTCATGGTAAATAATGATAATAAATTCGATATAAAGTTGTTAGAAAACACACACGCTTAACATTATGAATCGTCTCTCATGCCAGATGGGGGCACATTACTGCATGTAATGTTTACTGCTTAGACCTTTATTGTGAAAGTCTGTATCCTTACTGTTGTAACAGGATGTATTGCGCTTCACTAACCGGAGGTCGGGGGAAATGCCAGTGTTCGATCAAGAGGTAAAGAATAAACAAAGCTCCCGGGCTGAACTGAGAAATAAGAGTTTTCTATGTCCAGTTTTTATCCAGATTAGTCCGGGAGCTTTGTTTATTTTTTACCTCTCTTGGTCGAACACCGGCTTTCCCCCTACTTCCAGTTAGTGAAGCGCAATACATCCTGTTACAGCAGTAAGGATACAGACTTTCACAATAAAGGTTTAAGCAGTAAACATTAGGGGTGTGGGAAAAAATCGATTCGAATTCAAATCGCCATTCTCACGTTGTACGATTCAGTATCGATTCTCATTTTTCAAAAATCGATTTTATTTTTTTAATTTTTAAATGTATTTTATTTTTATCTATCATATCTATCTATCTATCTATCTATCTATCTATCTATCTATCTATCTATCTATCTATCTATCTATCTATATATATATATATGTATATATATATATATATATATATATATATATATATATATATATATATATATATATATATATATATATATATATATATATATATATTTTTTTTTTTAAATTAATCAATCCAACAAAACAATACACAGCAATACCATAACAATGCAATCCAATTCCAAAACCAAACCCAACCCAGCAACACTCAGAACGGCAATAAACAGAGCAATTGAGAGGAGACACAAACACGACACAGAACAATCCAAAAGTAGTGAAACAAAAATTAATATTATCAACAACAGTATCAATATTAGTTACAATTTCAACATAGCAGTGATTAAAAATCCCTCATTGACATTATCATTAGACATTTAAAAAAAATAAAAAAATAAACAATAGTGTCACAGTGGCACACTTGCATCGCATCTCATAAGCTTGACAACACACTGTGTCCAATATGTTCACAACGATAAAATAAGTCATATTTTTGGTTCATTTAATAGTTAAAACAAATTTACATTATTGCAATCAGTTGATAAAACATTGTCCTTTACAATTATAAAAGCTTTTTACAAAAATCTACTACTCTGCTTGCATGTCAGCAGACTGGGGTAGATCCTGCTGAAATCCTATGTATTGAATGAATAGAGAATCCTTTTGAATCGGGAAAAATTTGTTTTTGAATCGAGAATCGTGTTGAATTGAAAAAAAAAAAAAGATTTTGAATCGAATCGTGACCCCAAGAATCGATATTGAATCGAATCATGGGACACCCAAAGATTCACAGCCCTAATACACGTCTATGTTTTAGGTGATAGTCCTGCACAGCGTCCATCCATCCATTTCTACCGCTGTCCCTCTCGCGACTTGTCCAGGGTGTACCCCGCCTTTCTCCCGAGTGCAGCTGAGATAGGCTCCAGCACTCCCTGCCACCCCTGCACAACGTCCAATAAGCTATCTACGATGATTCCCCTCCTAAACAATATTTCTAAGCTTCTGTTACGATAAGTTGCTTTTGCCCATCTGGCAACGCCAATTATTTGTTTCCATCCATCCATTTCCTACCGCTTGTTCTTTTCGGGGTCGCGGGGGGTGCTGGAATTTTTTTTTTTTTTAAAAACACTTTATTTATAAACCGAACTGGTAATCAATCAAATCAATACAATCATAATACAAACTGGGAACAATAAAAACTATACATAACAGAAAAAAACAATAAAAACATATCTGTGATTACACAAGAGGAGAACAAATATACTGTAAGCAGGGGTCACCAACCTTTTTGAAACCAAGGGCTACTTCTTGGGTACTGATTAATGCGAAGGGCTACCAGTTAGATACACACTTAAATAAATTGCCAGAAGTAGCCAATTTGCTCAATTTACCTTTAACTCTGTTATTATTAATAATTAATGATATTTATCTTTGTGGAAACACTGATCATCTTAATGATTTCTCACAATAAATATATATAGAAACAGATAAATATCAATATGCAACACTTTATTTTTACATTTTCTCTAAATGCACATTTTTCAAATTGAACACTTTCAAATGATCACTTCTAAGACAGTCTTGTGAAATCACAATATCCCATTTTAACTAGCTAGCCACTAACATTTTTTAACAAATCATGAATTACTTTGCACCATGTTTGTACAAATAATAACTCATGTAAAATACAAAAGTAAACTCTCAAATTTTTAAATCATGTCACACTTTGAACTGGACACCAAATCTGTTATCTGTTTCTTTGTCAGTTAGTGGGAAGCCTGGCATTGCATGCTGTTAACTAGTGTGTTGTACTCTGGTGTGTAACTTGACACTGCAACTCTGAGTGAGTCTTGCAGATGTGCATCAGTGAGGTGTGTTCTGTGTTTGTTCTTGATGAAGTTCATGTCAGAAAAGGCTGATTCACAAAGATAAGATTTTTCCTCATTGTTTGCGGAACCTTCTTAATCTTTTGGACATATTTTCACAGCAATCTGGCCTTAAGCTTAATTATGATAAATGTACAATGTTAAGGATCGGAAATCTAAAGGGAACGTCCTTTCGAATGGAATGC
This sequence comes from Entelurus aequoreus, assembly GCF_033978785.1. NCBI lineage: Eukaryota > Metazoa > Chordata > Actinopteri > Syngnathiformes > Syngnathidae > Entelurus > Entelurus aequoreus. The sequence continues at coordinate 27,137,236 of NC_084749.1, forward strand.
AAAGTGTTGTGTTTATAAATTTTATGCAATCTGTTGTGTTCCCTAATTTTTTTCTGTGTACATGAATGAAGGTGTGTGTTGCTGAGTCCGACTTGGACATTATCTGGACTGGGCCTGGTTTAAAAAACCCTTTAAAAAAATCTAATTTCATTGACAACCTGGTCTGTTGAAGATAAGGCCCTTTTTAAAAAAAAATAAAAAAAATAAGATAAATAAATAAACATTTTCTTGGATAAAAAAGAAAGTAAAACAATATAAAAATAATTACATAAAAAATAGTAATTAATGAAAATGTTAGTGGACCAGCAGCCTATACAATCATGTGTGCTTCAGGGACTGTGTCCCTTGCAGATGTGTTGTCTATGTTGTGGGAACCAGAATATTGGTAGCAGAAAGAAATAACCCCTTTTGTGTGGATGATTGTGCATGGGGGAGGTTGTTTGGGTTGATGCACTGATTGAAAGTGTATCTTGTGTTTTTTCCATGTAGATTTAATTTAAAAAAAAAAAAAAAAAAAAAAAAAAATTTTTTTTTTTTTTTTTTTAACATTTTTTTTTTTTTTTTTTTTTAGAGCAGGCCCGCGGGCGACTCATCTGGTCCTTACGGGCGACCTGGTGCCCGCGGGCACCGCGTTGGTGACCCCTGCTGTAAGCATTTTCACAAAGTGTATAATTTGTGCATTTTTGATTTTCATTATTTTAATGCATTTCAATACAGTTTAAAGTACTTTTTAAAAGCAAGTACCGTGTTTGGGATTTTTTTTAAACACATTAATGGATATACAAGTTTGCAAGACACAATCCAGTGTTAGACGACTATTCTTTTTAGTTTGGGAGTTAGATACTGGTCATAATAAAAAAATGAAATAAAAATGAACTAAAACTCCTCAGAACTTTAGACATTAGGGGTGGCCAATGAAAAATAAAATAGATGCACCTACACTAACTCGCCGTTAGATGTCAGTGTAGTCAAGCCAATAACGATTCGTAGTACTATAATGGTAGCTGGTATTGGATTAACATTAGCTCAATGAAGTACTGCTGCCGTCAGCAATCAACATTTATAAGATATAATATTTACTGTAGTATGAACTAACCTTTCAATGCAAACCATCCCTCAAGCCATCATTATTAAGTGCATGTTGTTCCATGTGTCGCATTAACCACTGCGTCACATTGATTTGCAGGATAGGAGTTTTCTAGATGCATATACGTTTTCTACAGCCAGCCCTAGTTGAGCACTGCTATCCGATTATACTTAAATTCAACCAATCTCCGCGAAATATGCACGACCTCGCAATTTTGTCCAATCCCCGCAAATTCCCCCGCACATTTTGACCAATCATCGACATTTTCACCAATCAAAATTATCCCAGCAACACCCAAACGCAACTCAACTGTCTAACCAATCAAATGTCTCCCCACGTCTTCACTTCCTTGTTTACATTGACAGAGTCTTTCATTCACCAACAAAAAAATTAACCACTTTAGATCACTCCTAACAGCAGTAATTGATTGATTGATTGAAACTTTTATTAGTAGATTGCAAAGGAAGATTATACTTTATATGAAACAGTACAGTCAACACAGTAAAATACATATTCCGCACAATTGACCACTTAATGGTAACACCCGAATAAGTTTTTCAACTTGTTTAAGTCGGGGTCCACGTTGATCAATTCATAGTAATTCATGATGGGCAAGCTACTTGGAAAATGTACAAGTCACTCTCGATTAAATGTAGCTAACCATGAATTGATTAACGACCCGACTTAACCCTTGTGTAATGTTCATATTGTTGTTACTCAGCCAGCGTTTGTGGGTCTGATGGACCCGTTGCATTTTGTGGCTTTTAATGCCTCACAATCAAACACTTTTATGTTAAAATACTGAACAGATGTTTACCTTATCCCAATAAACATCTGTTCAGTATTTTAACATAAAAGTGTTTGATTGTGAGGCATTAAAAGCCACAAAATGCAACGGGTCCATCAGACCCACAAACGCTGGCTGAGTAACAACAATATGAACGTTGCACGGAAAATTTCTCTGCCAGTTTCTGCATCCCACAGGGATTCTTCTTTTGTGTTTCTGGACCTGCGGTTCCCACACAAGGTTGCAACATTGTTTGTCAACACTGTCTGCTCTCATTTTCTCGCACATTTAACCCTCTGATGTTCTGTGTACCTACAATCTGTCCTCCTCCTGTCTAGGCCTGCTGTGTGTGTGTGTGTGTGTGTGTGTGTGTGTGTGTGTGTGTGTGTGTGTGTGTGTGTGTGTGTGTGTGTGTGTGTGTGTGTGTGTGTGTGTGTGTGGTACACAGAACATCAATTTCCACACTTCTATTCGCCCCGGGTCAACTGGACCCGGATATCTTATATGTAATAGAAATGTGTAGGGGGGTGTATGGTGCGTGGTCATTAAATATGTATTCTGATATATGTTCTTCACAGAAAATGAGCCAAAGTCAGTGAGTCTCAGTTTGAAAAATTAATTAATTGTATCATTTTTCTTTTAATAAAAAATGAAAACGGGTCCTACAGATACCACACAAGGGTTAAACAAGTTGAAAAACTTATTCGGGTCTAACCATTTAGTGGTCAATTGTACGGAATATGTACTGTACTGTGCAATCTACTAATAAAAGTTTAAATCAATCAATCAATCAAGCTTTCCCCGGAGAATTGTAGCAAGCTACACGGCCAAAGTAGCTTGCTACATCAAAGCTACATTTACCAGCATTTATAGCTATGAGCATACAAGTATAACATCATTGTTAAAGTGACTGGGTGTGTACAAATGGACCTAATAAGGTTCCTTTACTATTAACTATCTGTAATTTAGCTGGGGACAACCTACAACTACCCCTTCGGGTCCCCGCACCCCACTGTATTTATTTATATGGTTTGCCTTTTCTTTGGCCCACCCCTATAATGTAATTCATTTTTTCTACCTACAGTAAAAAAAAAAAAAACATCTATCGATATCAAAAACAATGACTTGTGTCATTGTCTACCTTTAAGACCCTTCTTAAAAACATTTTTACTCCGTGGCTTTTAACCCAGCATGAGACTTTGAACTGTTTAAACTGTTTTTAACTTTTTAACTGCCTTTTAGCAAACACATTCCTCTTAAGATCATTTTTATCTGCTCTTTTTTCCAATATTTGTTTTACCTCTCTTTTAAGTGATATGTTTTAGTCCGTCCTCTGCCTGTAATTCTATGCTTTTTATATGTTTACTTGTTTGTGGTGTACAGCCCTTTGTTTTACAACTGTAGTTGTTTTTAGAGGGATTTATAAATAAAGTTGGTATGGTATAGTATGGTTGTGTGGGAACAGTTGGTAATGGTTATGTGCAGTAAAACTTTTAGCTACTACTGAGCTACATGGGTCTAAATATAGCTAAGTTACAGGAAAAGCTACTTGTTAAAAAAGTAGCGAAACTACCGCCAAACTATTGGAAAATGTCGTTAAGCTACGTATCTTAGCTACATGTCGCTTGTTACTGCCCATGACTGCCTAACAGTTACCAGTGTTCTAACCGAAAGTGCGGGTAAGCTACATCAATGTGTTGGAAATAAACAAAAGTTTATGATCGACATTCAACTTTCAAAACATGCACGAATGTGCACGAGAATGCCTGAAGTTTGTGGACGACAGAGCAGACTATAGGACATAATAGTAATTATAATAATACATATAAAAATAACAACAACAATTTATTTACTTCCTGACAATATACATGCATGAATTCTAAATACAATAAGACCTTTGGTGGTGTTTGTTTTACAGACTATGCATGTGTGTATGTGAAAAGGTCACATCTGTAAACAATAAACATGTCAGCAGATGGAGCACACTGTTGATTAAGAGATGTGTTACACTGCCTAAATTACACTTTACTGTATAAATAAAGAATATATTGAAAATAACTTTATTAAGCATATGTACATATACAGTAGTTCACATAAGTGAGTACACCCTTCAACTATTTTTAATACAGTACATCCTTTTTAAGGCGGAATACTACAAAACCCAAAACCAGTGAAGTTGGCATGATGTGTAAATAGTAAATAAGAACAGAATACAATGATTTGCAAATCATTTTTAACCTATATTCAATTGCATAGACTGCAAGGACAAGATACTTAACGTTCAAACTGGAAACATTTGTTATTTTTTGCAAATATTGGCTCATTTGGAATTTGATGCCTTCAGCATGTTTCAAAAAAGCTGGCCCAAGTGTCAAAAAGACTGAGTAAGTTGAGGAATGCTCACCAAACACTTATTTGGAACATGCCACAGGTGAACAGGCTAATTGGGAACAGGGGGGTGTCATGATTGGGTATAAAAGCAGCTTCCATGAAATGCTCAGTCATTCACAAACACCTTTGGGGTGAGGCTCACAACTTTGTGAACAAATGCGTGAGCAAATTGTCGAACAGTTTAAGAACAACATTTCTCAATGAGCTATTGCAAGGAATTCAGGGATTTCACCATCTACGGTCCGTAATATCATAAAAAGGTTCAGAGAATCTGTAGAAATCACTGCAAGTAAGCGATGATATTAGGGTCCTTCGATCCCTCAGGCGGTACTGCATCAAAAAGCGACATCAGTGTGTAAAGGATATCACCACATGGGCTCAGGAACACTTCAGAAAACCACTGTCAGTACAGTTTGTCGCTACATCTGTAAGTGCAAGTTAAAACTCTACTATGTAAAGCGAAAGCTATTTATCAACAACACCCAAAAACGCCACCGGCTTTGCTGGGCCCAAGCTCATCTAAGATGGACTGATGCAAAGTGGAAATGTTTTCCGTGGTCTGACAAGTCCATCCATCCATCCATCCATCCATCCATCCATCCATTTTCTACCGCTTGTTGTTTTTGGAAACTGTGGACGTTGTGTCCTCCGGACCAAAGGGGAAAAGAACCATCCGGATTGTTTTAGGCGCAAAGTTCAAAAGCCAGCATCTGTGATGGTATGGGGGTGTATTAGCAGAGGTGTGGACTCGAGTCACATGACTTGGACTCGAGTCAGACTCGAGTCATGAATTTGATGACTTTAGACTCGACTTGACAAAATGTAAAGAGACTTGCAACTCGACTTAGACTTTAACATCAATGACTTGTGACTTCACTTGGACTTGAGCCTTTTGACTTGACATGACTTGCTACTTTCCCCAAAACCTAAAGCTTAAAAAGTTATTTGGGAGCGCTCCGTAGCCTTCATTTTGTACGTGTCTGTCTATCAGCGTGTGTGCTGCGTGTCAGCGTGTGTGCTCTCAGTACAACAGCCAATCAAATTAGATCTACATTGTTTTCATCACACAGCATTGATCCAATCAAATTGCAGGACAACCAATGAACAAGAGTTGTCAAACAACGCACCAGTGAGAAAGATTTATACCAAAGTTGGTTTCGTTCGGGTATAAAAACTACGACTTGGTCAACAAAAAACGAATTGCAGTATGCTAAACATGCAGTTCGAATATTACAGACGGAGACGCAACAACTTCCAACTTCGTTCGACATTTGAAGTTGCACAAAGAAGGGTAAGTTTTGAATGTAAGAAAACGTTTATTGGCTAAGTAACGTGACTTTTATTTGCTGTGTAGTTAAATCAGTGATGCTGTATACTCACTGCTAACGTCATAACCATAGACATCTTATAAGTAGACGCAGCGTCGAGCGCTACTGCCTACTGGCGCAGACGAGACGCGGGGCCGCCATCTTGGAGTGGTGAACCGCTCCACTCAGTGCAATTCATTTGGCAGGAGCAATGAACTGTCAGCGCATTTAATTCATTTTACCTCACTGAATACCACTCATTTTCACGCGCTTTTTTGTCAGACGTGTAGCTATGATAACGGACACATGTTTTATTATTCATAGTTTGCTTAACAGTAATATAATATTCTTATATGCTATAAGTGACCAGACGTCCAAGATCAAAACTGGGAATATAAGCCCAGAGAAGGGGGAAAAAAACGGTCAGCTATTTTTAAGTTGAAGAAACAATATGATTAGGTTATATATACATGCGTATATCCTACATAAACAATGTATGAATACATTAGATATCTATATATCTTATAGACCGTATCTCTGTTGCTGCAGCAGCAGAGAGTTTATTCTGTCTTGACACTTTGTATTGATATTTTGTATTACATTCTTCCCTTAAATGATAATGTTTACAGTGATTGTTATATATGTATTTTTTATGTATGTCGCTTTGGATAAAAGCGTCTGCCAAATACTTAAACATATATAAACACCTGAAACTCTTTATATCAGCTAAAACCACCAATCTGTTTCACTGGATTCAGAATAAAACCAAATGCTGTCTTACCCAACAATGTTAGTATTTGAATATTGTTACTTGAAGACTTATTCCTGGTTACAATTATACTGTTAAGAAAGTATTGTCTTATATTTTGCCTAAAATGAGAATGCATCATAATCAGTGGCGGCTGGTGAATTTTCTTTTAGGTGGGGCTGAAAGTTTGTAAACCAAACCCCTGTAGGGGCGTCATCCTCCCCCAGAAGATTTATTTGTGATTTTCACATACAAATATTAAAGATCTTTGCTCCTTCTCAACTCTGTGGTAATATTATTTTTATAAAATACAACCAATAGTACATTAATGTTAAATCTTACTTGTGAAAAGTAATCCCCCGATTTCTATTTTCAACAGTCCGCTCATTTGAGCAGGAAAACGCTGAACACCAGCCCGGCATCTTTGTTTTCTACCTGTCAACTGTCAGTTTAGGCTGCTCGCCGGCTCCTCATCACCACTTCAAGATGCAATTTGCTCGCGTCACAGCAACCAATACTGCGTCTACTTATAAGATGTCTATGGTTATAACATCATTTCAAACACAGCAATATGTTGCGTCCACTGCAGTTTGCTACCTTATTCATACTTTTTGTCAAGTGATTTTTTTAAGCAGGGTTGCATGAGGTACCTAAACATAATGTTTTGTTAGTCAATGTATCACACACAGTAACGTAACGTTAGTCAATGTATCACACACAGTAACATAACGTTAGACGGCGGTCAGCAGCACCGCATATTTTAGCCACCTACAAAAAGACAAACATAGTCAAATAAAGGTCAGTTAAAATGTATACTATATTAAGAATATGTGTACATATTGCATAGGGCCCTGACATCTAAAAAGTACAACTCTGTTCATTGTTATGTTCATGTATTTGTTATGTTTTTCATGTGTACGCACACATAAACACACATACAGTATGAGATGAGATCAATGAGATAAGGTAAGAACAGAATAGAAACTGCTGTGGAACTAGTTACAATGCAATATGCCATGGAAATACAATGTTAACACTTTTGTACAAATAAGTACAGTTGCACTGGTTTTTGCAAATGTGTTTATTCTGTAAAGGAATGGGTTAAATGTTTACAATTGTTTAAACTATTAAAATGACTGGTTAATAGTGCTATTATGAATTGCAATGTCAGTACTATTTTTTTTCCTGCTATTTCAAATGCACTTGTTTTAATAAATAAATACAGCGGTTTAAAAGCATACACAATCTGTGTAAAAATATTAGTCTGTGGTTAAAAGGACTTGAAAGGACTCGAAACTCAAAATGCAGGACTTGTGACTTGACTTGAGACTTTCCAGTCTTGACTTTGGACTTGACTCGGGACTTGCCTGTCTTGACTCGGGACTTGACTCGAGACTTGAGGGCAAAGACTTGAGACTTACTTGTGACTTGCAAAGCAATGACTTGGTCCCACCTCTGTGTATTAGTGCCCAAAGCATGGGTCACTTACATAGCCGTGAAGGCACCATTAATGCTGAAAGGTACATACAGGATTTGGAGCAACATATGTTGCCATCCAAGGAACGTTATCATGGACGCCCCTGCTTATTTCAGCAAGACAATGCCAAGCCACGTGTTACAACAGCATGGCTTCATTGTAAGAGTGTGGGTACTAGACTGGCCTGCTTGTATTCCAGATCAGTCTCCCATTGAAAATGTGTGGCGCAATATAAATGATAAATGGGTTATACTTGTATAGCGCTTTTCTACCTTCAAGGTAGTCAAAGCGCTTTGACAGTATTTCCACATTCACCCACTCACACACACATTCACACACTGATGGCGGGAGCTGCCATGCAAGGCGCTAACCAGCAGCTATCAGGAGCAAGGGTGAAGTGTCTTGCCCAAGGACACAACGGACGTGACTAGGATGGTAGAAGGTGGGGATTGAAGGTGGGGATTGAACCCCAGTAACCAGCAACCCTCCGATTGCTGGCACAGCCACTCTACCAACTTCGCCACTCTACCAACTTCGCCACGCCGTATGAAGCGTAAAATACAACAATGGAGACCCCGGACTGTTGAACAACTTAAGCTGTACATCAAGCAAGAATGGGAAGTAATTCCACCTGAAAAGCTTCAAAAATTGGTCTCCTCAGTTCCCAAACGTTTACTAAGTGTTGTTAAAAGGAAAGGCCATGTAACACAGTGGTAAATGCAATGTGTTGCTGCCATTAAATTTTAAGTTAATGATTATTTGCAAAAAAAAAAAGTTTCTCAGTCGAACATTAAATAACTTGTCTTTGCAGTCTGTTCAATTGAATATAGGTTGAAAAGGATTTGCAAATCATTGTATTCTGTTTTTATTTACGAATTACACAACGTGCCAACTTCACTGGTGTTGGATTTTGTAGAAATTAAGCCAAAATGTACTTTAGTGTCATTTTTAGTTATGTCCTTCAAGATTATTTGTCTAGTTTATTCATCTTTCATATACATGTTTTTTAACCTTGAAAGGTTTTATATTTTTTCTCATGTAAAGTTTGAAATATCACTTTTAGACTTTTCTTTGCAGTATAACATGTTTCTTGTGGCTAAATATTGCGCATGTGAGTGCCATGTCAGATGCTTTTCTCAGTCTTTTTTCTAATTCGGACATGTTTAAGAAGAAAATAAAGAAACTCAAAACAAAACAACAACAACAAATGTGTAATAAAGGAAAGTAATAACAACATAATGATGTTTCGAGCATGTTTACAGTTTCACATTCTAACATGTCCCAAAAGGAGTAGGAAGAAGCCTAATTTATTTAATACTACCCCTTACACAATTGTTCACTTCCTTTTTCGATCTTGAACACAGCAACAATGAATGAATGAATAAATAAATATCAATACAGTTCACATGAATAGGCAGTTAATTTACTGTATGGTTCACATAATTTACTAAATATGTGATAAATGATGTGTAATTTATCAATCATGTTCAATATTTGTATTGGGATTCTTCTTCTTTGTACTTTGTAAACACTTTAAGTTTGAACAATTTCTTAAACTGGATCATGTTAGTACATTGATTAATCTCTTTGCTTAACCCATCCAATAATTTAACTCCACATACTGATATGTGGACGGTCTTAAGTGTTGTACGTGCATACAAATGTTCAAAACACATTTTTTATCTAAGATTACATTTCTCCTGTTTTGTTGAGAAGAATTGTTGTACATTCTTGGGTAGCAGATTATAGTTTGCTCTGTGCATAATTTTAGGTGTTTGCAAATGCACCAAATCATTGATTTTCAGTATCTATAAGTCAATAAATAAAATGTATGTTCTCAAAAACCAACATTATGTAATATTCCTAATTGACCTATTTTGTAACACGGTTAATGAATGAAGTGTACTTTTGTAGTTATTTCCAGATATTTATATTTTATATTTATATATTATATAAAAAAATCATGTTTATATTTGTTCATCAATTACTTTTTCTTCAGCAAGTTTCCCTGTTATAATCACTCCTATAATTACCGTGGCCACAAGCAAACATTTTATTTTGACCCCCTCCTCCCCACACACCACATTAAATGATTTTTTAAAAAAGTTTTTAATCATGTGAAACAATTTTCCTACTTTTTAATCAAATTTGTATTTACTTTGATTCATGATTTGTACTAAAACTAATTCATGGGAAATGTGTGCAAAAATAACAAAGTTAATGTAATTAAAACGTAAACTTACACATTTTTCCCCAGTACGTCTGCGTATAAGTACAGCAATAGTGCAATAGGAGTTGGAGTTCATTTCTGGGGAATTTTGCAACATGTATTCTTATCAGTGAAAGATGTTCATTAGTCAGTCCCTCCTGTATTTTGCAATGTTGCAATCGCGCCAATTCACACAAAGGCAATCAGTCCCCACGAATTATGCAACTTTGTCCAAAGCCCACAACATCCTCGCACATTTTGGCCAATCAGCATAATTTTCGCCAGTCAAATTTGTCTTTAAGCGACGCTCAAACGCGCATGGCAACTATCTAATCAAAATGTATGTTTAATTCTTGTGTAGACAAAGCAGGAACCGCAATGTGTAACAATATCAAGTATTTATTGCTTGAACAGCACAATTGTCGTCCCCTGTTCCCGTCTACAGTGCAAAGCCTTCAGAGTAAAGTAGAATGTAAATATTTACTTCCTTCTGTTCCTAGTTTATACATATTTATGTATTTATTTAAGCTTTATTCATCCGGGGTAAGGTAATTAAGAACATATTCTCAATTGCAATGCTGACCTAGCAAATAAGCAGCATTTACAAGACAGAGAAGTTGAAGTGTGATAATAATCCCTCATCGTCTCTCATTGACCAACAAAAATGACTACTATGGATTGTTCTCAACAGTTCACAAATGCTCTTAACGTGGGTGGGTTGAATATGTTGCAACATAAATTAATGTTTAAGATGGACACACACATTTCAAAGAGTAAAACAAACATGGAGAATGTCTGCAACTTGGACAACAGAGTGAGGATATCTGCGGGGTCTTAAACAGTTTTAAATCCAACAATTTGAATTTAAAGCCTTAAAATGTCTAAAATTCTCCTTAAATCTCATAAAAGGTCTTAAATACAATTTTGAAAGATCTTAAAAATCTATTAATATTACTTTTATTTAAATCATGCATAAACTTCAGTCTTGCTTTTAAATGTTTAGATTTTTGAGGACGCTATAACGTAACTACAAAACGGAACGAAAGTAGGCTACCTGTGCTGCCCAGTCAGAATTGATCAATCGCAGCAGTGTGTTGTTAGAGCTTTAGCATAGCTGCGGCGAAAACCCAATGAAAGCCCACAGCAAAGCCGAATTACGTGTATAAGGCGGGTGAGTGCAAGTTCAACAATTTGTGGCTCCAGCACGAACAATTTAATGCATGCTTGAAGTACGATCAATAGACGTGGAACATGATAGTATCATGTTTATATACCTATAGATTACTAACTTCTTTATAAATATATATATATATATATATATATATATATATATATATATATATATATATATATATATATATATATATATATATATATATATATATATATATATATATTTATATTTATATTTATACAATACTTCTTTACTTTCCTATATTATGGATCTCGATGTGGGAAGAAAGGGATGGAAAGGAAAGGCAGGAAAGAGGGAGAAAGAGGAAGAGGAAGGAAAAAGGAAAAGAAAAAAAAATTGTATGCACAATTGTGCATTTGAACAATCATATGTGGTATGTGTAAATATATATATATATATATATATATATATATATATATATATATATATATATATATATATATATATATATATATATATATATATATATATTGGTAAATGCATGTATTTACATGCTTAACAATGCATGTAATCAAGTATTATGATTTTGACAGAGACTCTAGAGCAGGGGTCCCCAAACTTTTTGACTCGGGGGCTGCATTGGGTTAAACAAATATGGCCGGGGGCCAGGCTGTATATATATATATATATTATATATATATATATATATATATATATTATATATATATATATATATATATATATATATATATATATATATATATATATATATATATATATATATATATATATATATATATATATATATATATATGTATATATATATATATATATATATATATATATATATATATATATATATATATTGTCTTTATAATCCGTTTTGTCATTTAACATCAATTAACATTGATGTTCATCATCATTTAACATTGTCACGTTATCGATGGGAAAATTCGTTTTTAGACAATATGATTTGCCTGAGCGGCTAGGAGACACCAAGAATAACAAGCAGTAGAAAATGGATTAGAAAGGAAAGATTAAAAAATAAATAAATAAAAAATAAAAATTAACTTGGGACTTCCTGTGGACCGGATTTTGGATGCTGGGGGGCTGGATCCGGCCCGTGGGCCGTAGTTTGGGGACCCCTGCTCTAGAGTACTTTCTTGTGTTTCAAGATCGATTCCTTGTTTTTTTTCTCTCTATTTGATATGTACAGAGTGAATGTGGAAAGGTTAGGCATCATTTGCTTTTAGCTTCAGCATATACCTTTTTGGTCAGGAAATGTAAACCGATACTTTATGTACAAACGTTTGTATTTATCTGCTATGCACTTGAAGTGTACTGTTTTCATGAACTGATGACCAAATAAAAACCATTGAATTGAAAATTGAAGCCGGTGGATGGAAATGTATTAAGTGTTTAAGAACCGAGGAAGGAAGCTTTTGTAAACATTGCGGTGAAAGTGAATGGAATGATATTGTAAAAGTCAGTCCAGGATAAGTCTGTGTCGAAACATGCTAAAACGCAACAAACACTGGCACAACTATTGAAGGATCAACTTACCCCGTCACTCAAAAAAGTGTGTTATGTGGGTAAAGTGGCGCCAATTCCCGAAGAAGATCAATATGAGATGTTTACTTGTAAAATTCTACTATTTACATAGTATGATAGCAAATGTTAATTTCTCTGTGGTAGTAGTGTATTCACAGCAGTAAAACTATTAAAACAAAACATCATTCCCATATATTATTTTTAATATTTATCCCAATAATTTCCGGTTAGCTTCTCATGCGTAATCTTTTCTCCAAGTTTATACAGCAACTGACGTTAAAAGCTACAAATGTTGTCGGTTTAGTGTTTACACTCAGTTTATGGTTGGGTGAGGAAAGCAAGTGAGATTTACGAATGGCATCTTGTCACACTTAAATAGTCAGACAGAAATACTCTATTAATCCCTGAGGGGAAATTAAAAGCTTCAGCACAATCCCATTCAAGATCAGACAAACATTACAGGGAGACAGAACAGGATCGCTGACGGGTCTGCCAACTTCCGGCGCCCCTTACAAAAAAGGTGGGATACAGGTAAACAATGGGGGGGAGGTGAGAAAAAAATAAAAATAAAAATAAAAAATCGGTCCGAGAGGGGGTCCAGACTGAGGCCAAGGGAAAAAACAACTCATAGCCATAGCACACATCCCTCTTACATGTGTGTAAGATGGAAACGTCAAACATCAAAGAACACAAAGGACATTAAAGACATTAAAAGAGCAGAGCTGATGCAACCAGCCACTTCTACATACAGCTATGAATAAAAAGTAAAAGAAACATATACACTGTGGTGGCCTCTGCAGTGTTCCACGCCATCGTCTGCTGGGGTAGAGGGAGCATGGCCAAAGACAGGAGCAGACCCAACAAAGCAACCAAGAGAGCTGACTACTCTCGGCCGCCCACTAACTCGGCCAGTGTCCAGCCTGCATGGATGAGCGAGGATGCGTCTGAGGAGACCGAGGTGTCCGATACCTGCTCATTCAGCCAAGACACTGTGAAGCTTGTCCGTCCCGGCGCTCAGCGCTAGCTCCGCAGCCCTGTCTCTTCATCTGCATCCCCTCCAGTCTCTCCAGCAGCTGGTCTCCATGGCCAAAAGGCTCCTGGAAGGCAGATCCAGAGTCCACAAAAAAGCACCGCAGAAGTCATGAAAGTGCCACCCCTTGTCACACAGTCCCAAAGGATCCCAAACCAAAAGGCAACAAAATATATATACATAATAACACATGATAAACAAGAAGGAAACACAAAAGGATGACACAAGAGCACAGAGCTCCTGCCAACAGCAGCCAGTACAGCGGCGTCATCTTAAAAGAAAATAAATAAAAACTAGTCATTGTTTATTAGCAGTACGGTTTTTGTTTTTTTAAAGTCACAGAAAACAGGTAAAATGTATTCATGCATACCAGATACAAAATGAGCTGAGTTGTTATCCACATAATTATCCACATAATTCACATCCAAATTCTGTTTGAGGCTTGCCTGCCATAATCGTCTTCTGTCTTTTTAGACAATCGCTCTGTCTGCACTCTCCGTTTTTCACAACTTTGTGCAGGTAGATGTTTTTATCTATCCATCCATCCATCCATTTTCTACCGCTTGTCCCGTTCGGGGTCGCGGGCGGTGTTGGAGCCTACCTCAGCTACAATCGGGCGGAATGCGGGGTACACCCTGGACAAGTCGCCACCTCATCGCCGGGCCAACACAGATACACAGACAACATTCACACCCACATTCACAAACTAGGGCCAATTTAGTGTTGCCAATCAACCTATCCCCAGGTGCATGTTTTTGGCGGTGGGAGGAAGCTGGAGTACCCGGAGGGAACCCACGCAGTCACGGGGAGAACATGCAAACTCCACACAGAAAGATCCAGAGCCCGGGATTGAACCCAGGACTGCTCAGGACCTTCGCATTGTGAGGCACATGCACTAACCCCTGTACCACCGTGCTGCCCCTTGTTTTTATCTAACCCAACCCAATTCTGAAAGCTGCAAAACACTGCAAAAGTTATTCGTTTAGATTTAGCAGAGATGCTAACAGTCCCTTTCACCTTTTGCAATAATACAGTTCTATGGCAAAACTAAAAAAATGTCTGTTATGATTTTTTCAAATATTTTTTTTCAAATATTTTACAGTAGAGGGGCTTCTTGTGTATTTTGTTGGTTTAACCATTTTGTTTTCTAATGTGAAAGAGCAGTGGATGAATGAATCTACTTACAATTTATTCTGGCCCTCTGATTTTCCTTTGTCTTTGTAACTTTTGTCGGCATGAATATGAAATGGTCTCAAATTATAATCATTATGGTTTTAAAAAGTCTTAAAAAGTCTTACATTTGACTTGTTGAAACCTTCAGAGACCCTAAAAGTAGACTATAAGTTGTTTCTTTTTTGTAATTATAATTAATTAATACTATTGTTCGTTTTGATTAATTCAACCAGTACAGTAATTTGACAATGAGCTTTGAGTTTGTGATTCTTAAGTATATGTGGTATAAAATACGTATTTTTAAAATTAAATCCTGTGCTTTTTGGGGTGAAGGTCACAAAAAACACTTAAAACATTGATAACAAATTCATAAAATCACAAATTGATTCAATGTTATTGAAAGAAAATAATCTCAGAACATTGCATAATTTTCCTTAACTTTTGCACTGATATTGGAGCCCTGAGTATTGGCTGATACCAATATTAATGATATCAGAACAAACACTAACATACTTTTTTATTTTTATTTTGTAGTGTGGAATGTTCAAAAAGGCTTGATCAAGAGACATACCTCAAACAGAGAACAATGGTAGGTATGAAAAGCACTAACCCTAATTATAATTAATGGGTTGGAATGGACTTATGCTGTCTTTAAGCTGGAATGGAGTGGTAATTGCTTTTTTTAAACGACACCCAGTGATCACAACAATTCATTACTTTAAGCTCAAAACATAATAAGTTAAATGATGCAGGTACGTTTCTTACTGGATAATTTCTAATGTGCTTCTGTGTTGGAGACTTTGCATCATCAAATGATAATTCATGATAATTAATCATGTTTAATTAATTTCAAAACTATGGTTATATTTATTTGAATTAAAATTATTTTAAAGCCCTAATATAAATATATTTTCACATTAAAAAAATATACATAAAACAATTTAAGCAGCAACATAGGGGCAAAAGATCCTGACTAAATTCCCATTACTACTGCATAACTAAAACGTCTTAATGCAGGAACCTTAAACTAAAATAAACAATAGTGATTGCAAGGCAGGTTCGTGGTCTCCATGCAAGCCTACTACTGTGGTTTATTTACCTCTTTCATTCATTCAGTCTAACCTGACCATGTTGTGAGAAATTCCCCATAGAGGTGGAAAGCCATACCTCTCCCAGTCTCTACTGAATCTGGCCATGAATCATTTCTCAAATGTTTTTTTTGATCAATTACTACCTTTGACATTACAAACCCCAAAACCAGTGAAGTTGGCACATTGTGTAAATTGTAAAAAAAACCAAACAGAATACAATGATTTGTTGAACCTTTTCAACCTATATTCAATTGAATAGACTGCAAAGACAAGATAATTAACATTCGAACTGGAAAACTTTGTTATTTTTTGCAAATATTTGCTCATTTGGAATTTGATGCCTGCAACATGTTTAAAAAAAGCTGGCAAAGTGGCAAAAAGACTGAGAAATTTGAGGAATGCTCATCAAACACTTATTTGGAAAATCCCAAAGGTGAACAGGCTAATTGGGAACAGGTGGGTGCCATGATTATGTACAAAAGCAGCTTCCATTGCCACCGGGGCGGTATAGCTCGGTTGGTAGAGTGGCCGTGCCAGCAACTTGCGGGTTCCAGGTTCGATCCCCGCTTCCGCCAACCTAGTCACTGCCGTTGTGTCCCTGGGCAAGACACTTTACCCACCTGCTCCCAGTGCCACCCACACTGGTTTAAATGTAACTTAGATATTGGGTTTCACTATGTAAAGCGCTTTAAGTCTCTAGAGAAAAGCGCTATATAAATATAATTCACTTCACTTCCATGAAATGCTCAGTCATTCCCAAACAAGTATGAGGCGAGGGTCATCATTTTGTGAACAAATGCGTGAGCCAATTGTCAAAACGTTTAAGAACAACATTTCTCAACGAGCTTTTGCAAGGAATTTAGGGATTTCACCATCTACTGTCCGTAATATCATCAAAAGGTTCAGAGAATCTGTAGGAATCACTGCACGTAAGCAGCATGCCCATGACCTTTGATCCCTCAGGCGGTACTGCATCAAAAAGCGACATCATTGTGTAAAGGATAACACCACATGGGCTCAGGAACACTTCAGAAAACCTCTGTCAGTAACTACAGTTGGTCACTACATCTGTAAGTGCAAGTTAAAACTCTACTATGCAAAGCGAAAGCCATCTATCAACAACACCCAGAAACCCCGCCGGCTTCACTGGGCCCGAGCTCATCTAAGATGGACTGATGCAAAGTGGAAAAGTTATCTGTGGTCTGACGAGTCCACATTTCAAATTGTTTTTGGAAACTGAGGACGTCGTGTCCTCCGGAACAAAGAGGAAAAGAACCATCCGGATTGTTATAGGCGCAAAGTTGAAAAGCCAGCATCTGTGGTGGTATAGGGGTGTATTAGTGCCCAAGGCATGGGTAACTTACACATCTGTGAAGGCACCATTAATGCTGAAAGGTACATACAGGTTTTGGAGCAACATATGTTGCCATCCAAGCAACGTTACCATGGACGCCCCTGCTTATTTCAGCAAGACAATGCCAAGCCACGTGTTACAACAGCATGCCTTCATTGTAAAAGAGTGCGGGTACTAGACTGCCCTGCCTGTAGTCCAGACCTGCGTTCCATTGAAAATGTGTGGCGCAATATAAAGCTTAAAATACCACAACAAAGACCCCGGACTGTTGAACAACCTAAGCTGTACATCAAGCAAGAATGGGAAAGAATTCCACCTGAAAAGCTTCAAAAATTGGCCTCCTCAGTTCCCAAACGTTTACTGAGTGTTGTTAAAAGGAAATGCCATGTAACACAGTGGTAAAAATGCCCCTGTGCCAACTTTTTTGCAATGTGTTGCCATTAAACTATATGTTAATGATTATTTGCAAAAAAAAAAGTTGAAAAGGATTTGCAAATCATTGTATTCTGTTTTTATTTACCATTTACACAACATGCTAACTTCACTGGTTTTTGGTTTTGTAAAAGGTGTGCCTTTTTTCCCTTAAATAAATAAATGCCATCTAAAAATGTATTATGTAATTTTTAATTTTCCAAAGATTAATCCCAGTAAGCTCAGGCAGTACATCCAGTCCTGACTTTAATTTATAACTTGTTTCCTAAAAGGCCATTTTAAAGTCCACACAATTACTGACTCCACAATACCAAAGACTCTAAAAATGGGACCCATAACCTCCCTGCTTGGCACTCAGCAACAAAGGGTTGGAGTTGGGGGTTAAATCACCAAAATGATTCCCGGGCGCGGCGCCGCTGCTGCCCACTGCTCCCCAAGGGGATGGGACAAATGCAGAGGACAAATTTCACCACATCTAGTGTGTGTGTGACAATCATTGGTACTTTAATCTTTAATCTTAATATGAGACAGTGACAAAAAGAGCATAAGAGCAACACGAGGCTTCCTAAATAGCATCATTGAAAAGGTTGCTAAATAAGATTACCCTCAATACTTCTCAGACGGAAACGTAAAAAATGACAATTTGAATAAAGTAGTTGAAAGCTTTAATAACTACTTTCTAAATAATGAACCAAATTTGGAGGAAAGGATTCCAGATCCCGTGTTAGCTGAGGACTAGAATGACACTTTGACAGAACTCCCAACTCGTTGTTCCTCATGGACGTGACAGAAGAGGAAATAAACAAAACCGTGAATAAATCTCAATTAATGGTAACAGAATTGAAGCAGAAATTACAAAAAAGGTTATAGAAGAGATGTCAGAACCTTTAACATATATCAACAACCTATCATTTAAAACAGGCAAATTACAAAATGGAAATTGCAAAAGTTGTACCGATTTATAAGACAGGAGACAAACAACAGTTTACAAACTACAGACCTGTTTCCTTACTTCCACAAGTTTCTAACATATTGGATAAATTCATAAATAACAGCGGAACTCGCTGAGAACCAATACGGATACAAAGCAAACATTTAATCATTGATGGCATTAATCTAAATAATATAAGCGGTTACAAATGCAATAGATATTATATAGATATTAGATATTATATAAACAGTGTGCAGCTGTATTGTGTATGGATCGAACAAAATCATTTGACACAATTAACACATAAGAATGGTATATTATTAGAAGTTTGGTCTTGAACTGGGTAAGAAGATACTTAACCAACAGGAAGCAATACGTGAAGCTCGACGAACACACGTTTACAACGCTAAATATATCTTGCGGCATACCCCAAGGATCAATATTGGGACCAAACTTGTTCAATCTCTATCTAAACAACATTTGTAAAGTTACAAAATACTTAAAGTTGGTTCTTTTTGCAGATGATATGACTATGTTTTGTTCAGGAGAGAACAAGCAGAAGCTAAAACAAATAATATCAAAATAAATGAACAAATTAAAGAGATGGTTATAACTAAAACAATTCCATTCAGTAACAGAAGAAGAGAACGTCAAACACAAATACGAATATACATTGTAGACATTGAGAGAGTAAAACAAATTATATACAATAACATGAACTGGAAATCTCATATACAAATACCGTATATTACCAAATAGTAGCCCGGGCGTTTATTTCACAAAATCGATTTTGGAGACAGACGTTTAAAAGAAGCAGGCGGTTATTTGCACAAGGCTTTTATTTATTTTTGCACCAGCCTGCACCAGGCCATTATTTGTTTTGTTTTTTTCGTACAAAAAACTTTAAATGGAAAAGCTATTGTAAACATACAAATAAAAAAACAAGAGATCAACATCATCATCATTTCATCATCATCATTTCTTTTTATTCCTTTCATGAAAATGCATAGCCATATACAGTTGACACTTTGATTGTTTTTTTGTTTCTTATACATTTCCATGATCAGAAAGGAGCAGAGGGAAGAATACTATTCTTATATTTATCTGCCCCCTTTTTAACACAAATTATTTTGGATGACTTTATCACTGTTCCCTCCACCAACACCCGAACTCCAAAATACTTAAAATTTTCATTTAAGCATTTTCAAAATGACACGTCCAATCAAAATCAAAAATCAGTTTGATATAATTCCAGTTGTCTCTTTTTGTAACTCTTTTTGAATTCAAAGATATTCTTGCAACTTTTTAAGTCTTTGTCTAGAGAATTCCATGCTTTCACACCAGCAACAGACAAGCACATTTGCTTCAAATTTGTTCGCACTCTTGGATGTTTAAAATCATACGAACATGAGGTAGGCTATCAAAAGACAAGAGATCAACAAGGCCTCAAAATGACAGTAGTGCAACAATTGTCAAATAGAATACCAAAACTAAAAATAAATAAACTTTTTAAATAAAGCAGCCAACCGGGAAAAATAAAATTATGGTACCAGGTACTCAAGTATAAAATCCACCATCAAAACAGAACAATAATACTGTCACTTAGATAAAATAAAGGCTACAGTACTCCCAAGTTTTAAATAAAGCAGCATACAGGAAAAATAAAAGTATGGTACCAAGTACTCTATAAAACCATCAAAACAATAATACTGCAGCAAACGCAACCCCAGTAGCATTTTAATCTAAATTATGCAAATAACAGCCCATGGGCGGCTATTTGGACATAGGCGGTTATTAGGAAGAGGCGGTTAATTCACAAAATGGGGTCAGACGGCTATTAGGACATGGGCGGTTATTTGCCCAAGGGTGTTTATTTGGTAATATACGGTATACACCATAACGTGGCAAGACATACTTCAATAATGAATAAAGCAAAATATGTTCTGGACCAATAATCCCTCCATATTCTTTACTGCTTGCTAGTGTTACCATATCTGCGTTACTGTGTAGAAATATGGGGACATAACTACAAAAATACACTTAATTCACTAACCGTGTAACAAAAGAGGTATGTCAAAATAACACCTAATGTTGGATATAAAAACACTCAAACCCTTTATTCATTGAACATAAAATGTTGAAATGCAATTATTTGGTGCATTTGCAAAGAGCTAAGATTAAGTCCAAAGCAAATTATAGCCTGCTTACTCAATAACATACAATATTTTTTCTCAACAAATCAAGAAATATCATTTTAGAGAAAAATTTAAACGAAAACTTTTCTATGCACGTACAACAATTAAAACATTAAGTATATGGAAAAAATATATATGGAATGAATCAAGAAAATAGTTCAAACAATGGACTATTATGATCCAGTTTGAGAAACTGTTCAAAGTGTTTACAAAGTACAAAGAAGAACCTTGTTATGATCCGATGCCCGGATCATATTCTGTTTACGTTTTTCAAGTCACTTGTGTTTTCAGCACCTCTTGAGTTTGTTTGTTTCTGTTGCCATGACTCAGTGGCGTGCAGTCACTAGAGGCAGGGGAGGCGGGGCCTCACCTGCCATCATGGAAAGAAAAAAAATGTAAAAAGAAGAAAAAAAATAATTTAATTGTTATATGTATCCAGTGATTATACTAAAGTTATTTTCCATTTAACTTCACCAGTGTTAGATTATTTTTGTTTTCACATTTGCCGTTCAAATACAGTGAGGAGACGGTGCGGTGATCAGCAGCCAGTTGAGACACGTCACTGATTTGTGCCTCAACATGGATTGTGCACAATGACTCGGCTAACTGCTGAGCTGCTGTATTGCTATATGAATTATATCAGCTAACTAAACTATGGCATAGTTTAGTTAGCTGAGGTATATAATGTACAGTGTATTTTGTCAACAACTGTATGTGTGTAACGTATTTCTTGTGCTGAGCATTCATAAAACTGCTGCAAAAGATGTACTGTCTGAGGCTCGCAGTAATCCGGCCTCCTGGTGGTAGAGGGCGGTAGTGATCCCAGGGATCATTCCTCGCCACAGAAGAAAAAAAAAAAAAAAAAGTTTGCAAGTCAATTAGTGCAGCGATTGTTTATTTCCTCTCGCCTGGACTTTTATTAAAAACATGGAGAATTACATATGTAAAATAAAAGTTTTCTAAACTGGACTTTCAATGGAAGCAGGAGGTAATAATTAAAGGTAGACCAACGCCGGAGCTAAAAGGTTTGCTTTTGACTTCGGGACAGAAGACCCGTTCTTTTCAAACGGCGTGGTACACACGCAAAGGCTGGCTGTGTGGATGTCCAGCAAGAAAGGTAAGACCATAATAATGTTTTTTTAATTAAATGTGCTTTTTTGTGTGCTACAGTTGTGTAAAGAATGCTGGTATGAGCTTTTAAACACAACCCGTTAACTGCTGCCAATCACATGGTGAATAAGATACTATTTAGGGTTCATATGTTTGTAAATCTGACTGTGATGATGCAGTGCCTCACCAGACATTAACCTCACCGCACGCCACTGCCATGACTGCATATTGCACACACCTGCCTCTGGTTAGTGTTCGGGACGCTCACCTGTCGTCCGGGCACTAATCAGAGGGCTATTTAGTCTTTGCCCTGGCCTCACTCGGTCTGGCTTCCTAGTTTGTTTTCATACAACAGATGACGACTTTTGTTTCCTGCTCTGAACCTGCTAGCTTCCACGCTAGGCTCCTTTTTACCTTCTAGCTCCCACGCTAGCTCCTTTAGTTTTTGCCTTCCGTGCTATGAGCACGTTTTTGTTTGTTCCAGTATAATTTATTTCTTAAATAAATAATTTCTTACCGGCACGCTGTGTCTGAAGCCCGTCTGCATTCCTGGGAGAACGAAACCCCGCATCACCATGCGCCCAGGTCGTCACAAACTTTATCAAAAAAATGAGATCATATTATTCATCTCATTATGTGAATTACAACGTATTTAACTATTTATTGAGAAACTTATTATTTATGGTTTTAAATTGTGCACAAATTGCAAACAGGAAGTGAACAAATTTGTCGTTCTATACTAAATCATTTCAGTAGGCCTTTAACACAGGGGTACGTTTGGAAACATTACTCTTTACAAGGGATTAGACGTAACAAAACACACATCAATCTCTCCAAAACAACGCCCAGTCCGCGTGGATGAACGAGAATCCATCCATCCATCCATTTTCTACCGCTTGTCCCTTTTGGGGTCTCGGGGGATGCTGGAGCCTATCTCAGCTGTATTCGGGCGAAAGGCGGGGTACACCCTGGACAAGTCAACACCTCATCGCAGGGCCAACACAGATAGACAGACAACATTCACACACTAGGGCCAATTTAGTGTTGTCAACCTATCCCCAGGTGCATGTCTGTCCAGGACATTTGAAGTGTCCGACACATGCTCATACAGCTCCGTGAAGCTCGTCCATAGCGACTTTGCACCCCCGTCTCTTTCTCCGCATCTGCTCCGATCTCTCCAAGCGGGCTGGCAGAGAGCCAGCAGCTGGCCGCCAGTGCAAATGTGGCCAAGAAGGCCACAAAGTTCACAAAAAAGGCCCAAAAAGCACCGCAGAAGTCATAAAAGTGCAACCCTTTGTGGCGCAGAGGGAATTATCACGAACATAACAGGAGGATACACAAGCGCACTTTTTGTTTACCATCCACTTTCTACCGCTTGTCTCTCTGAGGGAGTGGCATGAGCCGATCCCAAATGCAATCAGGCGGAAGGCAGGGTACACCTTGGCCTTGCCAAATTGAACTAAACTGGTTTTGCAACTCTCATCAATGCCTTACCCCAGTGGTTCTCAACCTTTTTTCAGTGGTGTACCCCCAGTGAACATTTTTTAAATTCAAGTACCCCTTAATCAGAGCAAAGCATTTTTGATTGAAAAAAAGAGATAAAGAAGTAAAATACAGCACTATGTCATCAGTTTCTGTTTTATTAAATTGTATAACAGTGCAAAAATATTGCTCATTTGTAGTGGTCTTTCTTGAACTATTTGGAAAAAAGATATAAAAATAACTAAAAACTTGTTGAAAAATAAGCAAGTGATTCAATTATAAATAAAGATTTCCACACATAGAAGTAATCATCAACTTAAAGTGCCCCCTTTGGGGATTGTAATAGAGATCCATCTGGATTCATGAACTTAATTCTAAACATTTATTTTGTTGAAGTATTATTCAATAAATATATTTATAAAGGATTTTTGAATTGTTGCTATTTTTAGAATATTTAAAAAAAAATCTCACGTACCCCTTGGCATACCTTCAAGTACCCCCAGGGGTACGCGAACCCCCATTTGAGAACCACTGCCTTACCCGATTGTAACTGTAATATTTAGAAATGCCGGTAATAGTGTTGATAGCATAGCATTATTAGAAAGAACATTTTTTGTATAAAACATGTCCAGGGTGTACCCCGCCTTCCGCCCGAATGCAGCTAAAATAGGCACAGGCACCCCCCGCAACCATGAAAGGGACAAACGGTAGAAAATGGATGGATGGATGGATGTTTAAAAGAACGTATGTGGGGCCACCTATTGACGATAAAGCCCCTAGCGTTTTCCGATAAAGCTTATATGCCCAGGACAGGCTCTGCTTCCACTTTCCTGTTTGTTTTCTCTGGTCACTTACAGTACTCTAGCCGAGATGTAGAGATACTGAACCAAAACTAGTGTTGTCCCGATACCAATATTTTGGTACCGGTATCGGTACCAAAATTATTTCAATACTTTTCGGTACTTTTCTAAATAAAGGGGACCACAAAAAAATTGCATTGGCTTTATTCTAACAAAAAATCTTAGGGTACATTAAACATTTGTTTCTTGTTGCAAGTTTGTCTTTAAACAAAATAGTGAACATACAAGACAACTTGTATTTTATTAGTAAGTAAACAAAGAAAGGCTCCTAATTTAGCTGCTGACATATGCAGTAACATATTGTGTCATTTTCCATTGTATTATTTTGTCAAAATTATTAAGGACAAGTGGTAGAAAATGAATTATTAATCTACTTGTTCATTTACTGTTAATATCTGCTTACTTTCTCCTTTAACATGTTCTATCTACACTTGTGTTAAAATGCAATAATCACTTATTCTTCTGTTGTTTGATACTTTACATTAGTTTTGGATGATACCACAAATTTAGGTTTCAATCCGATACCAAATTGTTACAGGATCATACATTGGTCATATTCAAATTCCTCATGTGTCCAGGGACATATTTCCTGAGTTTATATGGTAGCAGACCGGTACATTTCAGAGGCGGTATAGTACCGAATATGATTCATTAGTATTGCGGTACTCTACTAATACCGGTATACCGTACAACCCTAACCAAAACTGACATTTTTTTGCATCACAACAGGACGAGAGCGAGCGTGATCATTGCAGCGAGAAATAAACCCGAAAGGGTTTTCTCAGATCCAAGCAGAAAGTGTGGGTGATCTGGGCTAAAAGGAGAGTGGGGTGGGCTGTTGAAGGTGATGATCCCCATCACATGTTCCACCATGTCCTGCAGGGTGTATGAATGTGGGCTAAGCACACACAACACATTCAACCCAATGCCCTCCTCATGCTTTGATTGCCATTGCAGCTTGTGACCCCTACGACATCACACGACAAAAGTGTACGTCTGAGTAGTCTGAGACGGGCGGGTAAGCTGACTCGGGGTGGCAATGAGTTTCAAAATCATTACGATGCTTTTTTCATTCGGAAGGAAAAAATGTAAACACATTCCAGGGCAGTAAACCAGAATGTCCCATTTCAAATACATTTACAGACATAAATCAGGGGTGTCAAACGTACAGTCCGCGGGCCTAATCCGGCCCGCGGGATGAGTTTGCTAAGTATAAAATGAAGAAGTTAGGACATAAATCATGGTCCCAATACGGAAAACCATTGCATCTAATAGAGAATGCCTCATTTGCACCCCTGGTGGTGAAATCTGTCAAAATTAGGGTGGTCCTAAAAGGAAGGGATTTTTCTATTTTTCTGTTTTAAAAGTGCTCCCCCTCTGGTCAACATATAACATAACAAGTGTGTGTAAAAAAAAATATTGTGCTCCCCCTCTGGCCAACATGTAATAACAAGTGTGTGTAAGAAATTAAAATGGGCCCCCTTTGGCCAAAATGTATTTAAAAAAATAAATAAATATGTATGTAGAGACATACTGTAAAAACTTGAAGTAAATAATAAAGATTAAAAATCAATTACAAACATCCATCCATCCATTTTCTACCACTTGTGATTTTTTTTTTTTACCGGTCCTCATATGGACGGTACTTTTCCTTGGCCTAGTGGTTAGAGTGTCCGCCCTGAGATCGGTAGGTTGTGAGTTCAAACCCCGGCCAAGTCATACCAAAAAATGGGACCCATTACCTCCCTGCTTGGCACTCAGCATCAAGGGTTGGAATTGGGGGTTAAATCACCAAAAATGATTCCTGGGCGCGGTCACCGCTGCTGCCCACTGCTCCCCTCACCTCCCAGGGGGTGAACAAGGGTGATGGGTCAAATACAGAGAATAATTTCACCACACCTAGTGTGTGTGACTATCATTGGTACTTTAACTTTAACTTTGTTTTGTTGATGTCTCAAGAAGGGTAGAAAATACAACACACACACACACACGATTCAAAAAACCCCTACTAAATAAATCAGAAGTGACTCAGCAGTACTTAAGTACTTTTTTCACTGAATACTTACTTATTACTCTATTTCAAATAATTATTTGGATGACAATGTTTTACTTTGACTTGAGTCATATTACACTAAAGTAACAGTACTCTTGAGTACTGTATGTGCTTTGTCTACTCTTCCCACCTCTGGTACATAGAAATATGGTTTGTTTATTTTGAACTACTACCTCTTTAGAGGCTAGACAGCACAACAACCCCCCACACCCCAAAAAACAAGAAGACCCATAATTATTGGGGTGATTCTTAGCATCAGTATACTGTAAATATTTTTACTATAAATTACAGTAAACCAATGTTATTGGTGTCTAATTGGTTTCAGGCCTAACTGTGGTAAATGAAGTAGGATTATCAATAATAAATCAAAAAACAGTTTATGGCCTTCTAGATAGATCATCTCCAAGTAGATCATCTAAGTATGTGTTTATCACAATTAGCCCTCTACAGATTAATTTACACCAATTTAGTCACTTTTACATTTGTTTAATCCAGTATTGTAGATTATAGTAGAAGATTATCCTCCCCTTGTATTTGTATAAAAAAAAAGAAAAGAAAAAGAACATTTGGTAAAAGAACTGAACTTCAGTTAGGCCGATGAGGTCTAAAGCCGGGATACTCAAACTGTGGTATGTGTACCACTAGTAGTACATGGGCTCTATATAGTGGTACGCCAAAGAATCCCTTGATTGGAGCACAGCGTTTTATTTTCCTGTATTCAAACACAGTGTTACTCTTCAAAGTCTGTGCAATGTTACAGTGGCCAAAAATAATAAATATACTTGTTAATACTACTACTACTACTACGCTACTGTATTTTAATGTTGGCCATTAAAGCGGAACTGCACTTTTTAAAAATGTTTGCCTATTTTTCACAATCATTATGAAAGACATGACGATGGCTGGATTTATTTTATTGTATTCTTAATATTAAATAAACGTAAATAAAAGTCCACTTACAGTGGAGCTAATGGGAGGTCCTCTATTCGACCCACAAAATCTGATTAAAAAAAACATTAAAAAAGCGCCAAAAATACAAATTTACATTTCGTGACTTGAATATTAACCAAGTATTAGTGATATTGTTATTATAAGCGCTAACGCAGACAAACTATTTATAGCAGCGGCGTGATCACTACTATGTTTTCCCTACGTTTACATCATCGAGTGGTCTGCTGTTTCCTCGCTTCCCTACTCCCTGTAAGTTTATTCTAGATCATAAATCGTGCATCTCACCTGGAAAGTATATGGCTGAGGATGTAATCTAACAAGTTGGGACATTTTGACCGCCATTTGAGACCTGGAACTGGCGAGAACAACACCAAAAGCGTTTGTTCCCCCCAGTTTCTTCGCAAGGATTATGAGACATTTTTCATAAAAATGGGAATATATGAACATCCCAGCAGTCGGCATCCTAATGACAGCAGACCTTGCACAGTAAGTGATGTTTTATTATGTTTGTTGGCTTTAATGAAGTCTGCAGTGAGCAGAAATCATGAGACGAGGAAAAAAAAGGCAAACATCGTGATGCAAGGCAAACATCGTGATGCGTTTTGTAAATTATTGTGCCGCAAAACCTACAATCAAATGATCAAAATACGTAAATATTAAATGTTGTTATAAATGTGCCCATTACTACATTACATATATACTTACATAATGTATATAAAACCCTAATGGAGGTGTTTAGATGTTTTTTTATGGGCTCTATAGGCAGAATTGAATGGCTACCATACCAATGTAAGCGGACTTTTGATACATTTTTAAAATATTTTGAATGCATAAAAAAAATCCATCTGTCGTCATAACGATTGTGAACGATAGACAAAATTACCAAAAAAAAGTGCCGTTCCCCTTTAAGGAGGTACTTGGAGAGCCAAGTTTTTTCTGAGGTGGTACTTGGTGAAAAAAGTTTGAGAACCATTGGTCTAAAGCATATATAAAAAAAAAAATCACAGCCAACCGTGATATGATCGAAACAGAAAAGGGGCAAAGGGCAGATTAAGGGGTTGTTGCTCGCCACCTGGTGAGTGCGTGGGGTCAGAGGGTGTGTTCACACTAGCCCTTATTAATCTGGTTAAATTGAATACTGTAGCATTTACTCCTGTGGTGCAGTTTGCCTGGATTGATGTGAACAAGAGAACCAAACCTTGGTTTTTGTTTACTGATCGTGGACCCCTTTGTTAACTAACTGGTAAACTGGAATGTTTAATCCACATTGCACTAGAGAGAACAACACTTGCTAGCATGCAGATGACCGGAATTTCACTAACAAGTTCACTGTACATATTTTTTGCTCCTGAAAATGAATCTCGCAGTCTTTTCCCATAATATCAATTTATTTTTTGAGTAATCAGTACTTGAACAGCCCCCTTTCCATGGCCAGACTCTTGGTGGGAGGTCATCTACAGAACAGGAACCCCTTTTTCCGCATAGACAGTGTGGATAACTATTTTCATCACTTCATTGCATGTTTTTGTCGTTCAGGTCCATGATTAATTCAGAATTGATATGGTTAACATTACGGGCAAAAAAGAAATATAAAATAATATTTTCCATCTCCTCTTTTATATACACCATAGCCTGTACTTTTTCAGCATTTCCTCCAGCGTCGCAAGAAAAACATCAGTAGAAGAGGACACAAAATAGAGTTCTAGGGGCTTACATTCTCACCTTCAGTCTGTCTCCCATTGAGCCTGCTCCTGATTTTCGGGATTGCAATTTGCTTGAATAATTACATTTTTTTCCTTCCTCGAAATTAGGACCATTAAAATGATCGTTCCAATTTACACTCCTTGTGCGAGTCAATTTGACTGGAGAGTTCTATACTTTCCTCACATTCCCATCATTTCGAAACATATGCAGACTGACCCCTTCTTAAAGGCCTACTGAAATGATTTTTTTTAATTTAAACGGGGATAGCAGATCCATTCTATGTGTCATACTTGATCATTTCGCGATATTGCCATATTTTTGCTGAAAGGATTTAGTAGAGAACATCGACGATAAAGTTCACAACTTTTGGTCGCTGATAAAAAAGCCTTGCCTGTACCGGAAGTAGCGTGATGTCGCAGGTTGAAGGGCTCCTCACATTTCCCCATTGTTTACACCAGCAGCAAGAGCGATTCGGACCGAGAAAGCGACGATTACCCAATTAATTTGGGCCAGGATGAAAGATTCGTGGATGTGGTACGTGAGAGTGAAGGACTAGAGTGCAGTGCAGGTCGTATCTTTTTTCGCTCTGACCGTAACTTAGGTACAAGGGTTCATTGGATTCCACACTTTCTCCTTTTTCTATTGTGGATCACAGATTTGTATTTTAAACCACCTCGTATACTATATCCTCTTGAAAATGACAGTCGAGAACGTGAAATGGACATTCATAGTGACTTTCATCTCCACGACAATACATCAGTGAAGCACTTTAGCTACGGAGCTAACGTGATAGCATCGTGCTTAAATGCAGATAGAAACAAAATAAATAAGCCTCTGACTGTAATGATAGACATGTCAGAGTTTGTTGGTGACGAACCCCAAGATGCAGAGATGATGGCAGGCATAGTGCGAGAAAACATGATTTAATTACATACTTTGGCAAAAAACAAACAAAAGGGAACAAACAAAAGGCGCGCACAAGGCGGAGAACAAACTAGGCTACGAACTAAAATAGCACAAAGGCTAACTGTGGACCAGAAACTAAAACACTTACTGTGACACGACTAAACAAAACTCACGTGGCAAGAAACGAGCAGGATAAACTATGATAGGAACAGAGTGGACAGAAGTAGACAGAGCTACAACAACAAGTATAAATGACATTGACCAGTAGACACTACAATAATCCAGCAGTGACTGGAGGGCAGGACAGGTTTAAATAGGCAGCTGGCTGACTGGCACCAGGTGTGGCCACGTGCCAATCAGCCACAGCTGAGGGGACAAAGCACTCAGGGAGACAATCAGGAAATGAAGACAAAATAAAAGCACTGACAGGAAACTAAGAACAGGAAACCAAGACAAACGCAGAGGAAAACTAAAACTTGACCAAACTGTCAGGGACAACCCTGACAAGACAGAAGATCAACAATACTACTATCAGGAGACACAGAACCAAACACTGGACCTGTAACTACACGGATAATGCTGTGCCGCCTGTCGAAGCCTAGCAATGCTGTTGCTAGCGACGCCATTGAAGGTAACTTAGCTACGGGACCTCGTCAGAGCTATGATAAAAACATTAGCGCTCCACCTACGCCAGCCCTCATCTGCTCATCAACACCCGTGCTCACCTGCGTTCCAGCGATCGACGGCGCAACGAAGGACTTCACCCGATCATCGATGAGGTCGGCGGCTAGCGTTGGATAGCGCGTCTGCTATCCATCTCAAAGTCCTCCTGGTTGTTTTGCTGTAGCCGGCTGCTAATACACCGATCCCACCTACAGCTTTCTTCTTTGCAGTCTCCATTGTTCATTAAAGAAATTGCAAAAGATTCACCAACACAGATGTCCAGAATACTGTGGAATTTTGCGATGAAAACAGAGCTGTTTGTATTGGATACAATGGTGTACCAATACTTCCGGTTCAACCATTGACGTCACGCGCAAACGTCATCATATCGAAATGTTTTCAGCCGGAAGTTAGCAGTTAAATTTAAAATTGCACTTTATAAGTTAAACCGGCCGTATTGGCATGTGTTGCAATGTTAAGATTTCATCATTGATATATAAACTATCAGACTGGGTGGTCGGTAGTAGTGGGATTCAGTAGGCCTTTAAGTTGTATTGCTACAACCTGCAACAATGCATCTGGCAGACATATTTGATAATTCCTTCAAATTCTGCGCTATAATAACATGAGTGGGGATAAAGATGCTACCAAAACACATACTACACAATACGAAATTGCCTCCAGTCTTATGTAGGTGACGTCAGCAGGCTAATACAGGCCCACCCACATTTTGGGGCTAAAAGTAGGCGTTGCAAAATGTGTTGCAAAAAACTTGTTTTGTCTATTTTGGGGGGAATTTTACCTGTAGACATTATTTTTAGGTCCAAAACTAAGATTTAAGTGCCAATGTTGTCAGTTTTAGAGGGGACGTTTAAGCAAAAATAATTATTTGTCTCAAACAAACCATGACTTTCATTATTTGTATCGATAAAGCTTATGTTGGGCTTTCTCACCTCAAATTATTTTCTCAAGTTTGACGAAAAAAGTGTACTAAAACTTACTCAAAGTCCTTCTTTTCAGTAAAGCAAAGCAGCACATTTTACTTATTTGGCTATTCTGCACTTACAAGTCAGTCTTAGTATACATTTTTACTTAATGCCCTGCGATAAGATGGCGACTTGTCCAGAGTGTTTCCTGCCTTCCACCCGAGTGCAGCTGGGATAGGATTTTTGATAAAAATCTCAGATGATAAACACTAGATTGAACAACGGAGTTGATCTGTTTAAAACCATTGTCAAACTTAAAACCTAGATTTGTGACTGTTGGTTTAAAATAAGGCAGCAGGGGGTCCATGTCACTTGGGTCAGCATACAAGTTTCCATTTGGGCCGAATGAAATTATTTCCATCTAGTTCCCATTTAAATTGAGGAAGTTTCCCAAGATGGCGCCGCTATAGTGGTTGCTGGTGGCAGGAGCTCTGTGCTCTTGTGTCATCCTTTTGTGTTCCTGGTGTTTCCCTCTGGTTCTCATGTGTTTTGTTTTTTTTGCCTTTTGGTTCGGGACCCTTTGGGACTGTGCGACAAGGGGTGGCACTTTTGTGACTTCTGCTGTGCTTTTTTGTGGGCTTCCGGATCTGCCCCCCGGAAGCCTCTTGGCCGTGGAGACCAGCTGCTGGGTCTCTGCCACACCGGAGTCTGCTTGGAGAGACTGGAGGAGATGCGGATGAAGAGACAGGGCTGCGGAGCTAGCGCTGGGCTCCGGGACAGATGGGCTTCACGGTGTCTTGGCTGAATGAGCAGGTATCGGACGCCTCGTTCTAATTGGATGCATCCTCGCTCATCCATGCGGACTGGACACTGGCCGAGAGTTGGTGGGCAGCCGAGGGTGGAGTCGGCTCTCTTGGTTGCTTTGTTGGGTCTGCTCCTGTCTCTCTCTGCTCCTGTCTCTGGCCATGCTCTCCCCACCCCAGCAGACAATGGCGTGGAACACCACCACAGTGTGTGTGGGTGTTGAAATTATGTTTTTGTTTGGTGGCTTGTCTATGCATGGTGCAATCGGGTGTGCGCAATGTATATTATTGGTTAATTATTTTTAGTTTTTTTCGTCGTTTTACTTTTGTGGCTGCGTGTAGAAGTGGCACTGCTGGAGTGGCAGCTGGTTGCATCAGCTCTGCTCTTTTAATGTATTTAATGTCCTTTGTGTTCTTTGATGTTCCCCTCTTACACACATGCTTAAGTGTGCTATGACTATGAGTTTTTTTTCCCTTTGGCCTCAGTCTGGACCCCCTCTCCAGGGGCCCAGGTTTAGACTGAATATATATATATATATATATATATATATATATATATATATATATATACATATACATATATATATATACATATATATATATATATATATACATATACATATATATATATATATATATATATATATATATATATACATATATATATATATATATATATATATACATATATACATATATGCATATATATATATATATATATATATATGTATATGTATATATATATATATATATATATATATGTATATATATATATATATATAATTTTTTTTTTTTTTTTTTTCATTACTCACACACCAGTGTTTACCTGTTTCTCACCTTTTTTGCAAGGGGCGGCTGAAGTTGGCAGACCCGTCAGCGATCCTGTTCTGTCTGCCTGTAATGTTTGTCTGATCTTGAATTGGTTTGTGCTGAAAATCTTAATTTCCCCTCAGGGATTAATAAAGTACTGATTCTGATTCTGATTTACTGCTCACCATATGCTTTTATGTCCTCAAGGCAATTTAACAGTTTTTTTAAACATGTGTCACTTTTCCTTTTTAGGGGGACATAGATCTGTGTGTGATCAGCATAAAGATGATATATTATATATTTTCCAATGTGTTGCATGGGCGGGACATACAGTGAGAAGAGGATAGGTCCAAGAATCGAGCCCTGAGGGACACCACAGGACAAGTAAGCACAGGCGGAGGCAGAGTCATCAATTCTGATTTTAAAAGCTCCGTTTGTCAGATATGACTTGAATCAGTTTGAGGGTGTGCCTCTCAAACTCACACATTGTTTCAATCGTTGCGTGATCTACTGTGTCGAGTGCAGCAGTTAAAGCCAAAAGATTTAAGATGGCCAAATCGCCAGAGTGAGTCGATATTAAAAGTTTGCTAAAAACCCTTAAAAGTGCAGATTTTGATGACCTAAACACATCAACAATACAATGAAAATTAAGATATAACTGTAATGGTAAAAGAACAGCTTTATCTAAAATCATTGAAATTAAAGGACGCTTTGAAATGGGTCTAAAATTTGATAGCGAAGAAGTATCTGAATTTTGTTTCTTCAGCAAAAGGTTCCAAAACAGTTTGCTGAGAATAATTTTGGACAGTTTCTGAAGCAAGACTGCTGTTAATTATATCCTAGACATGGGGTCCGATGACACTCTAGATGTTTTTGAACACACAATGTGGCATCAAGTCAGAGAAACATGCTGTTGGTTTGTGCTGAGATACGATTTTGTTAAGCGAGTTCAGAGACTACGGCTCAAAATGCTTGAAGGTGAATGGAGAGGTGATGAAAATTGAAGGGTTAAAAGATGGAAGAGAAACTGTTTGCCCTAATTGTGTCAGTTTTATCAGTAAATCAATTAAAGAGATCATATTAGGATATAGTTTAAATTGTTGCAACTCTTCAGTTTAGTCTACAAAACATGTAATGATGGCTCTTTGGTCAAAAGTTTGTATACATTTTGCTATAAAGACCTATCTTCAATCCACTTTTTGGCTGCTTGCATAAACGGTTTGTTTTGTTTACTATTGTTGGTAAATGCAAACGACACTCTCTTTACCATACCCCTCACGATGACTACACTTTCGTGCCCGCCCCGGCAGCCTTGTTTTGTAGGGTTTCTTTTGTTTTGTTTTGCTAAGACCGTATGGAATATGGACACCGGTGATCGCCACCAGTCATATAATTTGTACTAGTTTTTCACCACAACGTCCCAGATGATGTAGGGCTTGAAAGGGCAAGTGATTTGGCAATGCATTGTGGGGGCTGGGTAGGCATTGTAGCTGGACAAAATGTTTGTCTACATCCATCCATCCATTTTCTACTGCTTGTCCCTTTTGGGGTTGCGGGGGGTGCTGGAGCCTATCTCAGCTGCATTCGGGTGGAAGGCGGGGTACACCCTGGACAAGTCGCCACCTCATCGCAGGGCTGTTTGTCTACATGGCTGTAGACATGGCTGGAATAAAATGGATCATAAAAAAGAAAAAAATCAATGGACCGTACCAAAACAAACTGGAACCTGTTCCGTAGGCTTGACACATTCAAAAAATAAGTACAATTGGTCGAATTGATCCATATGAGCACGCCCAATAGACAAGATTTGAGCAAGCTGTGTCCTGTATCTCTGTCATCTGCGGGGTCAGTTGTTATACAGGCAAACAGGGCCTGTTCGAGGCTGGCATATATGAGGGGGCAGTCAGAAATGTGAAGGGGGCATCATGTGCGCACGTTGCTGCATCATGCTCCAACACTATTTTTCTGTATTAAAACAGTAGTAACATTGCCTTCTTCATAAAATGTAGTTGTTAGCTACTGTAGTTACCACTGAAGGTGCATGGGAGAGAGGTTGCACTTACTCTGCTCAATCCGCAAAAATGCATACGTCAAGAAGTTTTTTTCATAAAAGGAAT
The DNA here is from genome assembly GCF_033978785.1 of Entelurus aequoreus. NCBI lineage: Eukaryota > Metazoa > Chordata > Actinopteri > Syngnathiformes > Syngnathidae > Entelurus > Entelurus aequoreus. Next base: position 27,172,519 of record NC_084749.1, read on the forward strand.
ATTTTAATGATATATAATCTACAGTATGTGGGAAAACATTTGTCATTAAAAAAAAAATACTTAAGGACACCAAAACACATACATTTAATTGGTTTTAATCAGCCCCTTGAAGGCAACTGCACTTTTTGCGGAATTTTGCCTATTGTTCACAATCATTATGAGAAACATGACAATAGATGTTATTTTTTGTAATGCATTTTAAATATTAAATAAATGCGATCAAAAGGCAACTTACATTAGAGCCCATGAGAGCTGCTCAATTCTGCTTATAAAAGGCATTAAAAAACATCCAAACACCTCCTTTAAGCTTTTATATATGTAGCCGGATCGAGTCTGCATTGTGTATTGCTGGTGTTGCTTTGAAGACAAGCGGACTCGGTGGTTGCCTTTAGCCGAAACAGGTGGCGTATTTATTGCTGTATGAAATACACAGGAAATAATGCAGCAGCATTAACACATGAGTCTGCAGCACACCAGTCTCCTCACGGCATGTCTCAACAGCAAGTGAGTTTAAATGACCAGAAATGCTATATAAAACATTCACAAATGTCACAAAGCCTATACATCACAATTAGTAATACACTGAAAATTAATACACCACAGTCAAATATTTTATACAATAAGAAAATAAACAATACATTAAAACAGTACAGAAAAATAGAATAAAGTTTTGGGAGCAACAGAAACATACCTGTATGAAATACACAGGAAATAATGCAGCAGCATTAGCACACGAGTCTGCAGCACGCCAGTCTAAAATGGAGGGAAAACTTCAATGAAGTGCCGCAGCCACTGTGTGTGAGTGAGAAGTGCTACCTAACAATACACTAGCAAAACGTTTGCTAAAACACTCAAACTCTGAGCAAAACAAGTGTACATGAACATGTCAGCAACATTAGCAGCACAAAAGTAACTTATAACCTTGTTTCACAGTTACATTCTCTTTAAAACACGAGAGCAAAAAAAAACACTCACCTCCTCACGGCATGTCTCAACAGCAAGTGAGGAAGACAACGTCACTACCGGAAGAAGGTAGGATTTCAAAATAAAATGACAAATGCTCCCAAAACGAACTATTTGCTGAAAAAATTACTAAATAAAAGTGACAATGAATACAATAGAGCAATTAAATAAAACGTGAGGGAATTTTGGTGCAATGCACAACATATATATTATATACCTGCTACATTCACCCCTCCTGAATTACACCAAAATCCTGAGCAGCTAACTGGACATGACCAGTAACACTGGGCCAAACGAACGGGTTTACATTAAGATCTAATCTTCACATTCAGCTTGAGAGCTACCTGACAAACAGGTTTAGAGAAATCAAAGGGTTGCGCAAGCCCTAGTCCCTCCCAGAATCGCCTGGTGCCGTGTACACCAAACTACCCGGCCCACTTTACTCTTAAGCCACACCTGCAAGGATACACACTAAGTACCATCTTACAGCGGCAAAGTGCAAAACAAAATAAAAACAACAATACAAGACACAATATCCCAGGACAAAAATGAAAAACACAAGACAACCCTTTAGAACAGAACAAGGAGACGCAAAGATTACCAACCAAATGAGTTTAAAAACCCTCCATGATAATCGGCGTCTGAGCCATTGTCTCTACTAGGCGGCTGACCCTCTTAACAACCCTGCCAGCACGTGTTCTAAACACACCGCCTTCTTGTGTGGATGCCTGGCTTGCTCGACCCCGTACCCCAACTGGCACTGTAACTGGTTGAAATGACTGGATACTACTTGCATCAATCACTGATACTGTATCTGGTGCAACTGACCGGTCTACCTCTGTATCAGAAGAGTCTTGCTCCATATCAGACTGGGCTGCATCCATAGACACTCCGTCACAGGGTTGGTGACTGGCGGATTCTTCAGCCCCGCTCAATACCCATGCACTCGTCCAACCTCCAAACTCTCTCCCTCCAAAGAGTCGATGATATCCTCCATTTGACACTCATCCTCTGAATCATCAAGACTGTCCTCAGTTTGTGACATGTCTCCATCAGCAGACTCTATGGGCAGGAAGCTGATGTCCAGGATAAGGTTGCGATGTACCACCTTCGTTTTTCCTTTGTCATCTTCCAACTTGTAGACATGAGTCTGCGGGTTGCTGTCCATGACAGTATAGACTGTTGGTTCCCACTTGTCTGCAAGTTTCTTCTTTCCCTTCTCGCCTTTGTTGGCGAGGAGTACTCGGTCTCCCACATTTAGGTAAGTGCCCTTGACCTTCCGATTGTAACCTCTGGCTTGCTTGTCTTTTTCTTTGATAGCATGCCTTTGAGCGATGCCAGCTGCTTCATGGAGGTAAGACACAAGAGATGTTACATAGCTGTCATAGTCAACGACCACCGGGTCATGTAGGACCCGTTTGAACATCACATCAACGGGGAGCCTCGGAACCCGCCCAAACATGAGATGAAAAGGCGCATATCCAGTTGTTTCATGCACCGTTGCATTATATGCAAATGTCAGGGTCTGGATTTGCTGGGGCCACTTGGCCTTCTCTTTCAGCGACAACGAACGCAGCATATTCCCAAGAGTCCTGTTAAATCTCTCGGTCCCTCCGTTTCCCATGGGGTGGTAGGCCGTGGTGTGTGACTTGGAGACTCCTGATAGTTTAAGCAGCTCCGCAATAAGCTCACTCTCAAAGTTGGCACCTTGATCTGTGTGGATGCGCCTTGGAAACCCGTATACACAGAAGACATTATCCCATAACTTTTTGGCAACCTGCTTTGCCTGTTGGTTTGCACAGGGAAAGGCATGGGCCAACTTTGTGAAGTGGTCCGTCAGGACAAGAACGTCCACTGAACGCTGCTTGCTATCCTCTGCACTCCAGAAATCCAAGCACACTAGTTCCATTGGAGCCGAGGTCCTGATACTCTCAAGTGGAGCTCTGGCGGAAGGATCTGGTGTCTTGGCCAAGATGCACCTCTGACAACACTTGACGTAATCTTTAATTTGATGCTCCATTCTAGGCCAAAAGAAGCGTTGTCTTGCCAGGTGAATTGTTCTTGCCTGCCCTTGATGTCCGGCCAAGTCATGCACACCGCGCAAGGCCTTTTCTATCAGGCTCTTGGGCAACACAAACTGATGCCTCTTCTGTTTGCTCATGGAATCTTTGACGACTCTGTAGAGCACCCCATCAATAACTTTAAGCCTCTCCCACTGTCTGATAAGGACTAGAGCACTCGTGTCCAGACCGTCCTTCTCTCGCCTTGAGGTCCTCCTCTGCCGATTGATAAATGGCATGACTCTAGAGATGCCTAGGTCAAGTTCTTGACTTTTCCGGAGCTCTTCCATGGAAAAGAAAGGTAGCAGGTCGTGTCCCGGTAAAACAAGGTTCTGAATGGACTGAACCAGTTCTGTCGCTCTGGACTCTGTAGCTGCACCCCAGTGGTCGTGAGAATCAAGAACAGCCTTCACAATGTCACCATCCATAGATGGGGGACAACGGGATTGAGTTGCACCTCGTTTTGTCTTCTTCATCTGTTGACACTGGACTTTTAAACGGAAGACATCCTGAACTCCATGTTCTCCAAATCCATCAGATTCGGCAAGCAGGTTGCTGTAGGACTCTGAGACAAGTCTATTCCCAATGGCCTTAGCAAATGGGTCCCTGCTGAGAGCGTCAGCCACTTTGTTCTTGGTTCCTGCAATGTGCTTCAGACTGAATGTGTATGGAGCAAGCTTGGCAACCCATCGCTGTTCGCAGGCGTCGAGTTTGGGCTTAGTCATTATGTATGTGAGTGGATTGTTGTCAGTCCATATTGTGAAGGAATTACCCTTTAGCCAATGGCTGAATTTGTCACACACACTCCACTTCAGCGCCAAAAACTCGAGCGGATGAGCTGGATAATTTTTATGAGAACTGCTTAGGGTCTTACTTGCAAATGCTATGGGCCGCACTTTACTTTCACCAGCCGGTACTTGTGACAATACTGCACAAAGCCCGTCCAAGGAAGCATCAGTCGACAGAATCATGGGACGTGAGAAGTCAGGATGTGCAAGGACCACACAGTCCAGCAAACTCTCTTTAAGACTGACAAAGGCGACGTCACACTCTGGAGTCCAGTCATCAGGTTTGAGTTTCCTGAATGTTCCTGCCTTCCCATTTACTTTTTTCTTTCCTCTTCTCTTTTGACCAGCAGTTAGAGCAAAGAGTGGCTTGGCAATGGAAGAGCAGTTGGGGATGAAATGCTGGTAGAAAAACACCATGCCCAAAAAGGATTTGATCCTTCGCACTGAAGGTGTACATCCGTCCTCTTCCATGAGATCAGACCTTGACATACTGGATATGACTTCCACCTTTGCAGGGTCCACAGCCACTCCACTTCCATCTACGATGTGACCCAAAAACTTGACGGATGATCGCAACAGGTGACATTTTTTGGGACTTAACTTCAGGTTGTGGTCTCGCAGGCGCTGGAATACGACCTCCAGTCTCTGTAGGGCCTCCTCTTCAGTCGCTGCAAATACGAGCAAGTCATCTAAATAACATAACAGGCTACTGAAATTGAGATCCCCAAATATACACAGCATCATGCGCATGAAAGAGGCTGGCCTATTGCACAGTCCTTGCGGCATCCTGTTATACTCATGCAGGCCTAGCGGTGTTGTAAAGGCCGTGTATTTTTTGTCCTCTTCAGCCATGGGGATGTTGTAGAAGCCGGACGTTAAGTCCATGGTACTGAAGTAGGCATTCCCTCCCAAGGAAGCCAAGCAATCTGACTGGTGTGGAAGGGGATGGGCGTCCTTGAGTGTTCTCGCATTCAACCAGCGGAAATCGGTGCAGATCCTCAAGTTTCCATCCTTTTTCCATACCATCACTAACGGTGAGGCATAGTCACTCATACACTTCCGAGTGATCCTTTGCTCCTCCATTTCTGTCAAGACTTGACGTAGCTTGTGGTAGTGAGTGGGGGGTACTCTCCGGTAAGGAAGGCGGAATGGCCGGTCATCGGTAAGTCGAATGCGGTGGACAAAGCCCTTTGTTTCACCACAGTCCATTTCGTGCTTGGAGAAGACATCGTTGTAACACTCGAGCAGCCGCACTAACTTTTCCTTTCATGCGTAGCTAGTCTGACAGGGCTCTATGTCAAGGTTGCCAAGGCCAACATCTCGTAGTCTCTGTTTGAGATCTGAAGGACTGATTGGTGTGTGGTGTTTGCCTGGTACAGTTTTGTCAATTTGACAAGAGCCTTGGAGGAGTTCAAAATCTTCCACAGCTAAGCAAGGGGACACATCTGCAAGCTTACAGTTCCTCTTCAGTGTAACTGGTCTATCAGACAGGTTGGTGACCTTCATGGGGACCCACCTATCACCCCACAGAGGTGTCACAACACGGCCAATCATGATGTTACGTGGCATGGACCTGGATGAGGTTGGCTCAACCAACACAGTGCTTCCTGGTGACATGACCGTATCGTTAGGCAACTTGCCCCAGACGAGGTGTTCTTGCATCGCTAAAAGAGTTACTGACTGCTTGAGCTTGAGTGTGCCAATCTTGTCTGGTAGCTCCTTACCCCTCTAACGAGATGTATTTGCCATGAGGTCCAAGAACTGTTCACACTCTGGGGATGACAAAGGACTGCAAACAGAGATAAGCCGCCAGTAATCATCACTGTTTTTCAACTGGTGCATGAGAAACTTGATCACATTTGTGCCGATGATGAGATCATCTCGCTGGCCTGGCACCACCAGAACTAAACGATACAGCTAATCCCATACACCTTCAGTTCAACCTCATACATACACTTCGGTTTAGTGAGTTTTCCTCCACACCCAATTAAAACCACTGCCTGTGTCATCAGTTTTGGTCCTAACAAGACTTTTTCACTCAGCATCTTTCCTTCTGCTTCTTCACTGAAAGTACAGGCCATGGAACCTGAATCAAGCATTCCTTGCATCTGGAACATATTATTCACATTGACTGGAGTATAGAATAGTTCATCATATGGCCCAACTCTATGCGTGTTCTGTGCTATTATCTTCACATCAGCCGGTGCTGCACTGCACACTTTCAAATAACACTGTTCAAATTCACTGTCACTTTTGAGGGATTGATTGTCCTCACCCACACGTCCCCTCTCCCAATGCGGGTCAGTTAGTTTAAACCCTGCTGCTCTTGAGGTGGATGTGCAGCTTGATCCTCCCATCCGGGAGTGTAGCTTGGACATTCTCTCTTTATATGGCCAGGCTTAAAGCAAGACAAACACAAGTAGTCCCGCCTGCAGTGCACTAAAGTGGTGTGTTCCACAGACTTGCACACCTTGCAGGGTTTTCTCTGTGACTGGTCAAACGGGCGCTGTCTATACATCGGCTGATTTTTCAGAGCCAGCGCCTGGCTGTTCTGGGCGAGTGTGTGGTCAAGCAGACCAATCAAGAGTCTTTAGACAATTATCATCAACCTGAGGAGTAAACTTGGCACTCACTTCGGCCTGGACAGGAGGCAACTCTGGGTAGCTATTTGTAGACACTTCCTCAGACACAGGTGTTTGAATATGAGCAGTAACATGTCTTGCTAGTGCAAGACAGTTTGTTCTGGTGTTCAGCTGTTCTCTCATGTCGATCTGATAACGGTCAACGTGCTCCTGTATTTTACCAGCAGTCCATTTCTCTGGTGCTTTGAACCGCAGCACTGCAGCAAGGGAGGGATCGGGACAATATTTGACAAACATCATTGTTACCTCTCGACGAGGATCATCAATATGCCGCCCCTGCCTGCTCAAGCCCTCCTCGGCTGCATCAACAGCTTTGTTAAGGCGGATCCAGTACTCGACTGGGTTCTCTCCTGTTACAGGCACAGTGCTATAAAAGTCTGCAAGAGGCATACTAGAACATGACACACCACTAAAATGCTGTTTCAGTAAGTCAGTAATAACTTTTGGGTTCTCGTGAGGAATCAGTGATGGATTGCTACGGAGTGTTATCTTTACAATGTCTCTAGCTTTCCCCATTAATCTAGACAACATCTCCTGATGCTGCTCTTCTAGACGTATGTTCCTTTTTCTCAAGTATGTGTCCATGAGCTCTTCCCATTCATGTACCGAGAGCTTGTCGGACCCATCCCCTCTGTACACAGGAGGCTCCCTCACATCGGACTGCACGACTAATTTCACACCAGTCAGGTTAAGCGTGGAGTCAACCATTGACTGGCCTGCACCTGAGTTCTGAACTCGTGCCTGATCGCCTTCAATTGTCTGACTCTCTCCCTTTAACTGAGCTGATATGGACTGTCCTACTTGCTGGGCGATGTGTGTGATGAGGTCACTCAAAGCTGGGTCACACCTGTCTGGGATGGTTGAAAGACAAAAAGTCGGTCTGTGGGTAAGGGGTGTGTGAACAGGTAGACAGGTGGGAGTGAAAGCTGGGGAAGCTACATTGCCTGGGACATTAACTGAATGGGTGGAGCTGAGCGCTGGTGATCCCACAACACCTGGACTTGTGACTGGAGAATTAGACAGCTGCGCCCCCCTCCCAAAACCAGCAACGGGAGAGTTAAACATATGTGCCCCCCCTCCCAAAACCAGAAATTGGAGTGTTAAACAGCTGTGCCCCCCTACCAAAACCAGAATCAACAGTTCGAACAGCTGTACCATTTACAACATTGGATTCCATCTTTCAAAATAGTTTGGTTGATGTCAACAAAAATTTAAAAAATATATAACTATTGATTTACATTAACAAATGGAAAGTGCTTTTTTTTTTTTTTTTATCGTTCACTTGACACTTCACTTTTTTTTCTTTTTTTTTTTTTAAAATGCCTTCTTAACTTTCCATGAAGAAAAAAAAAAACAAATCCCCCTTTTTACTGGGACAACATCACTTCAATGTAAACCTCTTTAAGAAACCTTCATTTGTTGTTGTTCTGACGTTCAACAACCTCCGGTGACCAAACTGGTGTTGATCCACGATGTCATCCGGGTCACGGCACCAATGTAGCCGGATCGAGTCTGCGTTGTGTATTGCTGGTGTTGCTTTGAAGACAAGGGGACTCGGTGGTTGCCTTTAGCCGAAACAGGTGGCGTATTTATTGCTGTATGAAATACACAGGAAATAATGCAGCAGCATTAACACACGAGTCTGCAGCACACCAGTCTCCTCACGGCATGTCTCAACAGCAAGTGAGTTTAAATGACCAGAAATGCTATATAAAACATTCACAAATGTCACAAAACCTATACATCACAATTAGTAATACACTGAAAATTAATACACCACAGTCAAATATTTTATACAATAGGAAAATAAACAATAAATTAAAACAGTACAGAAAAATAGAATAAAGTTTTGGGAGCAACAGAAACATACCTGTATGAAATACACAGGAAATAATGCAGCAGCATTAGCACACGAGTCTGCAGCACACCAGTCTAAAATGGAGGGAAAACTTCAATGAAGTGCCGCAGCCACTGTGTGTGAGTGAGAAGTGCTACCTAACAATACACTAGCAAAACGTTTGCTAAAACACTCAAACTCTGAGCAAAACAAGTGTACATGAACATGTCAGCAACATTAGCAGCACAAGAGTAACTTATAACCTTGTTTCACAGTTACATTCTCTTTAAAACACGAGAGCAAAAAAACACTCACCTCCTCACGGCATGTCTCAACAGCAAGTGAGGAAGACAACGTCACTACCGGAAGAAGGTAGGATTTCAAAATAAAATGACAAATGCTCCCAAAACGAACTATTTGCTGAAAAAATTACTAAATAAAAGTGACAATGAATACAATAGAGCAATTCAATAAAACGTGAGGGAATTTTGGTGGAATGCATAACATATATATTATATACCTGCTACATATACATGATGTAAGTATATATGTAATGTAGTAACGGGCACATTTATAATAACATTTAATATTTACGTATTTTAAACAAAAGCGGCAAAACTGTTTACTTTTTTTTTTTCCTCATCACTGATTACTACTCAATGCAGACTTTATGAGAGCCAACAAACGTAATAAAACATCACTTACTGTACAAGGTCTGCTGTCATTAGGCTGCCGACTGCTAGGGTGTTCATTTATTCACATTTAGATAAAAGTCCAGCAAGACCCATAATGCAATGCGTTTCCATGTCACATTTTTAAGCCCTACAGCGAGACCGTGGTGTGTGGTCGGCTGAAGGAGGAGACTACACGGGTCACAGAAATCCAGACTACAAATGTGGTCCTACAGTATATGCTAGTTAAAGGCCTACTGAAACCCACTACTACCGACCACGCAGTCTGATAGTTTATATATCAATGATGAAATCTTAACATTATAACACATGCCAATACGGCCGGGTTAACTTATAAAGTGACATTTTAAATTTGCCGCTAAACTTCCGGTTCGAAACGCCTCTGAGGATGACGTATGCGCGTGACGTAGCCCGGGGAACACGGGTATGCCTTCCACATTGAAGCCAATACGAAAAAGCTTTGTTTTCATTTCATAATTCGGGGCGGCGTGGCGAAGTTGGTAGAGTGGCCGTGCCAGCAATCGGAGGGTTGCTGGTTACTGGAGTTCAATCCCCACCTTCTACCATCCTAGTCACGTCCGTTGTGTCCTTGGGCAAGACACTTCACCCTTGCTCCTGATGAGTGCTGGTTAGCGCCTTGCATGGCTGCTCCCGCCATCAGTGTGTGAATGTGTGTGTGAATGGGTGAATGTGGAAATACTGTCAAAGCGCTTTGAGTACCTTGAAGGTAGAAAAGCGCTATACAAGTATAACCCATTTATCATTTATCATTTATAATTCCACAGTATTCTGGACATCTGTGTTCGTGAATCTGTTGCAATCATGTTCATTGCATTATGGAGAAAGAAGCTGAGCAAGCAAAGAAGAAAGTTGTCGGTGCGAAATGGACGTATTTTCCGAACGAAGTCAGCAACAACAGTACACAGCCGGCGCTTCTTTGTTTACATTCCCGAAAGATGCAGTCAAGATGGAAGAACTCGGATAACAGAGACTCTAACCAGGAGGACTTTTGACTTGGATACACAGACGCCTGTAGAGAACTTGGACAACACAGACTCTTACCAGGATTACTTTGATTTGGATGACAAAGACACAGACGTGCTACTGTGAGTATGCAGCTTTGGCTTCTAAACATTTGATCGCTTGACCGTATGTGCGCAACTTTTTTTTGCGTATGTACGTAACTTTTTTAAAATATATAAGCTTTATGAACCTTGGGTTAGGTGAACGGTCTTTTGGGCTGAGTGATTGTGTGTGTTGATCAGGTGTTTGAATTGTATTGGCGTGTTCTATGGAGCTAGGAGCTAGCATAGGAGCTAGGAGTTAGCATAACAAAGACGTAGGTGTTTTTATGCAGGATTAATTTGTGGCATATTAAATATAAGCCTGGTTGTGTTGTGGCTAATAGAGTAAATACATGTCTTGTGTTTATTTACTGTTTTAGTCATTCCCAGCTGAATACCAGGTACCGTGAGTATGCAGCCTTGGCTGCTAAACATTTGATAGCTTGACCGTACGTGCGCGTCACGTACGTAACTTTTTAAAAATATATGAGCTTTATGAACCTTGGGTTAGGTGAACGGTCTTTTGGGCTGAGTGATTGTGTGTGTTGATCAGGTGTTTGAATTGTATTGGCGTGTTCTATGGAGCTAGGAGCTAGCATAGGAGCTAGCATAACAAACACGTAGGTGTTTTTATGCAGGATTAATTTGTGGCATATTAAATATAAGCCTGGTTGTGTTGTGGCTAATAGAGTATATATATGTCTTGTGTTTATTTACTGTTGTAGTCATTCCCAGCTGAATATCAGGTACCGTGAGTATGCAGCCTTGGGTGCTAAACATTTGATAGCTTGACCGTATGTGCGCGTCACGTACGTAACTTTTTAAAAATATATAAGCTTTATGAACCTTGGGTTAGGTGAACGGTCTTTTGGGCTGAGTGATTGTGTGTGTTGATCAGGTGTTTGAATTGTATTGGCGTGTTCTATGAAGCTAGGAGCTAGCAGAGGAGCTAGGAGCTAGCATAACAAACACGTAGGTGTTTTTATGCAGGATTAATTTGTGGCATATTAAATATAAGCCTGGTTGTGTTGCGGCTAATAGAGTATATATATGTCTTGTGTTTATTTACTGTTGTAGTCATTCCCAGCTGAATATCAGGTCACCCCCGGCTCTCACAGCATCTTCCCTATCTGAATAGCTTCAACTCCCCACTAGTCCTTCACTTGCACTTTACTCATCCACAAATCTTTCATCCTCGCTCAAATTAATGGGGAAATTGTCGCTTACTCGGTCCGAATCTCTCTCACTTCATGCGGCCATCATTGTAAACAATAGGGAACTTTGCGTATATGTTCAATTAACTACGTCACGCTACTTCCGGTAGGGGCAAGCCTTTTTTTTTATCAGATACCAAAAGTTGCAATCTTTATCGTCGTTGTTCTATACTAAATCATTTCAGCAAAAATATGGCAATATCGCGAAATGATCAAGTATGACACATAGAATAGATCTGCTATCCCCGTTTAAATTAAAAAAATTCATTTCAGTAGGCCTTTAAGGTTAAACTTTTACAGAGTTAATATCTCTCCAATGCTAACTCCTGGATAAATACATGTGTATATTGACAAAACAATGTTTTTCTATTCTATATCATGTTAATACTTTTACTGCACTGTTGCTTCCAAATCTTATGCAAACAATAGAGAATCAAGCTGGCTATACAGTAAACTACGCTGCAAGCTACATTGCAAACACAAAAACTAATTATACAACTAAGTGGTCCATTGCCAAACACAGCAGACACTGATCCAATTACAAGTAGTCTTTAGGAAATTAATTCTTTATTTTGCCAGAGGACAGTGACACTGTTGTTTTACAGTAGAAGGCTAAGCTAGCTACACAACAAATCGAGCTAACATTGCTAATGTATCATTCACACATTTTGAATGTACTGTTATTATTTACTATTTCATTGTCTCCATTGCCATAAATAGTAAGCACCGAGCACGCCACTGAAAGTAGTAGTTTTTCGAAAAAAATCCATCTTTTTGTGAAGGTCTGTGGATGAAGCAGGATTGTTCTTGGCACACACTCGGAGCGACTTCTTCACAGTTGAAGGCACGCCGCCGTAAATCATAAAAGTTTGAAGTAAGGCACTTTTTACTTCAGACGAAGCTGAAAGTTTGTGTATTGACTTAAAGCTACCAACTGTCAAACCTGGGTGAAGTCTTGTCTGTGTTTCGTCTGGTTTCATGTTGTCTTGTCATTTCCTGTTTTATTTTGAAATGTTAACTCTCCGTCTCGTTTCAGATCACTTGCCTTTCCTCCTGTATCACTGGTCTGATGTCTCTCCTGATTGCCTGATTGTGCCCACCTGTGTCACCCTCCCGCATGTGTATAATAAATGTCTCGTCCTCCTCTTGTCCTGTGCCAGAGTGTTTCGTATCTTCTTGTGCGTACCTCCAGCGTTCCTTTGCCACATTCTTGTCCACAGCCATTGCCATGTTTTTGTACTTTTTGATCCAAGGGAGATTCTTTGTTTGTAAACTTTTGTCAGGTAAGATTAGCTTCCTAGCATCGCCTCCGTTGGAGTGCTTTTTGTTGTATTTGATATATTCTGTTCTTAGCCCCTTTTTCCCTCCGCAGCCAGAGCGTTTTGAGTTATTTATATTTTTGTTAGTTTAGAGGTCAGGTCCTGTTTTGTTTCTCCCGTTTTGGACCCCTTCCCTTGTCCGAATAAATATCTGTTTCCAAAATCCTGCATCTGTGTCCAGAGTCCTATTCGGGTCGTGACACCAACAACAAATAATTTTCCTTCATCGGGTTTCATCGTGGAAATGTTGTGGTACACCAGCTCCTACATAAATAATCACACATGGAAAAAACGTCAGACTTGGAGCAAAATCTAAATTGCTCATTAAGGGCAAGTATGATGGAAGGCAAGAATGTTTTATGAATATTTTCGCAATGCCTCCACAGTTTGATTAAAAATTTTCGGGACTTATGCAGATCCCACATAAACATAAGCAGGGACCAATACTTAAGAAAACTTGGTTTTGCATAATGGGGCCCCTTTAAAAATTGTTTTACAGACCTCTGGCAAAGCTTCCAAGATTAGGAATATTTAAAATATATTCAATTGTTTTGAATAAAACACACGAGTTGTTAAAATTATTTGCAATGATGTCAGACAAATGCTTGTTATTTTTTACTTTCAGAACTTTGTTATACTCTTTCCAGGAGTCTTTAATAATGGCATAGGAAACCTATAACGTATCCTTCTTCCATTTTTGGTCTGCCTATTTGCTTGTTATTTAACCACGGGGCACCAACGCGTAGGGATGCACCTTTAAAATTTTTTTTAAAAAGTCGAGCAGAATTAAACAACACAGGCATATGGTCAGAGAAGACAACATCACATACTTGAACGTTAGGTATATCAAGATTATGTGCATTAAAAGATCTAAAGTGTGGCCCTGTTCTTGTTTGGGACCACTAACATATTGCGCAAGATCAAAAGAGTCCAAAATATGTGAAAGTCTTCAGAGAGTGGCTTCTAAGGACAGCAGACATGTACTTTGATGTCTCCAACAATTAAATGTCTGTCATGATTATGTACCAGACTGGACAAAAATTCAGAAAAGTAATTTATAAAAGGTACGTTATATTTAGGTGGGCGGTAAATAACTGCACACGGTAGCACAAGCAGCTAAAACGTGCACAGCTCAAAGCTGGAAAAAGAGAGGGATGGCAATTTTTTTTTTTTTAAATAGCTACTCCTCCTCCGTGTCCAGTGGTCCTTGGAGAATTAAAATACACAAAATCAGGCGTGAAAGTTAAGAAAAGGCTGCAGACTTGCCAACACTCAGCCAGGTCTCAGTCACAAACATAAAATCCAGACACATGTAATGTGTGGTAATCCTTTAGAATAAAAGTTTTTACCTGTGATCTGGCATGAATCAGGGCACACCTGGTAGAAAACTGAACAACAGCCGTCTTGGTTTCCCGACACAGCCAACGAATGTTGTTGTAATCCACTCCACTTCAAAGGTGGTGAGGGCGGCATGAAGACGGCTGGTGTAATTCAGGTACCAGCATGATTCATAGATTACAACCAACCGAAATATTCAGCTGTCATAGCCACCTTATAATTGTGCAATGTCAAGCCAAGAACCTCACAAGTCAACGCCCCATGATGACAGACTTGTTTGTGTGTAATATAAATATAAAAATATAAAATATAAAGCATATGTTAGGTCAGAAAAAAACACGGAGGCTATTTCATCCCTACAAGCCTGTTTCACAGGTTTCCCTGCTATTTCTTCCCTACAGGCTTGTAGGGATGAAATAGCCTACGTGTTTTCTCCTGACCTAACGTATATTCCGCTCTACCCCGGTATTGAGCACTGTATAACAGATAAACCACAGAAACCTTGACTATATATTATATAAAACATGTTTTCTTAAACTTAAGAAATCCCACGGCTTGGACAAAATTCCGAATTTGTCATTTCAATTCAATTCGTTTGAAGCTAATATCCAAACTTGCAAACAATGATCTGGATATCAGCATTGGACCACCATGTGAAGAATAAGTACCATTATGTCTCTCAAAATTGGGAAAGCGCCTGGCCAAAGTAATATAAAAATGCATAGTTACTCAAGGCAGACCCGTAGTGTTCTGCTAAGATTTTGGGGCCACTATTCACAACTATGCGGGAGAAGAAGGAAATACCTGATGCCTGGTCAGAAGGAGTCATCATTTGGATGAAAAAGGGCAACATAAGAGTGTGTAACAACTGGTGTGGGATCACTCTACTACCAATTCCTTGTAAGATTGTGGCAAAGCCGATCATGCAACAATTCTCAGATGCAGTGGTTGAACAAATTAGGAATGAACAGGCAGAATTTTGTAGAGGACAGGGTTGCATCAACCAGCTATTTGCCCGACGTAACATAATTGAACAGTACACAGAATGGCAGACACCGATTTACCTTACCTTTGCTCTATCGTCCATTTGTTTGAAAGCGACCACAGAGTCAGTCCCTGGAACATCTTGCGAATGTACGGAATCTCACGGTCCAAAGCTGACGTCGTTATGACCTCCTATGCCAACTTCTCTTGTAAATTGGGACACAAAAGCCTTGCATTTCAGGTGAAGACGGGAGAGAGACAGGGGTGTGTGATGTCGGCGCTGCTCTTCAAGATGCAGAGATGGCAGGCCTTGTTGCAGGAAAACGTGATTTTAATGTCCAAAAGAAATGCAATAAAACAGGACTCAGGAACCAGGAACCAGGCAACCATCAACAGGCAACAGAATATAGGAATCAAGGAGAACTGGAGACAGCAAACAAGAACCAACAAACAGGATACAAGATTTGAGGAACCACGAGACAGCAAACAACAATCCTCAAGCACTGACTGGAGGGCGAGGCAGGTATAAATAGTAGCCTGATTGGCAATTGCCACCAGGTGTGCCAGGCTGCCAATCAGGGACAGGTGAGTGAAACGAGCGCTGAGGGTAGACGTGCAGGAAATGCAACCAAAATAAGAGCGCTGACAAGAAATAAAACACAAACAGAGAAAAACATGGACATAATCCAACTGTCAGTGACAAGCCTGACAAACATGGGTGACACGTCAGACGGCAGACCCTCTTCTCAGTATCGGAAGACCTTGACTTGGCTTTGGTCTCTCACACTCACAAAAACATCACACTTCACTAACCACAAGAAAACTCAAGTTATGGCGCTAAATATTCCACACCCGTTACCAATCCAAGTAAATGGGAAAGATCTTTGGACACCTATCTTGGGAGCACAGTGAGACATGACGGGTATCACGCAACGACATCAAGAACCGGTTAAACAAAGCTAGGAATGCATTTGAATGCTCAACAACACATGGCGGTCTCAGTAATACAGCACCAAGACCAAACTCAATTTTAAACGGAGCTGTGTAACCTCCAACTTCCTATATGGCTTGGAATGCTGGAGAATGACAAGGAGTGACAGCTGTCAGTCGTCCACACAAAAAATCTGAGAAGAATCTGGAGGATTTTTTGGCCCGACATATGTCTCTAACGCTAACCTAACCAAAACTTGCTAAATAGATGCCAGCAAGACAGCATGGATAACGTCACAGCAAGACGGTGCTAGAACCGGATTGGGCATGTGATGAGAAGAGAATCTAACAGTGTCCTAAAGGTAGCCCTACACTGGAAAACGTTTGGAAAAAGAAAACGAGGCCGATGGCAGTGGACGAAATCAAAGCGCCGAACTTGACCTGAAGAGATGTCCTGAAAACAGCCCAAAATAGACAGGAGTGGAGCTTCTTCATTGCTGACCTTCCTGCCAGGAGATATAATGTAAGTAAGTGAGTCCCAGCAAAAAGCGTAGAATTGAATCCCAGTAAACATGTCGAATGGCTACATACCGACACTTCCCATCCAACCTGGTAAAGCTTAAGAGGTATGTGGCATTAGATTTAAAAATTATGACATTTCAGCCAATAAGGTTATACTGAAATTGAATAAAACCACACCAGTCAATTCAATATTTACTAACCATTTCCTCAGCCCAGATCCAGATCTCTCCATAGTATATATGTGATCAAATAGATTTTTGAGGAAACTTACAGTAAACCAACGTTTCCAACCCAACTATGCTCCCCCATTAAACTCAATGGACACTGAGCTTCAACACTGTTTAATGCACTGTGATGCTACCGCAATGAATGAGAAGATAGTCATGTCAGCTGTCACTAAAGTAGCTGACTGAAGAAAGCACATTCTAGCGCATAGTTAGTCAATGAAATTAAAACACAAAAGTACGTATTTGACTACTTATTTATTTATTTAATTATTTTACATTTAAGGGAAGCCGAGCTTCCCTTGCAGTCGTAGAGCAATCGCTACTGGTTCAAATTCTTTATTCAAGTCCTTGTTTCTCCTGCAGCCTCTCCTCCTCCTGCTCTAGGTGGGCTGTCTGATGGGGTGTGTATGAAAGGGATTGGGGGCATTTCACACCTTCAGGGCAGCTTTGTGGGGGGTTGGCAGCAGCTTGATGAACAGAGTGCACCTGGCTATCCCCCAACCTCGCTGGTACAGACATGGTTTAGTGATCAAAGAGCTAATCCTTGCCTCATATATCCACAGTATTTTCTTCCTCCAATTAATGTATGTCCTCGTAGAGTTTCATCTCTCCATAGGCTTTCTCCAACAACCCATGCATATTCTTAAACTACCTGTTACCCCTGATGCCCATGGTGAACCCTGAAGGCCTGGCTGTGGGATTTTCTGACTCATTAGCCCTGCTCAGTCAAGTGGAGCCATCTGCAGATTCCTTCCAGCCAAGTTCATCGGTCCAGTCCGTGGTCTGACCGAGCTTTGATAAGTGAGAGGGTTGCTCCAGCAGTCGGCCCCCACTGTGACTTTGTTTTAGCGCGGAATGAGATGAACTGAAGGGGCAAGGGGGAAGACGATGGAGTGCGAATGGGCTCTAATGCAGTCATAAGTGAGCTGTGGCAGGATCGCACCACACCCAAAAGCAGTGCAGCGTGTTTAACGCATCTTAGCAGTGTAGTTACAGAAGTGTTAATGCCTGTCAGTTATACGTCTGCTCATCTTGGCAGAAGGTGTCTCTTTGACCTTACGTCTAATGTGCAGACGGTATCCTGTTGACCCAAATTTTTTGTGGATATTTAACAAAAATGAAACACAAAGACAACCATTTCGCAGTAACATGTTCAAAGGGTTGATTGTTTACATAAACAGTCAAAATGTTGATGATTGTTCTGTCATACGTGCCCCTCCCATAAGTGTATATACAAAACTGGGAACTTCCTGCTTTGCAAGACTGATTCTGTTAACCAAAACAGTGGAACTGTCATGACCTGTCACACAGGTCATACCTTGTTTTGTTTTTGTTTTGTGTTTTCCTATGTTTGGTGTTTTAGTTTCTGTCTAGTGCGCTTATTCTAGTTTTGATTTCCTGTGTTGTCTGTGTTGCTTTGCAGTGACTTTATTCCCTTCCTCTGAGCGTGTTTTCCCTAACCTGCTCTTGATTGGTGATCAGTGGACTCACCTATCCCTGATCGCTAATCAAGAGGGTTTATATGCCAGCATCACCAGCTTCTTGCGACAGGAACATTGTTTCTTGTTCTTGTTGTGATTGCTTGTCCATTCTTCATCTAAATGGGAATATGTGAACATCATCACAGTTGGATTCTTAATGACAGCAGACCTTGCACAGTAAGTGATGTTTGATTATGTTTATTGGCTCTCATAAAGTCTGCAGTGAGCAGTAATCAGTGATGAAGAAAAAAAAGCAAACGTGATGCATTCTTGAAATTAATTTGCCGCATATGCTTAAAATGATCAAAGTACGTAAATATTAAATGTAGTTATAAATGTGCCCGTTACATTACTTAAATACTTACATCATGTATATAAACCTTAATGGAGGTGTTGGGGTGTTTTTTTTAGGGGGTTTATAGGCAGAATCGTACGGCTTCCACGTGCTTCATTGTATGCAAACTTTTGATCGCATCTATTCAATATTTTGAATGCAAAAAAACCCCAAAAAACATCCATCGTCATGTCCCTCATAATAATTGTGAAATTCCCCAAAAAGTGCAGTCCCCCTTAAAGGAGTCTAGTAATTTCAAACTTAGAGCACCTCAGGACTATGGCAATGTGTGTGTGTGTGTGTGTGTGTGTGTGTGTGTGTGTGTGTGTGTGTGTGTGTGTGTGTGTGTGTGTGTGTGTGTGTGTGTAGTCAAATGTGATCAGTTCAGCTGGTTGTTTCTGTTTTGACTTTGTTATTAAATAGAAAGTTAATCCATCACCCCCTTGTTATGTTTTATTGATATACAGTACTGTATAGAGCTTTATAATGAGTTCAAAGTGAACAAACTTTAAATAAAGTAGGGACTTTTGTCGACGCTGGAACACATTATTCATACAGTATTTACATTGCTTCTCATGGAGATCATTGCTTCACTATATCAACTTTTCTATTCACGAACCATGTTCAAGAACTAATTACGTTTGTAAGGTTCCAAGGTTTCAAGGTTCCATTGTAACAGCCTGCTCAGTGGCTAGAGTGTCCGCCCTGAGATCGGTAGGTCGTGAGTTCAAAACCGGGCTGAGTCATACCAAAGACTATAAAAATGGGACCCATTACCTCCCTGCTTGGCACTCATCATCAAGGGTTGGAATTGGGGGTTAAATCACCAAAATGATTCCCGAGCGTGGCCACTGCTGCTGCTCACTGCTCCCCTCACCTTCCAGGGGGTGAAACAAGGGGATGGTTCAAATGCAGAGGGTAATTTCACCACACTTAGCGTGTGGTACTTTAACTTTAACTAGTCTATATTTACTATTTTAAACTGTATATTTTAATGTACTTTGAGCACACCTATAGGTGAGAAAAACTAAAACAAAGGTTAATTTGGCAAAGTGTACCTGTAGATTTGTCCTAACCAAATATGAAATCACTACTGAGGTGGGGCTAACATCACATCCATTTCATTTATCAGTGTAAGCAGGAGTGTGCGATCACGTTTGTATTTTGCTCGAAAACATACATTCCGAAAAAGCGACTCAAAAGTGCAAATCGTAGCTTTGGGTGGTCCACTGGCCAACAGGGTTTCTTCAGCGATGGTGCGGTGCAGGATATTATACATCTCTGATATTGCAACTGTCAACTATATCACTGATTTGGCAGTAATGAGCGTTGTGCTGCTGGGGAAAGCAACCCAGCCTGTCCTGGTGCTTTGCTGTTACAATTTGACGTCCATGCATGATTGACAAGTTTAGCCCGCTTGGACATATTCACGGTGCAATGGCTGTGGAACTCAAATGAATAAGAGCAGCTTCGTGTTTCCCCTGCTTGCTCACCAAAGTGGGTGAGTTGCGCCACTGGCGTCAAAAAACTGAGTGTTTGCTCGCTATGTCCAGTGTCATCATCTAATTTGTAGGAGGAAATTACAGATCTCCTTGGCCTTGGAGTCCTCTCTTACATCTCCTTTCTGCTGTGTTTGGGCTTCAAAATAATTTACATGTGCTCCTGTGCAGCTAGCACTCATCAACTTAACATAATTGGATCGTGTGTTGTTGCCCCATAAACACCCTTCTTTATTTTCAGGACCTAAAAAATTGTTGGCTTTTTTCAATAAAGTTTATGACCAATAACAAAAATATATTGAGTAGGCGTTCTCGGTCTTCCCTTTTTGTGGATCGACACTAGTAAGAGATTCAAAATCAGTTTTTTTCTTCTGATTTTCTGCGTAGCTCGTGTGGATTTTATTTCCCTCTGACTAAAATTATGAGCCATTAAAACCACATGTTGGAAATAAGCAGAAGTAGGCCCTGCAATGAGGTGGCGACTTGTCCAGGGCGTACCATGCCTTCCGCCTGAGTGCAGCTGGGATAGGCTCCAGCGTCTTCATTTGTTTATAGCTCTTCTGCGGGGGCTTGCATGTAACTCGCAATTCTCTTCCAAAACACTAAGACCCTGTCTACATTAAGCTGAATAACTCATTAAACGAATAATAATTTAGCCTAAGCCCCGATAATTTTTTACACGGGTAAGTGCGCCGTCTATTTGTTGAATCTCCGGCTCTTAGCTTTGTATGGACTCATTGATTGTTTACAAACTGAGTTCGGAGAGGAAGTGACGCCAGAAAGACCGTGCCCCACACAGGAAGTGACGTCAGAGAGAACGCGCCACAGCCGGCTTCAAAATAAAGCAGTTTCGTAACTCGGAGCTAACCTCTGGAAATATGGAGGCGAGTCATCCAGACATGCCCGTGTTTCTCCTTCTTCTGTACAGACGCTTGTGGAAATCACACATGAATTCCTTAAGAGAAAGCGATTGCAGCTACTTCGGATACAACACTTCTCAGACGGAAAGAGAACTTTCGAATGTCCAGGTCAGCTGTGATTCTACTTACCGGAAAACTACGTCCATTTGTCGAAGCAGAGACAACGAGAATGCGGGCTCCCGTGGATGTGATAAAAAAAAGAGGTAGCGCGTTCTTTGTGTTACCTGACCGTCGAGGGAAGACTACGGAAAACGGCAAATGCTTTTGGACTGGCAAATCAGACTGTATCAGTTATTGTCCGCCATGTATGTCGCGGACTCAACGTCTAGGTCCAGAGTATATAAAGTCACCAAAAACGAATGGACAATGAAGGTGAAGGCAAACAAGTGAGGAGTGTCCTGAGTAGATATCTAGATCCCTAGATTGATTGTTGTAAAATGTTCTTTGTCACATTGTTTACTTTCACACGTCCATTAAAGATTAGATTAATTTATGATGGTTCAGGTGTGATTAACTATAATAGGGCCCCACAGCACACTGGATTCCAGTTAATTGAAATACCGCAACACTAGATATTGTTCAGATAAGTGAAATTTACTTTAAGAACTTGCACACAAAGCAACACTGGAGGTGACTATGGCGTGCGCATTTTCCGCGCATGCGTACTAGATTGCGTTGCGCCGGCGGACGGGGGCAGGGATAAGGGTAGGTGGGATTTACCCTGGATAAACGTTTAGTGTAGAAGGGGCCTAAGGGGGAGTGTCTCTAGAAGGAGCAACCACAACTGTCCTTGACCAGCTATTAACAGAGGTGTGGACTCGAGTCACATGACTTGGACTCGAGTCAGACTCGAGTCATGAATTTGATAATGTAAAGAGACTTGCAACTTGACTTAGACTTTAACATCAATGACTTGTGACTTCACTTGGACTTGAGCCTTTTGACTTGACAAGACTTGCTACTTTCCCCAAAACCCAAAGATTAAAAAGTTATTCAGGAGCGCTGTGTATCTTTCATTGTGTACATGTGTGTCTGCAGTCAGCGTGTTTGCTGTCGGTACAACATCCAATCAAATCAGATCCACGTTGTTTTCATCCGACAGCATTCATCTAATCAAATTGCAGGACAACCAACGTAGAAGAGCTGTCAAACAACGTGCCAGTTCGGGTATAAAAACTACGACATGGTCAACAAAAAACGAATTGCAGCAAAACATGCTGTTCGAAGATTACAGACGGAGATGCAACAACTTCCAACTTCATACTGTAAGTGTGTTGATGTGTGCGTACACATGAAAAACATAACAAATACATGAATATATTAGTTTAAACAGTTGTTGGAACAAACAAGCGTGTTTACTTTTTTCAGATGACAATGGCGATCTATTTTTTGGTACAATATCATTGTGATTACTTACAGATGTTCAACGTTTTCCAGAAAGCAAAAATAAATTCACATTTAGCCTGTAGTTGCAAGTTGATGCTCTTTTTTGTGTAGTACAGTTGGTTTATCCTTGCTGTAATTGTGCCTCTTCAAGGTACGACGTATCAGCTGTTGTGATATAAATGACATCTTCTTGGAGGACTTGGTCTTCACAGATGTTAGATGTCCTGTATGCAGTGGCTGTGCATTTAACAAAGACATACTGTATGTTTACAAAAGAAGTCGCCAAGAGAATTGACAACACTCAAGTACTTGGTCTTGACCACATTGACCATCATCGAGTATGTTTCGCTTTAAGATGGTATTTTAAACTTGATGTGTGCCGTTGATTTAATGATTGATTGATTGAAACTTTTATTAGTAGATTGCACAGTACAGTATATATTCCGTACAATTGACCACTAAATGGTAACACCCGAATAAGTTTTTCACCTTGTTTAAGTCGGTGTCCACTTAAATTGATTCAATGATTGATAACAATGTGTGTCTCTGCAATACCAACAGGTTACCTTATTTTTATCCAAAGTTCTGTTTTGAAGCGTAATTGGCTGTCTCCCATCGTGATCACAGACTGTGTAGCAAATGGTGTGTCTGATGATGATTAATCATCATTCATATTTAATAACATATTAATTTTTTTGATTTAATCACGTGTTAACGTGTTAAAGTTCACAACCCTAGTGTAAACCCAACTACTATCAAAGTTCTTCGACCAAGCACACCAAGTTAATGCAAAGTGGGGCTGTCATTCATTTTGGTATTATCTTCGACCCAACTCTCTCGTTTGAGTCACACATTAAGAGTGTTACTAAAACGGCCTTCTTTCATCTCCGTAATATCGCTAAAATTCGTTCCATTTTGTCCACGAGCGACGCTCAGATCATTATTCATGCGTTCGTTACGTCTCGTCTCGATTACTGTAACGTATTATTTTCGTGTCTCCCTATGTCTAGCATTAAAAGATTACAGTTGGTACAAAATGCGGCTGCTAGACTTTTGACAAGAACAAGAAAGTTTGATCATATTACGCCTATACTGGCTCACCTGCACTGGCTTCCTGTGCACTTAAGATGTGACTTTAAGGTTTTACTACTTATGTGTAAAATACTACACTGTCTGGCTCCAGCCTATCTTGCTGATTGTATTGTACCATATGTCCCAGCAAAAAATCTGCGTTCAAAGAACTCCGGCTTATTAGTGATTCCCAGAGCCCAAAAAAAGTCTGCGGGCTATAGAGTGTTTTCTATTCGGGCTCCAGTACTCTGGAATGCCCTCCCGGTAAAAGTCATTTGTATACTCTAGCCTTTAAATAGACCCCCTTTTTAGACCAGTTGATCTGCCGTTTCTTTTCTTTTCTCCTCTGCCCCCCTCTCCCTTGTGGAGGGGGGGGGGGGGGGGACACAGGTCCGGTGGCCATGGATGAAGTGCTGGCTGTCCAGAGTCGGGACCCGGAGTGGACCGCTCGCCTGTGCATCGGTTGGGGACATCTCTGCGCTGCTGACCCGTCTCAGCTCGGAATGGTTTCGTGCTGGCCCCACTATGGACTGGACTCTCACTGTTGTGTTGGATCCACCTTGGACTGGACTTTTGCTGATGTGTTGGATCCACTATGGACTGGACTTTCACAATATTATGTCAGACCCACTCGACATCCATTGCTTTCGGTCTCCCCTAGAGGGGGGGTTACCCACATATGCGGTCCTCTCCAAGGTTTCTCATAGTCATTCACATCGACGTCCCACTGGGGTGAGTTTTCCTTGCCCTTATGTGGGCTCTGTACCGAGGATGTCGTTGTGGCTTGTGCAGCCCTTTGAGACACTTGTGATTTAGGGCTATATAAATAAACACTGATTGATTGATTGATTGATTTTAGCGTTTTTTCTATTTACAACATTTTCTAAAATTACCTGAAATCAAATGATCTGAACAAACACAAAGTCATCATAGCACGTCACATCTTAGTTGATTGCAGAAATCCATGCTCGCCTTTGCCATTACTTTTTCTGTTCAGTCGCTTCCGTTTGTCCAGAAATACGCTTAGAAATGCAACAAAAGCTAGAAATTGAAATCAATTGTGGCAGTTGACAATAGCACACGTTGTCTGCATGATTAGTAATACGAGTTGAATGATCAGCAACAATGGGCGTGACACAAACAAAGCCTTCTAATATGGCCAACGGCAATGCAATGTGGGAACTGTATAACAAATTCAAACCTCTGTACACCAGGCTTAAATACCTTTTTGGATAAATTGTACTTCTCAAAGTAGTTTTAATGCGACAGACGTTTTACTTTTCCTTGAATATTTTGTTTACCCTGTTGCATTGAGTTTCATTCCGATTGCTACATGTATTTGTATCATCATCATATTTATTTAGAATCTATTGAATACTGCTTGCAAAGGCATATTCATTTGGCTCGTTAGAGAGGCTGTCACATGACTGTGTTTCACCAATCCAACATAAGCACTAGTGACGTTTGACTCCATTTCACCAATCAAACGGAGCCTGGCAGTCACATGGCCGCACCCATACTGCACACTAGGCTTGTCCCGATACCAATATTTTTGTACTGGTACCAAAACGTATTTCGATATTTTTCGATACCTTTCGATATTTTTCTAAATAAAGGGGACCACAAAAAATGCCATTATTGCCTTTATTTTAACAACAAATCTTACAGTACATTAAACATATGTATCTTCTTGCAATCAAAGAACAATGTTGTCCTTAAATAAAATAGTGAACATACTAGCCAACTTGTCTTTTAGTAGTAAGTAAACAAACAAAGGCTCCTAATTTGCCTGCTGACGTATGCAGTGTGCATTGTGTCATTTCCCATTCTATTATTTTGTCAAAATTATGAGGGACAAGCTGTAAAAATGAATTATTAATCCACTTGTTCATTTACTCTTAAAATTTGGTTATTCTTCTGTTGTTTGGATACTTTACATTAGTTTTGGATGATACCACAAATGTAGGTATCGATCCGATACCAAGTACCGGTAGTTACAGGATCATACATTGGTCATATTCAAAGTCCTCATGTGTCCAGGGACATATTTCCTGAGTTTATAAACATAATATGAATTTTAAAAAAAGGAAAAAAGATGTTGTGATGATAAAAAATAGCGACGTAATCATAGTAGTATCGACTAGATACGCTAGTGTACTTGGTATCATTACAGTGGATGTTTTATGTAGATCTACTCATGGCATTTGTTTACATCCAGGCTGGCTAGCTTTTGTTAGCGGTGACGCCGGTGAGCTGTTGTATCCTCCTATGGTGTGTAGTGAAGCATGTTTAGCTATTCCTCGTCCTGCAGTGATGATCCTTGTAAAAAATGCACTTTATTCGTCGCCATGGAGGCGAGGATTAATGATTTAGAAGTAGCTAAAACACTGCCGACTGCGGATGGATGTTCGCTGCTAGCTAGCTAGCCATGTCTTAAAGCACCTCTTACTGAGGGCGTTTCAGTGTTATAACTTCACCTTTATCGTCAGTTTTTAAGCCAAAATGTGTCCTTTTTACCTTTTCTGTCTACACACATTGTCTGCTTGTAAGTACTCTGTGATTGTGCACTGCCGAACATGCTCTTCTGCTCGTAAAACCAACAATGTCACGACGTGACGACGCTCTGTCATGCCCCGGAACCGATACTTTTCAGTATAGTACCGTTTTTGATTCATTAGTACCCCGATACTATACCAGTACCGGTATACCGTACAACCCTACTGCACACTGCAAAAAGTGACATGACGTCAGACAAGGCAATGTCAATGTTTACTTACAAACTATGAAAAAAAACATTTATATCATGTGCTATCATTCGTGTCAAAGAAAATATTTTTACATTTCAGCCTACAAGAATTCCACTTCCAACTAGAGAGAACACGTTGTGGTAAGTTGTGGATGTTTTTTTTAATGTTTTAGCTGAGCATATGCGAACATCAGCCCTGTTATAACATCATAAGTAACTGTACACTGTGAAATTTTTTTGTAGTACATTTTGTATTAGGGTCTCTCTCCTTTTTGCACAGACACACGCTACAGTTGTAGTGCAAGTTGCATTAAAAATAGATACTAAGTTAATCAGAAGCTACAGTAATCACCAGTTACTCAGTACTTGAGTAGTTTTGTCACTGAATATCTACTGTTACTCAATAAATATTTGGATGACTACTTTTTACTTTACTTGTCTCATATTACTCTGAACTACCATTAGATTTCCCTATGCTATAACAGAACAACATAACCTCCACCACCCCTGACATTTAAAAGTAATGCCCTAAAAGACATGACTCATTAAGGCATTTGAGGAACAGTTGCTGCGTGTTTCGCAGAAAGCCTTAATTACTGTATCTGAAATCTGTTGGAAATATTTGTGGTGAGGAATTTGCCCACACAGGTTGCTCCCAGAGTTCTGTTTAGTCTGAAGACTCACAGGATTCCTCAATTGGACACAAAGATCAGGGAAGCCAGCTGTGTTACAGGACGTTGCCATGATTGAGCTTCTAATCTCGGGGCTTCAGGGATTTGCCTTTTTAAAATTTGACTTCATTTGTTGTGAAAATCCAAACACTACATCAGAGCTATTTAACTGGTGGTGTGGGGGCCAAATCCGGTCCAGGAAGGACACCATAACTCCCTGTTAAAAAACTTGGGAGTTAGTTATACTATTGGTGTTCCTCAAAGTTCGATTTTAGGTCCTCTCTTTTTCGTCATTTGGGCTATTCAACTGAGTTAGGTAAAAAAAAAAAAACGTGTAAAACACCATTATAGTCAAATTAACTAAAGAGAGAATAAATATAATGTTCAGAGAACTAAGAACACTTCCTAAATCTTAATGATTAGCTGTTGCCCTATTTGGGCCCTACACTGCAAAAAGTCAGTGTTCAAAAACAAGAAAAAAAAATACAAAAATTAGGGGTATTTTATTTGAACTAAGCAAAATTATCTGCCAATAGAACAAGAAAATTGGGCTTGTCAAGACTTTCCAAAACACGTAAAATTAGCTAACCTCAATGAACCCAAAAATACCTTAAAATAAGTATATTCTCACTAATAACAAGTGCTCCTTTCTTGGTAGAAAAAAAGAGACCTTTTTGCTCAATATGTTGAAAAATATTCTTAAATTAAGTAAATGCTAGTGCCATTATCTTGACATAATGATATGCGCTCAGCATCATGATTTTTTTTTTTCATGCCTGAAGTAAGAAATTATTACTTTAAAAAAGTAGTTTTCACTCGTGAGTGTTGATGACACAGCTCTGCATCAGTTGATATTCTAGTTTCAAGCATGTTTTACTCAATATAGGTCATAAAATCTCAGCTACACGCTGTAATATCTTACTGAGATAATTTAGGACCAAAACACTTAAAACAAGTCAAACAGTCTAACATAAAATCTGCTTAGTGAGAAGAATTATCTTATCAGACAGAAAATAAGCAAATATCACTCTTATTTGAGATATTTAATCTTACTTAGATTTCAGTTTTTGCAGTGTACACCAGTGTACTGGCCTGTCTCTTGGTATCTCATCCACACTCTAGACACAGCAAACTTTCTGGTTGTGGTGCATAAGGATGTGACATCCTTCATGCATTCTTTTTTTTTTAAAGCTCTTTAAGTTGTCATGTTTTTGCAGCGATTATGGCTTTGACTCTTTGACTCTTGAACATCTGTTTGAGCCTTTACAGGAATACAAACCTCGACTTGTTGTAAGTTTTCAAGCAGTAAGTCAATTTTTAAAAGCACGGATATAATTCCTTTGGTGCAGTGGCGTGCATGCACACGATGTTTAAGGAGACAAAATAACACAAACACATTGTTGAAAAACAAAAAATAATAGGCTCACATGCTTTGTACTTGTGTATCTCAGGTGTGTTTGATGGGGTTATGATCGGGATTCTGATAATTTTTCCATATCAAAGTCATCTACCATTACCTTTAATAACCTTGTGTTGTGCACCGGGACCATTTTTTGGTCCAGACTTGCCCACCACATTCCCAGAAGGCCACAGTTTTAAACTATTTGACTCCTAACATGAGTTTATTTTTGACCCATGTTTTAAAGTAATACTAATAAATTGTTAAATAATTAGTTTTTTGTGCAAAATAACAAAAAAAAATTAATTAATAAAAACACTTAAAATTTTTTTTGACTATGTCATTGTGGGCTTTGTCACACTGATTTTACTTTCTTACAGTACTGGCTGGGATTCGATCTCACACCCTGCGCTTCCAAAAGCAGATGTTCATACCACAATGCCAGCAGAAAACGCCTAAAATTACACGCCTAATTGGTTCAATGACGGAGCTCTTAACTCAAAAAATGTTTTCTCAAGTCAATGTCGGCCATTGAAATCAATTAAAATCAATTTAATTGGTTCTTGGCCACCAAACAGCATCCATCCATCCATTTTCTACCGCTTATTCCCTTCGGGGTCGCGGGGGGCGCTGGAGCCTATCTCAGCTACAATCGGGCGGAAGGCGGGGTACACCCTGGACAAGTCGCCACCTCATCGCAGGGCCAACACAGATAGACAGACAACATTCACACTCACATTCACACACTAGGGCCAATTTAGTGTTGAATTTTGAAAATGAAAATAAAACTTTTAGATATGAAATATTACAGTAGTTTTATGAATAATATACAGTGTTTATCTTTGCGAGTGGATTTCTACTCATTTGAGCTGCTTCTCTGTCAAACACACCATCAGCAGCTTTTTCATATTTTCATGGATAAAGGTCCACCATTTAGATATTATTTTAACATTCTTGGCTGGCGTTAGACTCATCTGGTGTATGGTGCAGACTAGCAGATAAGCTCAAACTGCTTCGCCAAGTCTGCTACACGCTTAAGTAATGTTTTTGATGATTTGTTTTTTTAATTCAATGAATATCATCCAGTTCTTCTTGTCAGCACTGTCCTTCACACTCACTATCTTACTTCCCATGTTTGAAAAACAAAGTTATGTCCATCTTTATTTACCAAACGCAAAATCAGTGAAGTTGGCACGTTGTGTAATTCATAAATAAAAACAGAATACAATGATTTGCAAATCCTTTTCAATTTATATTAATCTGAATAGCCTATATATTTAATGTTCAAACTGAGAAACTTTATTTTTTATTGCAAATAACCATTAACTTATAATTTAATGGCAGCAACACACTGCAAAAAAGTTGGCACGGGGGCATTTTTACCACTGTTACATGACCTTTCCTTTTAACAACACTCAGTTAACGTTTGGGAACTGAGGAGACCGATTTTTTAAGCTTATCAGGTGGAATTCTCTCCCATTCTTGCTTGATGTACAGCTTAAGTTGTTCAACAGTCCGGGGGTGTCCGTTGTGGTATTTTAGGCTTCATAATGCGCCACACATTTTCAATGGGAGACAGGTCTGGACTACAGGCAGGCCAGTCTAGTACCCGCACTCTTTTACTATGAAGCCACGCTGTTTTAACAAGTGCAAAATGTGGCTTGGCATTGTCTTGCTGAAATAAACAGGTGCGTCCATTAAAATGACGTTGCAACATATGTTGCTCCAAAACCTGTATGTACCTTTCAGCATTAATGATGCCTTCACATATGTGTAAGGCTCTTTCAACTTCCTTCCCGCACTGTGCGATTCAAGAACTCCTTCATTCCACACTCCATCCAGCTGTATAATCACTCGCCATACAGCAATAGATGACATCTGCCTATTACCTGTCACCGGACATGTTAGCTGCTTCTCTTTGTTTATAATGTTTATAATGTCTATTTTCTATTTCCTGCTGGACCTACTCTCAATTTTATGCTGCTGCTGTCATATATACTGTATATACTGTAATATTGTACATGGTCATTGGTTTATATTGTATATATGTTATAGACATCCATCCATCCATCCATTTTCTACCGCTTATTCCCTTCGGGGCATAATATAATATATCTGTATATAAATTATTCTGTACACATATTATGTATATATTCATATATATGTTAGATTTTTTTATAGCTATGTTAGTCTATTAAACCTGCATTGTCCTTTCCATCCTTACACTTTCCATCATTGTAAATGAGCTACTGTGTTGAACAATTTCCCTTGTGGATCATTAAAGTTTGTCTAAGTCTAAGTCTAAGTTACCCATGTCTTGGGCACTAATACACCCCCATACCATCACAGATGCTGGCTTTTGAACTTTGCGCCTATAAAAGTCCGGATGGTTCTCTTCCTCACAACGTCCACAGTTTCCAAAATCAATTTGAAATTTGGACTCGTCAGACCACAGAACCCTTTTTAATTTTGCATCAGTCCATTTTAGAGGAGTTCGGGCCCAGCGATGCCGGCGGCGTTTCTGGGTGTTGTTGATAAATGGCTTTCGCTTTGCATAGTAGAGTTTTAACTTGCACTTAGAAATGTAGCGACAAACTGTAGTTACTGACAGTGGTTTTCTGAAGTGTTCCTGAGCCCATGTGGTCATATCCTTTACACACTGATGTCGGTTTTTGATGCAGTACCGCCTGAGGCCTTGCCTCTTACGTGCAGTGATTTCTCCACATTCTTTGAAACTT
This sequence comes from Entelurus aequoreus, assembly GCF_033978785.1. NCBI lineage: Eukaryota > Metazoa > Chordata > Actinopteri > Syngnathiformes > Syngnathidae > Entelurus > Entelurus aequoreus. The sequence goes on from NC_084749.1 coordinate 27,203,344, forward strand.
TTGATTATATTACAGACCGTAGATGGTGAAATCCTTAAATTCCTTGCAATAGCTCGTTGAGAAATGTTGTTCTTAAACTGTTCGACAATTTGCTAACGCATTTGTTCACAAAGTAGGTGACCCTCGCCCCATCTTTGTTTGTGTATGACTGAGCATTCCTGGAAGCTGCTTTTATACCCAATCATGGCACCCACCTGTTCCAAATAAGCCTGTTCACCTGTGGTATGTTCAAAATAAGTGTTTGATGAGCATTCCTCAACTTTCTCAGTCTTTTTTGCCACATGTTGCAGGCATCAATTCAAAATGAGCTAATATTTGCAAAATATAACAAAGTTTACCAGTTCGAACGTTAAGTATCTTGTCTTTGCAGTCTATTCAATTGAATATAGGTTGAAAAGGATTTGCAAATGATTGTATTCTGTTTTTATTTACGATTTACACAACGTGCCAACTTTACTGGTTTTGGGTTTTTTATAAGTCAAAGGCAGCAAGCAAGACCGGATGTTTTGGGTGGACATTACAGGGTTTACTTTGACATTTGCTACACCAACTAAGCTTGTAACTTATAATTTTGCTTGCAACTGAAAGCATGATAATTAGTAGAGAGACAGCTGTTATCCCAAAACACACTTAAAATGGGACACTCTTAAGTTGAGGTACCATTGTATATTCCAATAATAGTGAAAGAAAATTGTTCAGATAGAGTGCCCTGTCATTTATTTTTTTATGTTTTGCAAGCTACTTTTGGTTGTCGTGACCTGGCCTGAAGAGTTACCGTACATAGACCAAGACAAGGCGCATCCATAAACAAATACACCGGTAAATAAACGGCCGTGCATTGATCGGAACACCGGGAAAAATCATGGTACTCCTGATTGCCAGTCCACCCAGGACTGGGTCACAGCCTTTCTGGCAACTGTCCTATTCCCCACATTGGAAACATTCCCAACCTTTTATATAACTCAGTCGATTGAAACGTTTTTAACAATATATTAACAATACTCTGTGTTGCCCAAATGTGTCTGGAAACAAGAAGTTTCTTGTTTTGTTTCGCCTATATTATACTTTCTGCACCACCTTCCAATGTCCTGGCACCTGATCCATTTCTGTTCAAGAGAAAATAACAGATGAACAACAGGACTTGGGGAAGCTTACGTTACTTGTCTCAATGCTGTAAACATAAATGCAGCCCAATTTGAGTAGACAAGTAGTCTGAGGCTCTGCAATGACGACATGATTCTGAAACTCAGAACCAGTAGTGACACACGTGACACAAAGAAATAAGGCAGAGTACGAAGACAATGGCAGAAGTATGGATGAAGTCAGCTGTTTATTCTGTGCTGTCCTGTGACAACACTGCAAATAACCATCTTGTAATGTTAAGCTTTAGTTTTTGTTCTCCGGTGGAGAATGGAGTGTGCAAATCCAACTGCATAGTATCTGACGTAATTTTTTTCTTTGTAAACAGAAATACTATATTTTCTGGGCTATAGAGCACACCAGGCCGCACCCACCAAATTTGAGAAGAAATACATATGTTTCATTACATTACATTACATTAGCTGCACCGGACTATGAGCCACAGATATAAACCGATACGAAAGATTTTGTAAATGTTTATTTACATACCTTAATTGTTTCCAAACGGTGCCTGGAACACGGCAGTAAAACGGCTGACCAAACAAAACAGAAGTCATCTTCATGGACCCACGAGCTGCGGAAGCTAGCTCTCCAATCAGCTAAACAGATTCAATAACTCCATGGTGACGTTTTGGTGAATTTCCGAAACTGAAACAATACAAAAGAGAATGCCAATTAAAGTTAATAATACTAACACAGACACTTAAATGTAAACATATAAGCACATTTGCTAATGCTAACGACGATAGCTTAATAACAATACGATAGCACGTACAAATATGCATGAAAACACTCCAACAGACATCACACATGGGACGGTTCAGTAAGTAAAAATAGTTTTAGTTATATTGTAAAACTGACAAACTTTGCTTGGAGCAATGAATGAAGAATTATTTTGAGCAGAAACAGTATGGATGAATACTTCCGGTTCAAGTAAAGAAACAGGGAATACATTTTCAACCTGCAGCACCTGCAGTGAGCAAACACGTTCATAAGGTGGTGCCATAGCACAAACAATAACACACCTTTTCAGTGTCACTGTTTCTGGTCTATGAAAACTATTTGTTGAATACAAAACATTATGGCCGTTAGTGAAGAAAATTCCATAAATTAGCCGCACCGTTATATAAGCCGCAGGGTTCAAAGTGTGGGAAAAAAATCCAGACAATAATGGTAGTCACGTATGTTTGTCTTTAAATGTGTATTTTAGCTGTTTATTTTAAAGGGGCTATTTTCCAGAAAATACGATGTCAAAACATTGGAGACAGGAAAAAAACATACACTGTTTATTGTATATTTAGGGGTATTTTTTAAAAACAAGTTAAAGTGTTTCAGGTTTTTTCATACTAATCTCGACCGATTCTGTTCTTTTGGAGACATTCATTATGTCACATTTATTACATAATATAATCTTAGTTGACATGACCTTTGTCTTGGCCAGTTCAGTGTTTTGGTTTCCATTGACTCCAAGAGGCAGTCAGCTGAAAAATGTCTGGAAGTCCCAAAGATGACCTCAGGTCTGTCTCAGTCTCAACTGCTTGGATACATATTTTGATTTCAGGACTCTGGTTCTTGCATGAAAAAGGGATTACATGCAGTTCAAAAGTATAAATGTAACTGCAAACAGTTAATTTTACAGGAGGGCGTTCAACCTGCGGTCATTTTACACCGCCTTTGATTACAGTTTGTTTTGTTTCGGAGCAGTAATATGCTCCAAAGATCTCACCTGTACTTTTGGCTACAAAGGCATTTTTGATTAATTAATTATTTTTTTGCTGATTGAATTACAACGAGAACAACCCTCACTCCACAATGCAAATGGTCAAGTACCACTCACCTAATTCCAATAGGACTGGATCAATCAATCAATCAATCAAAGTTTATTTATATAGCCCTTAATCACAAGTGTCTCAAAGGGCTGCACAAGCCACAACGACATGCTCGGCTCAGATCCCACATCAGGGCAAGAGAAAACTCAACCCAATGGGATGACAATGAGAAACCTTGGAGGGGACTGCAGATGTGGGGACCCCCCACCTGGGCGACCGGTGCAATGGACGTCGAGTGGATCTAGTTAATAGTGTGAGAGTCCATAGTGGGGCCAGAAGGGGATCATCTTGAGTGGAGACAAGTCAGCAGCGCAAAGACGTCATGATGCACAGATGAGTGGTCCACGCCGGGTCCCGACTTTGAACAGCTAGCGCGTCATCTGTGGTCACCTAATAACCTCTCAACGCAGAAGGTTGGGAAGAGCAGAAAAGAGATGGCAGATCAACTGGTCTAAAAAGGGGGGTCTATTTAATTAAAGGCTAGAGTATACAAATGAGTTTTAAGATGGGATTGAAATGCTTCTACTGAGGTAGCATCTCTAACTGTTACTGGGAGGGCATTCCAGAGTACTGGAGCCCAAATAGAAAACACTTTATAGCTCGCAGACTTTTTTGCGGCTCTGGGAGTCACTAATAAGCCGGAGTTCTTAGAACACATATTTCTTGCCGGGACAAATCAATCAATCAATCAATCAAAGTTTACTTATATAGCCCTAAATCATAAGTGTCTCAAAGGGCTGCACAAGCCACAACGGCATCCCCGGCCCAGATCCCACATCAGGGCAAGAAAAAACTCAACCCAATGGGATGACAATGAGAAACCTTGGAACGAGGTTTAGATATGGTACAATACAATCAGCAAGATAGGATGGAGCTAGACCGTTTAGTATTTCATACGTAAGTAATAAAACCTTAAAGTCGCCTGGATGGTAGCCTGTTAGCAAAAATACAGAGGCCTTAATCAAATATATAAAAAATGAGTGTCACTCTGCAATTTATTCGCTTTTGTTACAGGAACCACTTTTTGTACTGTTTGCGTAAGGTAACAGAGTATCAAAAATATCGCCATCTAGTCATCTTCTTGTGTAAATGTATATAATAATAATACCTGGGATTTATATAGTGCTTTTCTAAGTACCCAAAGTCGCTTTACATGTAGAACCCATTATTCATTCACACCTGGTGGTGGTAAGCTACTTTCATAGCCACAGCTGCCCTGGGGTAGACTGACGGAAGTGTGGCTGCAATTTGCGCCAACGGCCCCTCCGACCACCACCTATCATTCATTTCACCGGTGTGAGTGGCACCAGGGGCAAAGGGTGAAGTGTCCCGCCCAAGGACACAACGGCAGCGATTTTTGGATGGTAAGAGGCGGGGAGCGAACCTGCAACCGTCAGGTTTCTGGCACGGTTGCTCTACCCACTACGCCATGCGGCCCCAAGGTTTAATGTTTTACCAGGACTTATTGGGCTGTTACAAGTGAAGTGTGCAAATAAAGGCCGTCAGACTGTGGCTGGTCAAACAACCACAAATACAGAGCTTTATGAGTTTACACTTGTGTGAAGTTTGGTTGTTTATCGGGATTTTTGGCCTGTGATCCGGATCAGATTTTTTGGCCTGTGATCAGATCCAATTTTGAGTTCCCATCCGATACTTTGAAAGTAGGTTACACAACTGAAAATATTTTATAGCATGTAACTAAAGCAAACATAATAACACCTTTTTTTTTTGTTTAGATAGAGAGATATACTTTTATTCATCCCACAATGGGACAATTATATGGTTGCAGTACAGGTTTTTAGAAGTAAAAGGTAATGAAATATAAAAAATGTGTCATAAATAATACATATTGCGCACTAACGATTGCACAAGGCATAGGTAAAATAAAATAAAATAAAACACTATCTTAACACCAAGGAAAAAAAGATCACATCAATTACATAAAAAGTGCTTTGTAAAGTCTTATGGCTGTGAGCAGAAACGGACCTGCGGTAGCACTCCTTTAGTCACTAGTGCACAATAACAATAACGAAAACTACTATTGGCTCTTATTTAATTGATTTGGGTTTTGCCCTCAAAGCCTTGCTGTGTCCAGGGACTTACTCCCTGAGTTTGTAAACAATAACAAAAACAACCAAAAAAAGATTTAGTAATAATAAGAAAAAGAAAAATATCAATATAATCACTTTATTATTGTTTATATGCTGATATTATACTGGGTATCGATAGTATCGACATCTGGATAAATCATCCCTACTTTAAATTAAATTGAAGCTTTAGCTGTTAGCTTCTTGTTTCATCCTGCTCAATGTGTGTGTGTCTAAGAGTGAGTGTGTGTGTAGCATGCTTAGTCATTCCTTCTCGTCCTCCAGTGATAGTGGCACTTGGAAGAAAGTTATATTATTTTGCGCCACGGTGTTGATGATTAGTACCTTAGAAGCGGCTTTACACTGTGGATAGACGACACATTTGTTGCAGCTTTTGCTCAAATTCGAGCCGATATTTTGGCAAGACACTCACCCCGGATTTCTGCATGTGTGTAACAATGAATATGCAAATGTCATTGAGTGTGCATATCTTTTTGAAGGAATCTTTCACATGAGCTGTGTTAAGACTGAAACACAGCACTTCACGTTTGTCCAAATACAATAAATTATGCCTTTTCCATACACAGACTTAGAACCTGGAGCTTTTGCCAGAGTCGTAAACACTATTATAGTCACTGAAGTGTGTTAATCAAATGATGGCTGCTCACAGTCTCCCCTAAACAAAATACTTACAAATATCAAACCCCAATCCGATCCCATGATCACGACCGGAACATCTCTTGTCGTTGATTTAGTTTGAGTCCCATTCCTTAATTTCCATAATATGATTAAAGTATGTATAATTTAGAGCAAATATTGTCAACATTTGGTTAAATTTTCTTTGGAGGGGTAGACATCAAGTAGCAAGTGCGAGGTGGCCAAGTCATGCAACCTGCCCGCGCTAGAAATGCTGTCCACATATCCCCACTGATCGAAAGCTAGCCACTAAGCAAAAAGCCCTGGGCTGACAACCTACTGTCTAGTGCAGCTCTTAAAACGTTAGTGAGTATGGTTTTAATGACATACTATCACACAGCCATACTAGCTGGTATCGCTCACACTTACCCCGCTAACCATCAATCTAAACTGGGTTACGGCACCATTGAAGTGCATGCGTACCAGTCTGCATGCACCCTGATTGAGAGTTACGTTGAGCAGTTATAGCCAATGAGCTAAAAGCCACAAGCTGTCAACTTGCGGTCCAGCAGTGCGGTCTAAACAACCTACTGTATTTTCCAGCCCATAGGGCGCACCGGATTATAAGGCGCACTGCCGATGAATGGTCTATGTTCGATCTTTTTTCATATATAAGGCGCACCGGTTTATAGGGCGCATTAAAGTAGTCATATTATTATTTATTTTTTTCTACATTGAAAACACTTCCTTGTGGTCTATATAACATGTAGTGGTGGTTCTTTGGTCAAAATGTTGCACAGATTAGGTTTTACAGATCATCTTCAAGCCGCTTTCTGACAGTTGCTTCAGGATGCGCCATTTTGTGGGCGGTCTTATTTACGTTGCTCACCTTCGGCATCGTCTTCTCCCCGTCATCTTTGTTGTAGCGGTGTAACGTGCAAGGACGGGAGTGGAAGAAGTGTCAAAAGATGCAGCTAACTGTTTTAATGACATTGGGAGACTTTACTTAATAACGGAGCAGCATCTCCTCATCCGGAAACAACAACACAGGAAATGTGTCCCGTGAAAAAGAGTCCGACCGGAACTTTCTAATAACTAAAGTTCCTTGAGTGAATAATGTAAACTCACTACACTACACGAGTTTACTGACAGATATAAGTAGGAACTTTACACTACTTTATATTAGAAATGGTAACAGAAGAGGATTAATGTCCCATAACAAGAAGATAGAGAAAAAGAAGAAGCTCATCGACTACGGTGTCGGCACGGACTACAACGGCAGTCGCCCGCAATTTTTCAGGATTTATGCAGATCCCAAATACAGATCCACATGTACCAGAAGTTAAGAAAAGTTGCTTTTGCATAATATTGTGAAACAAAACGCCAGATATTATGTCTTGCCTTATACACACACCATAATAATACTTGTAGGGGATGGCGTGGCGCTATTGGGAGAGTGGCCGTGCCAGCAACCTGAGGGTTCCTGGTTCGATCCCCAGCTTCTACCAACCTAGTCACGTTCATTGTGTCCTTGAGCAAGACATTTCCTCCTTGCTCCTGATGGTTAGCGCCTTGCATGGCAGCTCCCGCTATCAGTGTGTGAAGGTATGGGTGAATCAATCAATCAATCAATCAATCAATGTTTATTTATATAGCCCTAAATCACAAGTGTCTCAAAGGGCTGCACAAGCCACAACGACATCCTCGGTACAGAGCCCACAATGTGGAAATAGTGCTTTGAGTACCTTGAAGCTATACAAGTATAACCCGTTTACCGTTTTGCATGTTTAATGCACCGACAATCCATCAAGCGGTGCGGCTTCATAGCTTACCAAAGTCGTACTAAAATATTTGATACATTTTTGAGCGCCGTGTGTAGTGTTCTATATTGTCAATGGAACATATACAATGTTGGTTTTGTTTACTTGAGTCATATTGCCATCATAGTGGCACGTATCTCTTATGTTTGACTGCCATCTACTAGTCACACTTATCATTACACCATGTACCAAATAAAATTGCTTCGAGGTCCGTAAGCAAAACCAGAATTTTTCCGTACATTAGAGATTCAGTTTAGTTTCATTCAGAGTTTAGAGTTGAGTTTTGAGGGAAAAAAATGATTTTAAGTGCACCTTATAGGCCGGAAAATACGGTACTATCACACAGCCGTATTCGCTGGTATCTGTTTTAAGGAAATACTGTTTTCAAACTACGTTGTGATCAATGATTTCTGTTCAATGAACCGACCATATTCTTTATGTAAAGACCCGTTTAAAGTAAAATTATTACAAGGCTTTGAGACTGTGTTCAAGATGCTGTTGAAGACAATTAGACTTCAAATAACTTCACAAACAAGTCGGTGACATCCCACTAATCGGATACTGTCTTTGTTTGTGCATCTATTCCTTTAAGCCCACCATCTGCAGGATCTGTTTAGTTTCAAACAGAAAGGAAGTTGAGTCCACAAACTCACTCTGCAGAAAATGTGTAATCCTTAATCTGTCCTTCCCATATCAAGAAGTGACCAACCTTTTTGCTCTTTTATGTCCATACAATACTGCCGGCAGTCTGGCCACCATGCACAAATGAGGTAATGATGATGAAGTCTTCGGAGGTAGTCACACCAAAGCTGGCTGTAACCTTGATAGCAAACACATGATGATGAGGATGATGGTGATTGTCCATCTGTGTCTGAAGCTGGGTTCTTAAAACTATCTTTAGCGAAACAGGTGGCACAGTGTTTGCTTCAGTGGACAGCCAGGCAACAAGAGCTATTTTTTGCCTGGTTGACACTATGGACTGTGACTATGGGGCAGCTGAAGCAAAGTCTGAGCCTGAGGACAATGGAGGTAATGAACGTAACCTATAGTTGGCAGTGTTGGTCATCTGCCCTTAAAAAAGTCATTAGTTACAGTTAAAAATTACTTCTCCCAAAAAGTAATTGACTTTTTAATTGAGATAACTCATTATACGAGCAATGAATTACTCTGCAAAGTAGGGTTGTACGGTATACCGGTATTAGTATAGGATCGCGATATTAATTAATTGTATTCGGTAGTATACCGCCTCTGAAAAATACCGGTCCGCTGCGCCCCCGTCGTCGTCACGGTTTACGAGCGAATTTGGTACAGAGTTCGGTAGCTAGTTCGGTAGCGAGTTTAGTAGCGAGTTTAGTAGCGAGTTCGGTAGCGCACAATCACGGAGTACTTACAAGCAGACACAGTGGGTAGACAGAAAAGGGAGAACGGACGCATTTTGGCTTAAAAGCTGACAATAAAGGTGAAGTTATAACAATGAAACGCCCACTGTAAGAGGTGCTTTGAGATATGGCTAGCTAGCTAGCGGCTAACGTCCAGCCCCAGTCGGCAGTGTTTTAGCTATTTCTAAATCACTAATCCTCGCCTCCATGGCGACAAATAAAGTACGTTTTTTACAAGTATCATCCCTGCAGGACGAGGAATAACTAAACATGTTTCACTACACACCGTAGCTCACCGGTGTCAAAAAGTAAACAAACGCCATGGGTGGATTTACACCTGACATCCACTGTTTTTTTGTTTTTTTTAATTCAGCCTTTATTTAAACAGGTAAAATCCCATTGAGATCAAATATCTCTTTTCCAAGGGAGACCTGGCCAAGAGGGCAGCAGCAAGGTTACATTAAAAACAGTAAACAACACATAAAACATCAAATTTACAACATTAAAACTTGCTCACATAACACATGTGCATACAGACAAGGTAGACTGCAGTCCTTTCACAGAAGCTTTAAACTCATTTTATGTAACAAGGGTTTGAAGTTTAATATTCAATTGTAGGTTATTCCAAGCCTTCGGAGCTGAAAACCTAAATGCTTTCTTGCCCAGTTCAGTTCTTACTTTGGGTACGACAAATTGCAGAACATTCATTGAACAAAGATTGTGACTTCCTTGTTTCTTTGTTAAAAGACAAGATTGATAGGATGGAGTGATATAAAGAATGGTTTTGTAGATGAAAACCAACCAATGATTGAGGCGTCGAGCACATAAAGATAATGATACCAAGTACAGGAATGTATCTAGTCGATACCACAATGAATACGTTGATATATTGATTGTATCGGATTGATACCCAAATTTGTGGTATCATCAAAAAATAATGTAAAGCATCCAAACAACAGAACAATAAATCATTACTACATTTTAACAGAAGTGTAGATAGAATATGTAAAGAGAAAGTAAACAGATATTAACAGTAAATGAACAAGTAGATGAATAATTAATAATTTCTACCACTTATCTTTAATAATTTTGACAAAATAATACAATGGAAAATTACACAATATGTTACTGCATACGTCAGCAGCTTAATTAGGAGCCTTTGTTTACTACTAAAAGACAAGTTGTCTTGTATGTTCACTATTTTATTTAAGGACAAACTTGCAATAAGAAACATATGTTTAATGTACCGTAAGATATTTTGTTAAAATAAAGCCAATAATGCCATTTTTTGTGGTCTCCTTTATTTAGAAAAGTATCAAAATAATTTTGGTACAACACAACTGCAAAGTAACTGTGACGTTATTTTTAATTTCAGTACGATAACGTATGATAACATCTTTAATGTCAAAGATGTTTATATTAACTTAATGAAGAAAAAAAACCACGTCTGAACTCCGTAGATTACAGTGTGCCATATGATATGCAAACAAATACAAATGTATTAAAAAAAATAATTATTCCGTAAAATAACAACATTGAATATTGAAAGTACAATACCCAATACGGTACCAAAAATGTAAACTTAGGTGAAAACAAACATTTGGCATTTGGAGTAGTGCAATTCTCTGCACCTCTACAGCAAAATACAGCCTGAAATAACTTTAGATAAAACTGTTAGCAAGTTTGGTGCAAAAAAAGGACGTACATTCAAGTAAAACATGGAAAAACGTTCTTGAATGACATTCTGACAATAAAATTGCATTTATGTATAAACATTGGGATCTTTTCTCAAGCTAATTCAAATTATTCAAGCAAGCAATCATCTGTGATTGATCACGATTATTCCAAATTCCAAAATGTGATGAAATTCTGATTTCAAAAAACGATCTGCATTTGAGCTTGGGAATGGGTTGGCAGCAGCAACAAGTGTCATGCTGGCAGGTGTTGATGTGAGATGGGATTCGATTTGCTTGAGGCAGACGTGGATGCACGTTTTTTTCCTGGACGTAGTGTGCATGTTACATAAACATTCTTGTCTCTGATTTCAATGAGCGAAAAGTGGTGGTAGTTGCAGTATAAGAACGCTAGCTTTGAATTTTCCTGTCTCCGACTCGTCGCAATTATCCCACGCTTGTCGTGTGTCTTTTACAACAGCGTCATCATCCCGATACCTGACACCTTGCGCTTCATTCAACCAAACTGTAGTAATGCGCCACTTCACTTTCTCAGTAACGGCTACGGCAATAATTAGTTATATAACTTGTTATTAAAAAAAATAACGCCGTTAGTAACGCCGTTATGCTTTAACAAAGTTATTACTAACACTGGTAGTCGGGTTCAATTATGAGTTATTGGTTTATGACAACAGTGTTGAGAGATCCTGATTTTCAACAACATTGACACCAATGTTATATTTTAACGACAAAAACAGACTACTTGGCCAACACTAAACAGCAAACAGATGAGTTATAACAGAATGTGGAACATAATGATGCATTCAGAGGCAGAGGAGTCAGCTTGGAAGTCAACTGGAAACAGTAGACGAAAGAGAAAACTAACTTTGCAAATGTCCTTTAATATAAAGATTCAACAGTTTTGGTTCAAATTTAGATTCCTGGGGTATGGCCAAAATATACTTACCGTATTTTCCGAACTATAAGGCGCACTTAAAATCTTTTTTTTTCTCTCAAAACTCGAGAGTGTGCCCTAATCTTTAATAACCCGGTAAGGAATAATTCTAGTTTTTCTTACCGATCTCGAAGAAATTGTATTTGGTACATTAACCCCGATAAGTGTGACTAGTAGATGGCAGTCAAACATAACAGATACGTGTAGACTGCAATCTGATGGCAATATGACTCAAGTAAGCAACACCAACATTTTATATGTTCCATTGAAAATATAGAACATTACACGCGACGCTGAAAAATCTATCAAAATGTTTTAGTACGACTTTGGTAAGCTATGAAGCCGCACCGCTTGATGGATTGTCGGCGCATTAAACATACGAGTATTATTATGGTGTGTGTTTAAGGTAAGACATATTATCTGGAGTTTCGTTTTGCAATATCATGCAAAAGCAACTTTTCTTACCCTCTGGTACCTGCTGATGTGTATTTGGGATGTGCATAAATCCTGAAAAATTGAGCACGTAAGCTTCCCCCTTTATTCTCTATCTTCTTGTTTTGTGACATTTATCCTCCACTGTTGCCATTTCTAATACAAAGTAGTATAAAGTTCTTACTTATATCTGTCAGTAAACTCGCCATGAAAGCGCTAAAACATACCAGTGTAGTGAGTTTACATTAATCACCCAAGGAACTTTAGTTATTAGAGAGTTCCGGTCGGACGGTTTTTCACGGGACACATTTCCTTGTTGTTGTTTCCAGATGAGGAGATGTGCTCAAGTGAAGTCTGAATTTCATTAAAAAAGTTAGCTCCTTCTTTTGACACTTCTTCCACTCCCGTCCTTGCACGCTACACCGCTACAACAAAGATGACAGGGAGAAAACGCTGCCGAAGATGAGCCACGTACATAAGACCGCCCACAAAACAGCGGATCCCGAAGCAACTGTCAGAAAGTGGCTTGAAGATGCTCTGTAAAACATAATCTATGCAACATTTTGACCAAAGAACCACCATTGCATGTTATGTAGACCACAGGGAAGTGTTTTCATTTTAGAAAAAAATAACAATAATATGACTCCTTTAATGCGCCCTATAATAAATATATATATGATCAAATATTAGTAACAATCAAATATTAGCAATTGTGTAACAAGATCATGAGGCAAATCTTCATATATTCATGTCCGTATATTAATCATTGTTACAAGCAGCCCTCTGAGGGCAGCCATATCTGCAATATCTCCAATGCGAAAGTGAGTTTGATACGCTTGATCTATTGCATTGGTTCTTTCCTCCCTTATTTGTATTATTGCCACTGATATCGAGATCTGCAAGCTTCCACTTTTATTCATGAATTTGTCCAATCTGTTTTCGATGATTTTTGAAAATTGCAGTCGTAAGAATAAGAGTCTACAGTTTGTAAACTAGTGTTTGTTCCTTGTCTTGTAAATCGGTACAACTTTTGCTATTTTGTTTTGTTTGGGAGTGTACCTTTTTGAAATTATTGGTTCCTGATGTACTTTAATGGTGCTGAGATCTCTTTTTTTAACCTTTTTTATTGTTTCCAAATAATTTCCGTCCAAGGTTAAAATTATTCTAATCTTGCTTTAATTTTAACAATAATATGTGGTTGTGCAGGCGGGAAAAACACTTTAAGGAGCGCTAAAACCCTCCAGCTTGTGTTATCCAAACCCTGCGGTGAAGATGAGCCTGGTGGTCCTTTTTTCATCAAGCCCCCATGCTTGAAAGTGGTGTTATGTCTCCCATAGTGCATGACGCATTGCCCCCTTTTAAAGCACACTGACATCTGGAGTATTAGAGGCCAGGTAAAAGGCACTTTGCCTGTTAAAAAGGGAGGAAAAAATTCATCCAGTTATTTCCCTGCTATGCAAAAGCCATAATGTGATGAATAATGCCCTAGCAGAGAGACCTTTGCAGGGGTTGACCTGAAATGTAAAGCAGCCCTGTGGTCAGAGCAAACATGTGAAATATTTCTGTCCTCCTTAAAGTGCCAGGAAAGGCAGCAGCGAGACAGTGTGAAGTCTCTTCAGCTGCGGGTACTTCCGGGCAGGGCGGGGTTAGGAGATGGCTACTTGGGTTTATGGCGTGAATGTTTTCTGAAAAACCTCAAATCGAAGAGGGGGATAACAACTCTTGGAAGTAATGTGCAGAACCAGAGTCCAACAGAGAGGCAGATGCTGTGTGAAGTTGCTTCCATACAGCCTGCCTAAGCCTCCCCTGAAGAAGAAGCACTTAAGCATTAGTGATGTGCGATACCACTGATTTTTGATTTCCATCCGATACCGAGCAAAATTCAGGTTGGTATCTGCAATACTGATCTGATACTGATACTCTGTGCAAATACACTATATTGCGAAAGTATTTGGCCACCTGCCTTGACTCACATATGAACTTGAAGTGTTCCTAACCCACAGGGTTCAATATGATGTCGGTCCACCTTTTGCAGCTATTACAGCTTTGACTCTTCTGGGAAGGCTGTCCACAAGGTTGCGGAGTGTGTTTATAGGAATTTTCCACCATTCTTCCAAAAGCGCATTGGTGAGGTCACACACTGATGTTGGTGGAGAAGGCCTGGCTCTCAGTCTCCGTTCTAATTCATCCCAAAGGTGTTCTATCGGTTTCAGGTCAGGCCAGTCAAGTTCATCCACACCAGACTCGGTCATCCATGTCTTTATGGACCTTGCTTTGCGCACTGGTGCTCAGTCATGCTGGAAGAGGAAGGGGCTCGCTCCAAACTGTTCCCACAAGGTCGGGAGCATGAAATTGTCCAAAATGTTTTGGTATCCTGGAGCATTCAAAGTTCCTTTCACTGGAACTAAGGGGACAAGCCCAACTCCTGAGAAGCAACCCCACACCATAATTCCTCCTCCACCATATTTCACACTCGGCACAATGCAGTCCGAAATGTACCATTCTCCTGGCAACCTCTAAACCCAGACTAGTCCATCAGATTTCCAGATGGAAAAGCGTGATTTTCCAGAGAAAGCGTCTCCACTGCTCTAGAGTCCAGTGGCGACGTGCTTTACACCACTGCATCCCACGCTTTGCTTTGGACTTGGTGATGTATGGCTTAGATGCAGCTGCTCGGCCACGGAAACACATTCCATGAAACTGTCTGCGTACTGTACGTGGGCTAATTGGAAGGTCACATGAAGTTTGGAGCTCTGTAGCAACTGACTGTGCAGAAAGTCTTTGTACTATGCTGACCCTCTCTGTCAGTTTACGTGGCCTACTATTTGGTGACTGACTTGCTGTTGTTCCCAAACTCTTCACTTTTCTTACAATAAAGTTGACTTGGGAATATTTAGGAGCGAGGAAATTTCACGACTGGATTTGTTGCACAGGAGGCATCCTATGACAGTTCCACGCTGAAAATCACTGAGAGTGGCCCATTCTTTCACAAATGTTTGTAGAAACAGTCTCCATGCCTAAGTGCTTGATTTTATACACCTGTGGCCGGGCCAAGTGATTAGGACACCTGATTCTCATCATTTGGATGGGTGGCCAAATACTTTTGGCAATATAGTGCAGTGTTTTTCAACCTTTTTTGAGCCAAGGCACATTTTTGTGTTGAAAAAATCAGAAATAATTAAAAAACGAAACTCAATTGACAGTAAAAAGTCGTCGTCGCAATTGTTGAATATGACTTTAAACCATAACCAACTGGGCATCACTATAGCTGATCACCTGATCACTATAGTGATTAGGACACCTGATTCTCATCATTTGGATGGGTGGCCAAATACTTTTTGTTACGATGGCGCTGGCGAGGAGGCATGATGATGCCGATTGTTCTTCCGGTGAGGATAGCAGGAACTCCAGAGACAGCGTGCAGGTAGGACAAATGATTTATTTGCATAAATCATACACGAAAACAGAAACGAACAAAACAAGCGAACACAAGGAGAGCGTGCCTAGCACAAGGAAAGCTAATGGAATAGCACACACAGGGAAGGCATAAGACAACGCTTAGCTTACGGACATAAGGTATGAACGTGACAGTTGCGTAAAGCAAACAAAAGCACCAGGCTGAGTGACGGGAAAAAGCAGGACTAAATAGCTCTCTGATTAGTGCCCGGGAACAGGTGTGAGTCCCGAACACTAATCAGATGCAGGCGAAAACAATCAGTACCCATGACAACCAAGACAACACAAAACAGGGGTGCTGCAACATAACTTATATCACAAGTGACTCAAAACCCAAAATAAACTATGATCCAACACCAGATCATAACAGTACCCCCCTCCTATGGGACAGATTCCAGATGTCCCCAAAACAATAAACCCCAGACCAAGTCCAAATTCACGGGTGGGCGGAGGGGAGACTTGGCGGAGGGTCGCCCGGTCAAATGTCCCCGAATCCACCGGGGACGAGTCAGGTGGCGGCGGCGAGTGGAACGGCGATGCAGCAGGCGAAGCGGTCTACCACGGAACGGCCACATCTGCGGCCGCCGAGAAGGCGGGCGTGAGTGGCGCCAGAACCTCAGCAGCAAGGAAGTTCTACACCCAAGTCCCTGGCTTCGCTGCTCTTGATGCAAAAAGTGTCCCTGTACTGGCCACAGAGGGCGCCTTGTGCGGGCACCTGATGGCTGCCAGTGCGACCGGCCAGCCGGTGGCGACGACGCAGGAGATGAGGGCGGTGTCGAGGGACGGCCCGCCGGGGACCAGGAAGACGGAGGCACCTCTGGAGCTTGAGCGGCAGGCGAAGGAGGCTCCCGTGGTACTGCCAGCCGTGGAGCAGGGACCGGAAACAGCCGCGGAGCAGGGACCGGAAACAGCCGCGGAGCAGGAACCGGCGTGGGAACCAGTCGCGGAGTTGCCACACGAGGAGCAGGAACTGGAACTGGTGCCCGCCGAGGAGCAGGAACTGGAACTGGTGCCACCTGAGGAGCAGGAACTGGAACTGGTGCCGCACGAGAAGCAGGAATTGGAACTGGTGCCACACAAGGAGCAGGAACTGGAACTGGTGCCAGCCGAGGAGCAGGAACTGGAGCTAGCCGAGGAGCAGGAACAGGCGGCGAAGCTTGGCGTGGTGAAGGTACCGGCGGCGAAGCTTGGCGTGGTCGGGGGAGTGTCCGAGAGCGCTGTCAGCGGAGAGAGCGCATGTGGGCGTGGCCCGCGGTGCGCTCGTCAGGACGCACAGATGAGGGCGCATTAGAATGCGCCCTGGCCGTGACACTTTTGGCAATATAGTGTATATCTAATCTGTTGGTTAAGATTGAAAAAATAGTGTTTTTCAAGTGTTGCTGCTCTTGAAGTATCCTCTTCAAAATATATGAAATCACAAGGCGAAAAAAATTATGGCTTTAAACTATTCATATTCAATT
Source organism: Entelurus aequoreus (assembly GCF_033978785.1). Taxonomy (NCBI): domain Eukaryota; kingdom Metazoa; phylum Chordata; class Actinopteri; order Syngnathiformes; family Syngnathidae; genus Entelurus; species Entelurus aequoreus. The sequence goes on from NC_084749.1 coordinate 27,220,211, forward strand.
AGTATGGAGTGTCTCCAAATACCACGCACCCTGTCATGATCCGTTGCCCGGGTCATATTTAGTTTGTTATACACTACCGTTCAAAAGTTTGGGGTCACCCAAACAATTTTGTGGAATAGCCTTCATTTCTAAGAACAAGAATAGACTGTCGAGTTTCAGATGAAAGTTCTCTTTTTCTGGCCATTTTGAGCGTTTAATTGACCCCACAAATGTGATGCTCCAGAAACTCAATCTGCTCAAAGGAAGGTAACTTTTGTAGCTTCTGTAACGAGCTAAACTGCTTTCAGATGTGTGAACATGATTGCACAAGGGTTTTCTAATCATCAATTAGCCTTCTGAGCCAATGAGCAAACACATTGTACCATTAGAACACTGGAGTGATAGTTGCTGGAAATGGGCCTCTATACACCTATGTAGATATTGCACCAAAAACCAGACATTTGCAGCTAGAATAGTCATTTACCACATTAGCAATGTATAGAGTGTATTTCTTTAAAGTTAAGACTAGTTTAAAGTTATCTTCGTTGAAAAGTACAGTGCTTTTCCTTCAAAAATAAGGACATTTCAATGTGACCCCAAACTTTTGAACGGTAGTGTATATCCTTGTAGTTTATTATTATATTAAGTTTTCATAACCAAGCTATGGAGATGATATCAGTAGAAAAAAATGCATTTAGTTTAGATAATAATGAGTCATATATTGGAATATGGGATCCATTATTTAAATCTGTTTTAACTATTAAATGAACCTAAAATATGATTGATTTTTATCTTTGTGGAAAATATTGCACAGATATGCCAGTGTAAGCCACTGTGACACTATTGCTAATTTTTAAAATGTTTTTATTTTTTATAAATGGCTGTGATGCGTGAAGCATATATATCAATGAGGGATTTCTAATCACTGCAATGTTGGAATTCTTATTAATATTGATACTGTTGTTGATATTATTCATTTTTGTTTGACTACTTTTTGATTGTTTTGTGTCATGTTTGTGTGTCCTCTCAATTGCTCTGTTGATTGCTATTCTGAATGTTGCTGGGCTAGGTTTGGTTTTGGCATTGGAATTGTATTATTATGGTATTATTGTGTATTATTTTGTTAAAATTGATTAATAAATTTAAAAAAAAAGAAAAAAAAAAGAACCATCTTTAGAGTTGTTCGTTTGTTTGGCATGGGTGATGATTCCCTACACCTGCCTCTGATCAGTGGTCGGTATGCTCACCTGCTCCTGATCACTAAACAGAGAGCTATAAATGCCTGCCTCACTATTCATTCAGTCCGACAGTCTTGTTCGCTTCATGCGAGTGTTTGTGTTGGCTTCACGCTACAACTATTGTTTTCCATTGTCTCTATTTTGCTATTCTATATTAGCCTCAAGTTTCACATGTGCGCTCCCTGCGGCACAACCTTCTACTTTATTTTGCTTGATTATTGGAATAACTCATCATCTGACCTGCACGCTGCTTCCTGACGTCCTTCTGCATCTTGGAGAAACGACCACCACAAAAGTATGTGACCCCAACGTAGCAAAAGACTGCCAGCACAAAGTCTGGCTCCATCTTTAGTTTTGTTCGTTGCCACTGGTGATGATTCCCTGCACATGACTCTGACTAGTGGTCGGGAACGCTCACCTGCTCCTGATCACTAATCAGGGAGCTATATATATATATATATACCTGCCTCAATCTTAATTCAGCCTGACAGTCTTGTTCGCTTCTTGCGACTGTTTGTGTTGGCTTCACGCTGCAACTGTTTTCTATTGTCTCTATTTTGCTATGCTATGTTAGCCTCGAGCTTCATGTGTGCTTTCCCTGTGACACGACCTTCTACGTTATTTTACCTTATAATTCAAATATATCATCATCTTACCTGCTGACTGCTTCCAGACGTCCTTCTGCATCTTGGGGTAACGACCACGGCAAAAGTATGCGACCCGAACATAACGCATCCATCTTCTTCCGCTTATCCGAGGTTAGGTTGCGGGGGCAGCAGCCTTAGCAGAGAAGCCCAAACGTCCCTCTCCCCAGCCACTTCAAGTGTTCACCCTGGACAAGTCGCCATCTCATCGCAGGGCCAACACAGATAGACAGATAACATTCACACAATTTAGTGTTGCCAATCAACCTATCCCCAGGTGCATGTCTTTGGAGGTGGGAGGAAGCTGGAGTAGCCGGAGGGAACCCATGCGAGAACATGACAAAGACCCCAAGCCCGGGGATCGAACCCAGGACCTACGTATTGTGAGGCACACGCACTAGCGCCTGTTCCACCGTGCTGCCCCATCCCAGTACCATATAAATTATACTACCTTGAGCAACACAACAAATTTCCAAAATAACAAAAGCTTTAATTGATTTTATTTGTTTGAGCAATAACTATCCATCACTCATCTAACATATTTGATCATCAGCATGATTTTGAATAGTCCACTTTTTTATTTATATCCTGAAGTTTAGCATATTAACCATTAAAACATAGATTTAAAAAACATACCATATTTTCAACCATGACCAGGGTTTGAACCCAACGTTCTCTGCCTTGCCCCGCAAGTACTAATGACTTCCGCCATATAGCCACCAGTTATTTAAGAAAATTTTGCATTCATATTTTAATCAGTGACCCTTTTTTTGGGGGGGGGATTTTTGGTCCAATATGGCTCTTTCAACATTTTGGGTTGCTGACCCCTGGGTTAGACTTTGAAGGCATTCACCAAACCATTTAAACAGGACCCAATATAATTGTTTTCTCTTGTTTAGTTATTGTGCACTAACCACTTCATTTTGATCAAAAACAAATGTTGTGTAGCATTAAATACCACACATTTCATGATGATTTAATGGTTTAGAAATTCAACATGTAATGAAATAAGGTTTTAGAAAAATGTCTTACAAACATAAAAAGACAGTTTTAGATTTTTAGTTTAGTTTGGACATTTTAGTTACAATTTTAGTTACTATTTATTATCAAATAATCAGATTGGGACTGAAAAGTGGATCCGATCTGAGGCCCAAAAAATTGGATCGGGGTCGGATGCTAAAAGTGCTGATCAGGGCATCCTTATTACCTCCATTACTGAACTCTAGTGCCAGTTCTCAAATTGCATCATTCTAGCACCTGTGAGATGTCCTCTAACAGATACACTTTGTCAGAACCTGGCACTATTTACTATCCTAAACTGTTCTCCAAGTATCCTGCAACTCATTTTTGTTTAGTGTATGTAAATTGCACTTCACGTTTGTCCAAATACAATAAATTATGCCTTTTCCATACACAGACTAAGAACCTGGAGCTTTTGCCAGTCGTAAACACTATTATAGTCACTGAAGATTGTTAGTCTCTGTCAAATGATGGCTGCTCACAGCCTTCCCTAAACAAAATACTTACAAAACTAGAAAGGCAAATGGCAGATTGCAAAATTCCGTCGAGCAGAAATTGTTTTCATAAAGCAACAATGTATTCATTAAGAAAAGGTACAAACCCCAAAACCAGTGAAGTTGGCACATTGTGTAAATCGTAAATAAAAACAGAATACCATGATTTGCAAATCCTTTTCAACCTATATTCAATTGAATTGTTCTAACAATTTGTATGTTTTAACTGTTCCTCATGTACGGACTGAATTTGGCAAAAGAGCTTTTGGCATTGCTGCCCCTATGGCATGGAATGAATTGCAGACGAAACTGAAACTTACAGAACTTCTTCCATTTGGAGCCTTCCGTTCTGTCCTGAGGGACAAACAGTGAGAGACGTTTGCACAGTGCCTGTGTTTTTAAAGATGTAAATCTCTGTTGTTTTACACTTCTCTTATGTATTTTAAAATGTATGTCTTAATGTATTTATTTTGAAACTGCTCTGTGACATGTGCTGTTGACCTCTTGGCCAGGTCACCCTTGTGAAAGAGATCTTGATCTCAATGGGTTTTCTTATCTGGTTAAATAAAGGTTCTAAGAATAGACTGCAAAGACAAGATACTTAACATTCAAACTGGAAAACTTTGTTATTTTTTGCAATTATTAGCTCATTTGGAATTTGATGCCTGCAACAACATGTTTCAAAAAAGCTGGCACAAGTGGCAAAAAAGACTGATAAAGTTGAGGAATGCTCATCAAAGACTTATTTGGAACATCCCACAGGTGAACAAGCTAATTGGGAACAGGTGGGTCCCATGATTGGGTATAAAAGCAGCTTCCATGAAATGCTTAGTCATTCAAAGAGAAATCACTGCAAGCGATGATATTACGGACCTTCGATCCCTCAAGCGGTACTGCATCAAAAAGCGACATCAGTGTGTAAAGGATATCACCACATGGGCTCAGGAACACTTCAGAAAACCACAGTCAGTAACTACAGTTCGTCGCTACATCTGTAAGTGCAAGTTAAAATTCTGCTATGCAAAGCGAAAGCCATTTATCAACAACACCCAGAAATGCCGCCGGCTTTGCTGGGCCCGAGCTCATCTAAGATGGACTGATGCCAAAGTGGAAAAGTGGTTTGTGGTCTGATGAGTCCACATTTGAAATTGTTTTGGGAAACTGTGGTCGTCGTGTCCTCCAGACCAAAATGGGGGAAAAAAGGCGCAAAATTCAAAAGCCAGCATCTGTGATGGTATGGGGGTGTATTAGTGCCCAAGGCATGGGTAACTTACACATCTGTGAAGGCACCATTAATTCTAAAAGGTACATACAGGTTTTGGAGCAACATATGTTGCCATCCAAGCAACGTTATCATGGGCGCCCCTGCTTATTTCAGCAAGACAATGTGAAGCCACATGTTACAACAGCGTGGCTTCATAGTAAAAAAGTGTGGCTACTAGACTGGCCTGCCTGTAGTCCAGACCTGTCTCCCATCGAAAATGTGTGGCGCCCTAAAATACCATAATTGATACCCTGGACTGCTGAACAACTTAAGCTGTGCATCAAGCAAGAATGGGAAATAATTCCACTTGAAAAGCTTCAAAAATGGGTCTCCTCAGTTCCCAAACGTTTACTGAGTGTTGTTAAAAGGAAAGGCCATGTACCACAGTGGTAAAAATGCCCCTGTGCCAACTTGTTTGCAATGAGTTTCTGCCATTAAATTCTAAGTTAATGATTATCTGCAAAAAAAAATAAGTTTCTCAGTTCGAACACATGAATATCTTGTCTTTGCAGTCCATTCAATTGAATATAAGTTGAAAAGGATTTGTATTCTGTTTTTATTTACAAATTACACAACGTGCCAACTTCACTGGTTTTGTATATGAAGGTGCTTTGCAAAGTAGAGGTGAACAGATCGATCCAAACCAAAATCAGAACCAGAATCAGCTTTATTGGCCACATATGTTTAGCATACAAGGAATTTAATTTTGTGCTCTATTTGTTCCATCTAAGAAATAAAGAAAAACACAACAACCACGGGAAGGCACAACACCGTGATTATCGATATTATCAATACCAGGTTAGTATTGGTCGATGTTAGGGTGATTAGAATACTATTTTTCTGTTCAATTTATGTTATTAAATTGTTAATAAACTAAGGCAGAGGTCGGCAACCCACTCTGATGCGGCTCAGCGACATACATGCCAATCCCCCCGATTTTCCCAGCAGATTTATGGATCTCAGTGTCTCTCATAGATTACTCCCAGGGAAAAAATAATCCTATTTACACTTTAATTACTACAAACAGGGCGTGCCCTAATTGCACTGCAGTAATTGTCCTCTATAGCATTTACATACCATGCATGCCAGTCCAGCCACATGTTGCATGTTGTTATTACTTGCGCACACAGGAGACAGCAAAGCATACTTACTCATCAGCCACACAGCTTACACTGACGGTAGCCGTATCAAACAACTTTAACATTGTTACGTTACAAATATGCGCCACACTGTGAACCCACACCAAAAAAGAATGAAAAACACATTTCTGGAGAACATCCCACCGTAACACAACATAAACACAACACAACCATTACCCAGAATCCCATGCAGCCCTAACTCTTCCGGTCTACATTATACACCCCCGCTACCACCAAATCCCCCCACACATCAACCCCCCCCTCTCCGTGCGTTGGTTGAGCGGAAGAGTTAGGGCTGCATGGGATTCTGGGTATTGGTACCGTCAGTGTAAGATGTGTGGCTGCTGACTTAGTACGCCTTGCTGTCACTTACTTGAGCAAGCTGAAATTGCATTCTACTTATGGTCGAGCAGGTACACTGTTAGGGCAGACTGTAGAGGGCCCCAAATGCAGTGTTATCACGCTCTGATATTCGGGAGTCTCCCGGGTTAATGAGAGGGTTGGCAAGAATGACGCTATCAAGCGGCATTCATTCAAAACTCGCGGGCTGCACTAACATCCAATTTCCACATTAAAGTGCGTGCCGGTGCGTGCGTCGGAGACCCCTGGTTAACATAGCACAAAGCATTTAAGCTTTGTATGCGGTGTTTTTCATTTTAAATTTATTTTTGTGGCTCCCGTTACTTTCTTTAATTTGTGAAACTTGCCAAAATGGCTCTTTACTGTATGTATGTAATCTTTGTCATAATTCCTGGTTGAGTCTATTAGTTCATTTGATCGCTGGAGGCTTGTGTATCGTTCTAGAATGAAAAAAGACAATAATACTGGAAGTCCCTTCTCAGGCCCTCCTTGACACCTCACCGCACCCCCAAAGGGAGGCCCGCCCCACTGCAGTATATGAGAAGCACTACACTATGGGATCAGTTGTCACAATATTATTGTTAAAATGATTTTAAACAGTTAAGAAGACAGAACTAAATACTAAAGTTTAATTGTATTGACAAGGTGAAAACTTAATACATTTTAACACAAAATGAACTATGAACATGAACAGGAAACACATTTTAGGCCAGCTTACTGCATATGTGATATCTATTCAAAGGGACATATTATGATTTTTTTTTATATATTTCAAACACTTCCTTGTGGTCTACATAATATGTAACTGTGGTTCTTTACGTCAAAATTTTGCAAAGATTTTGTTTTACAGACCGTCTTCAAAACGCTTTCTGACAGCTCTTCAGGATGCGATATTTTGCGGGCAGTTTAATTTATGTGCCTCCACTTCGACTGCGTCTCTCCCACCCATCATCCATGTTTGTTTTTTCGCGCTTCCATATGGAGTCTATGCTACTTTGTATTTTTATATGTATTTGTATACATATATGTATATATATATATATATATATATATATATATATATATATATATATATATATATATATATATATATATATATATATATATATATATATATATTTTTTTTTTTTTTTTTTTTTTTTTAATTTAATTTTATTATATTTATTCATTTCCAGGAGTTATCTCACCCTCTGAGAAGTTTTACTAATGTTTTCTAATGTTGTAAAATGTGTAGAATAAATATTACATTTCAACATTTCTGTCAACGGAGATTTGCTTCAGCCTGCGACACATAGTCATTTTGATAGTAGGCTAATATAGCTAATTAGCCACTTACATCATGTGTTGCCATCATTATAACACTTATATAAGTCTTTTCATTTTTTGGGGGTCCAGACAGATTACTTTTTTGTATTTTTGGTCCAATATGTCTCGTTTAACAATTTTGGGTTGCCGACCCCTGGTGTAGTCGAACTTCTTTGTTTTGCGTTTCAGACATGGTGTCAAACTTTTCCCTTTACATATTTTCCATCATAAAAATCATACTTTACACTGCAGGAAACAAGAAAAAAAAACACATTTTGAGTGAAAGGAAACTATAAACTATTCAACATTCATCCTAAACATTAGTTATTTATGATGCAATAGCATATGATTTGTGATATACATGCTTGCCAGCGGGGTTGACAGGCAGATTTGGTTTTGTGGCAATGGTTGACTTGGGGTCAACATCTGGAAAACCACACATGTGGTTTATTCCCACTAGTGATGTCCTTACACACTAAGAACATTGTTTGTTGTGCAATCATCTGATACAATGAGGAGTTAGAACAAACCATCAGCTAACTAATAAGACATTGCTTCAAGTGTCAACGCTGTAAAATGTGTCGAGAGCGCTTATAAGCGGTCCAAAACTACAACGACGAGCCACACAGCAGGCAGTGCCTCCTTGTGCAATGTGTGTGTTCCACCTCTCTGCCTTTCTCCACACCACATTCTCCCCAAAGGGACTTTCACTTTCCACACACACTCCCAAACTTCCTCTCAGCCCAAACACCCACTTCACCCTGGACTCCCCTGGCCCCTTTCCCTGCTTTCTCATGGCCGCTTAAGCTCTGCAAAAGCACCTCGATGCATAAACACTCTCAACCCACACACACACACACACACACACACTTGTACGTGAAACATTGTTTCAGCTATCGACAGCTCTGTACTCCACCATCTGTTAAGCACTCTCCCAGCTGTTGCCCACTCTTTCCTCGCTCAGCAAAATAACAGACCGATGAGCCGGTGACACGCACCACCAGACAGAAATTACATGGGACAGTATGAGCTAATTAGAGACAGAGCTCTTGCATCTACAGGTAGGTAGAGTCTGCTGTCAACCTGATCCCCGAGATATACTGTATGCCAACCTCCCACAGTCACTTTCAGGTCAAACTATTTGATTCATGACTTATTTACAGAACGAGGACACGACTGAACTAAATAAAGCTCAATGTTCTTGCTACACACTAAAAAATGTTCGGTTAAAATATAACCCAATTTTAACCCAACTGCTGGGTGACAAACCCCTTATTTGAGTTATTTTAACTCAACATTTTGGGTAAATTTTTTCAACCCAACTTTTGCGTTGAATTATTTAACCAAAAAGTTGAGTCATGATAACTTAATGTTGGGTTATTCCCAACCAAACTATTGGGTTAAATTGTTTAACCCAAAAGTTGAGTTATGCTAACTCAATGAGCCTGTTTACATGCACATTTCCAAACGTTTTAGCATTCTGAAAGAAGTTAAAGGCCTACTGAAACCCACTACTACCGACCACGCAGTCTGATAGTTTATATATCAATGATGAAATCTTAACATTGCAACACATGCCAATACGGCCGCGTTAATTTATAAATCAATCAATCAATCAATCAGTGTTTATTTATATAGACCTAAATCACAAGTGTCTCAAAGGGCTGTACAAGCCACAACGACATCCTCGGTACATAAAGTGCAATTTTAAATTTCCTGGGTGTCACCGCCTGCTGCCATCTTGTGGTTTGTGTTCAGTTTGCCTTTGTTGTTGCAGCAGACCTGGCTCTTATTGTTTGTCTTCTTCCCAGAGTTCCTGTGTTTCCCTGTGGGCGGAGTTGTGAGACGTGCACAGCTGTGTCCAATCAGCCTTACACTATTTAAACAGCACCTCTTCAGCATCTGGATGGCACTGGGCAATTCCACTCCTCGACTCCTGTAGTATGAAGATTCCTATGCTGCTAGTATATATGCTTCTTAACTTCTTGGCTATTTCCAGTGCCATCCAGCTTGGTATGTACTATGTTAGTTTGCACGTCTTGCAACTCCGACCCAAGTTTAGTTAGCTTTGTATATTAGCTTTTGTGCTTTTTGTCACGGTGCTCTTTTTTGCACCGTCGCTTTTTGTTATCTTCTATTTTTGGATTATTGTTGAGAGTGCCTTTTTGTTAAGTAAAGAACTATTTACTCACATTCCATCTGCATCCTTGGGTTCCTCTGTTCTACTTTTAATTGAACTGTGACAGAATTGCCGAGTCAAATATGGAACCCGCAGATGAGAATCAGATCCAGCGGGCCCTCATTGCCCATGGTTAACGAATAAGTGATCATGAACAGACTTTGTCGAACCTGACAACGCTTGTGCAGGAGATGCATACACGCTTGTTGGTCCCTCCCCCGCTCCCAGGCTCAGAGGCTACTCAACCCACAGCTGGAACCTCTTCTTACTCGTTCGCCTCGACATCGGGTTTTCCTACCCGGGAGCCCAGCATACCACATCCGCCCAGGTATGAGGGGGACTTTGGACAATGCAGACTTTTTTTATATTAATGCTCTTTAGTTTTTGAACAGCAGCCTCACACATATATGACAGACTCCGCCCGTGTGGCATATGTACTGAGTTTACTGGCTGGAAGAGCAGCATGCTGGGCTATGGAGGTGTGTGAGAGCAAACCCGAACTTCGTTCCAGCCTACCCCTGTTTTCTGCTGAGCCGCGCAGCGTCTTTGATCACCCAGTGAGGGAACAAGAGGCAGGAGGCTGCCTCCTCGCTACACGCCAGGGGTCCTCCTCTGTAGCGGACCATTCAGTCTCCTTCCGGATCCTGGCGGCGGAGAGTGGCTGGGGGGAGAGAGCATTACGGGGAATATTTTTGGCTAGTCTTAGCCCCCGTATCCAAGACGAGCTGGCTGCCCGCGATGAGACCCAGACCCTCGAGGAGCTCACCTCGCTCTCAATCCGATTGGAGAACCGCCTACGAGAGCGACACGCCCAGAAGGGGAGGGATCCTCCGTCCACCAGATGGCAGTCACCTACCAGGTCCACACAATCTACGTCCAAGCCTAAGGTGTGGTCACTTCCGCCTTCTGACTGCAGTGCCCCGGAGGAGGGACAAAGGGGGCCTTACCTATGCAGCTGGGTGGTAGCCGCTTGTCATCAGCAGAGAGGAGTCGTCTGCTGAGGTTGCAGCTATGCCTGTACTGCGGAGCTGCACACGTCGTCGTTCGCTGTCCTGCGCGCCCCACTGGGGGCCGTTCCGCTTCCACCGGAGATCTTCCACGGGGGAGTTTGCCACCTTCGCCGTCTGCTCCTGTGGCGACGTCTGCATCTTCTACGGTGGGAAGACTTCAAGTGGAAGGTACTCTGTCATGGGTGGGGGGTTCTTGCCCTATTGAGGCACTAATTGACTCAGGGGCTGATGAGAACATTATTGACAGTGGGCTTGTGGAGTCTTTAAATATTCCTTCTGTGTGTATTGAACGTATTAAGAATGTTAGTTCACTTGACGGGCGCCACCTGGCTAATATTACTCATCAAACACACGCCACATCCCTCCTTATTTCTGGTAATCACCGTGAGGGGATTCATTTTCTGATAATGCCTTCTCGTTCAGCACCCGTAGTTCTTGGACTTCCATGGTTGCGACGTCACAGTCCCAGTATAGACTGGACCACACTTAAGATTACTAATTGGAGTATTTTCTGTCATAGTCACTGTTGGCGTTCCGCTTCGTCTCCCACTAAACCTGTCATTCTTCCCAGTCTTCAGCCCCCTGATCTTTCATTGATTCCTGACGAATATCACTCCCTTAGTGATGTTTTTTGTAAAGACCGGGCTACGTCGCTACCCCCCCACCGGCCATATGACTGTGCCATTGACCTCCTTCCTGGGTCTCCACTACCTTCTTCGCGGATGTATAATATTTCGCGCCCCGAACAGCAGGCTATGGAGGAATACATCTCCTTTTCTCTCACCGCCGGACACATTCGTCCCTCTTCCGCTCCTTGGCGGCAGGGTTTTTCTTTGTTAAGAAGAAGGATGGTTGGTTGCGACCGTCTATAGACTACCGAGCCCTTAACAAGATTACTATTAAGAATAAATATCCTCTTCCACTGCTAGAATCTTCATTTGCTCCCCTGCATGGGTATGACGTTAAACTACATCCAGGCATGAGATGGGAGGTTGTGTGTGGGGTTAGTGAGTCCCAACTAACGTCTATAAAATGCACACAAAGAACCGTTTGCACCTTCTCTTGTGACTGGCGGGCGGTCAGCGCCATAAAGCTGAGCGGGTCCCTGGGTAATTGGGGTGCGGACAACCAACAGGACAGACTAAGTTCAACAGCCCAGTAAGGCAATTAGTCTAGGAGAAGGATCTCTGATATAAAATACCCCTTCCAACCCGCACCAAGCCAGCGTGGAAGGTGTAGGCTAATAACCAGCATGAAGAGTACGCCAAGAGAGATTGTTCACTATGGCAGAAACATGCTGAGGCTTTCGTCCAGCAGTGGACTGACAACGGCTGATGATGATGATGATGATGGGGCAGTAGTATTTACGAAATTGGACCTACGTAATGCGTATCACCTCGTGCGCATTCGTGAAGGCGATGAATGGAAGACTGCTTTTAACACACCGCTTGGCCATTTCGAATAATGCGTCATGCCATTCGGCCTCACAAATGCCCCTGGTGTTTTTCAATGTTTAATTAATGATGTACTCCGTGACATTATAGGCCGTTTTGTGGTAGTCTACTTAGATGACATACTTATTTTTTCACGCACCATTAAATTACACCATCAGCATGTCCGTCTGGTCTTACAGAGACTTTTGGAGAACCGTTTATTTGTCAAGACCCAAAAATGCAATTTTCATTCGCCCAGTGTTGTTTTTGGGATTGATTGTTGAGAGGGGGCAGGTTAAGCCAGACCCGGCTAAGGTCCAAGCGGTTGTAGACCGGCCAACACCGTCCTCCAGGAAGCTTCTGCAGAGGTTTTTGGGGTTTGCTAATTTTTACCGGCGTTTTATTAGAGACTTCAGTAAAGTAGCTCAACCGTTAAATAAATTAACGTCCGCTAAGGTTCCTTTTGTGTGGTCTTCGGAGGCTGACCACGCTTTTCGACGCCTTAAATGCCTTTTTACCTCCGCTCCTGTGTTAGTCCACGCTAATCCTGATCTCCCCATTTTTGTCGAGGTGGACGCATCGGACACTGGGGTAGAGGCTGTTTTGTCCCAGCATTCCAGTTCCGATCAGAAATTGCACCCCTGCGCCTTCTTCTCCAAACGCCTTTCCCCTGCGGAGAGGAACTATATCGGGAACCGAGAGCTTCTGGCAGTGATCCTCGCCCTTCAAGAATGGAGGCACTGGCTGGAGGGTGCCAAACACCCCTTCATCATTTACACTGATCATCGGAACCTAGCCTACCTCCGCTCTGCCCAACGTCTCAATCCCCACCAGGCCGGGTGGTCCCTCTTCCTCACAAGGTTCGAATTGTGTATCACTTTTCGCCCGGGCTCACTCAATGGAAGGCCTGATGCCTTGTCTAGGATGTTCTCTCCTCCTACAGAAGACACTCCCCCAGAGACTATCCTTCCTCAGTCCCGGATCCTTGGCGCAGTACAGTGGGAGGTAGAGAGACGTGTGTCAGTGGCTATCAAGGACTCCCAATCACCTGCTGGATGTCCTCCTGGCCGCCAAGAAATCTACGTGCAGAGGTCTTGTCGTGGGCTCACACCTCCAAGATTGCCTTCCATCCAGGTGCTAGACGCACGGAGTTCCTGCTCACACAGCGGTTCTGGTGGCCTACCATTCACACCGACACTAAGAAGTTTGTGGCTGCATGCCCTGTTTGCGCCAGGAGCAAGGCTTCCCATCAAGCTCCTGCGGGGTTGCTGCAGCCCCTTCCCATCCCCTCCCGTCCATGGTCGCACATCGCTCTGGACTTTGTCACAGGTCTACCCATCTCCAGGGGCTTTTCTGTCATCCTCACTATAGTAGACAGATTCTCTAAATTCACACACTTTGTCCCCCTTCGCAGACTTCCCTCCTCCCTGGAGACCGCCAAGCTTCTGGTCACCCATGTGGTTCGACTTCACGGGATCCCCAAGGATGTGGTGTCAGATAGAGGTCCTCAATTTTCATCTGCTACATGGAGATCCTTCTGCAACTTGTTAGGGGCCACTGTCAGCATGTCTTCAGGGTACCACCCACAATCTAATGGACAGTCGGAAAGAGCCAATCAGGACTTAGGGGCGGCTCTGAGATGTGTTTGTCACCAGCATCCATCACTGTGGTCCACCTTCCCATGGGTGGAGTATGCCCGTAACACCCCCATCTGTTCATCTACTGGCCTGTCTCCTTTTCATGTGGTGCATGGTTTCCAACCTCCCATCTTCTCCTCTCAAGAGGTCGAGTCCACTGTCCCCTCCGTGACTACCTTCCTGCGCCGTGTGCACCGTATGTGGCGTGATACCCATGCCGCCTTGTCTGACAAGGCCAGTCGGAACCAGATCATGGCAAATCGCCATCGCAGACCAGCTCCCGACTACAAACCCGGCCAGAAGGCTTGGCTATCATCTAAAGACATTACACTGCCAGGAGAGTCTAAGAAACTGGCACCTAGGTTCATCGGACCGTACGAGGTGAAGCAGATGATCACTCCCGTCACAGCTCGACTCAAGGTACCAAGTCTTTTAAGTCTTATCCGGTCTACCATGTCTCCCGCCTAAAGCCCATTGAGTCGAGCGACATTAGCCCTCCACCAGTGTCTCCCCCAGCTCCTCAGCAGGTGGAGGGTCATCCAGCCTATACTGTCAACACCATTCTGGACGCCAGGAGGCGGGGCAGGGGGTGCAATTTCTGATCGACTGGAAGGGTTACCCGCCAGAGGATCGTTCTTGGATTTCACGTTCCCTTATTATTGATAAATCACTAATTTCTGATTTTTATTATAGATTTCCCGGAAAACCAGAAGGTCCGCCAGGTGGCGTCCGTTGATTAGGGGGGGGAATACTGTCACCGCCTGCTGCCATCTTGTGGTTTGTGTTCAGTTTGCCTTTGTTGTTGCAGCAGACCTGGCTCTTATTGTTTGTCTTCTTCCCAGAGTTCCTGTGTTTCCCTGTGGGCGGAGTTGTGAGACGTGCACAGCTGTGTCCAATCAGCCTTACACTATTTAAGCAGCACCTCTTCAGCTGGATGGCACTCGGCAATTCCACTCCTCGACTCCTGTAGTATGAAGATTCCTATGCTGCTTGTATTTATGCTTCTTAACTTCTTGGCTATTTCCAGTGCCATCCAGCTTGGTATGTATTATGTTAGTTTGCACATCTTGCAACTCCGACCCAAGTTTAGTTAGCTTTGTATATTAGCTTTTGTGCTTTTTGTCACGGTGCTCTTTTTCGCACCGTCGCTTTTTGTTATCTTGTATTTTTGGATTATTGTTGAGTGCCTTTTTGTTAAGTAAAGAACTATTTACTCACATTCCATCTGCATCCTTGGGTTCCTCTGTTCTACTTTTAATTGAACTGTGACACTGGGGAACTTCCGGTTGAAAACGTCTAGGTATGATGACGTTTGCGCGTGACGTCAATGGTTGAAACGGAAGTATTCGGACACATTGTATCACAATACAAACAGCTCTATTTTCATCGCAAAATTCCACAGTATTTTGGACATCTGTGTTGGTGAATCTTTAGCAATTTGTTTAATGAACAATGGAGACTGCAAAGAAGAAAGCTGTAGGTGGGATCGGTGTATTAGCGGCTGGCTGCAGCAACACAACCAGGAGGACTTTGAGCTGGATAGCAGATGCGGTATCCGACGCTAGCCGCCGACCGCATCGATGATCGGGTGAAGTCCTTCGTCGCGCCGTCGATCGCTGGAACGCAGGTGAGCACGGGTGTTGATGAGCAGATGAGGGCTGGCGTAGGTGGAGCGCTAATGTTTTTATCATAGCTCTGACGAGGTCCCATAGCTAAGTTAGCTTCAATGGCGTCGTTAGCAACAGCATTGCTAGGCTTCGACAGGCGGCACAGCATTAACCGTGTAGTTACAGGTCCAGTGTTTGGTTCGGTGTCTCCTGATAGTAGTATTGTTGATCTTCTGTCTATCCTTCCAGTCAGGGGCTTATTTCTTTTGTTTCTATCTGCATTTAAGCACGATACTATCACGTTAGCTCCGTAGCTAAAGTGCTTCACCGATGTATTTTCGTGGAGATAAAAGTCACTGTGAATGTCTATTTCGCGTTCTCGACTCTCATTTTTCAAGAGGATATAGTATCCGAGGTGGTTTAAAATACAAATCTGAGATCCACAATCGAAAAAGGAGAAAGTGTGGAATCCAATGAGCCCTTTTACCTAAGAGACGGTCAGAGCAAAAAATGATACGTCCTGCACTGCACTCTAGTCCTTCACGCTCACGTTCCTCATCCACAAATCTTTCATCCTCGCTCAAATTAATTGGGTAATCGTCGCTTTCTCGGTCTGAATCGCTCTCGCTGCTGGTGTAAACAATGGGGAAATATGAGGAGCCCTTCAACCTGTGACGTCACACTACTTCCGGTACAGGCAAGACTTTTTTTATCAGCGACCAAAAGTTGCGAACTTCATCGTCGATGTTCTCTACTAAATCCTTTCAGCAAAAATATGGCAATATCGCGAAATTATCAAGTATGACACATAGAATGGATCTGCTATCCCCGTTTAAATAAAACATTTCATTTCAGTAGGCCTTTAACATTATGGCGCGTGTAGATGGAACGGTGACATTTATAAAAAAAAGTGTGTGAAGACTTGCGCGATGCTGGCTATGTTTGGACAACCGAGCAGGTTAAGTATTGTTGGAAGACGCTCAAGACGCATACTTGCCAACCTTGAGACCTCCGAATTGGGGGTGGGGGGGTTGTTGAGGTGGGCACGGGCGGGGTGGGCGGAATTGGGCCGGGGGGCGGGGTTAAGCGGGGAGGAGTATATTTATAGCTAGAATTCATTGAAATTTAAGTATTTATTTTATATATATATATATATATATAAGAAATACTTGAATTTCAGTGTTCATTTATTTACACATATACACACACATAACACTCCTCTCTACCCATTGTTGTATTTGAAAGTGCAATGCTTTGCAGCCAGTAGCACAGCCTTTGAAGGAGTATAAGTATGGGCAGCATCTGTGAAATTTAATTTGCAGGAAAGGAGTGAGTTTAGGGTTGAATTGTCCATCCTCGTTCTATTCTCTGTCACTATCTTTCTAACCATCTTTTCTAACCATACTGTTATGTTTTTGGACATTACTACTTGCCGTAGTTTTGAAGCAATGCATGATGGGAATCCGGATGTTGTGTGTCAGTGTATTAACGTGCTGGCTGGAATAAACACACGCTGAGAAATAGCTCCGTGTCTGCCTACTTTATGGGTTGTAGATAAACCTATGGATAACGGAGACATATATAATAGTCTCCTTCTTGATGTGTGTGCAGTTGCGTACTGAGCTCCAAAAGCCGTAGATGTTATAACGTGACTGGGCTGTTTATATGGAGGAAAAGTGGACGTGACGACAGGCTGTCCTCACTCAAGACGGCTGGAAATCGGGAGAAATTCGGGAGAATGGTTGTCCCGGGAGATTTTCGGGAGAGGCACTGAAATTTGCGAGTCCCCCGTAAAATTCGGGAGGGTTGGCAAGTATGTCAAGACGGCATACTCGACGGCTAAAAAACAGAACAACACCAGCGGCTGGAATCCTGCCGGTTTTGTCCATACGACCCCTACTTCACATCTAAACAGAATACGCTAGTTCTCGCAGCGCATGTAAACAACGTAAACCTAACAATTGGAAAACTGACCTCCGAGGGAAAACTGAACAGCAGGGGACCAAAAACGTTTGGAAATGTCCATGTAACCGCAGTCAATGTTGGTTGATTCATAACCCAACTATTGGGTTGAATTTATTTCACACAAAAGCTGAGTTATGCTCACTACAATGTTAGGTTATTCCAAACCCAACTATTGGGTTTCGCAATTTTTAGAGCTCCTTGACCCAATAGTTGGTTAAAAATTATACATTTTACTGCTGGTTTGTCCTACTCCTTCTCAACTTACTTACTTACTTAATCCTCTTCGTCCCTGGCGGGACATAAGGCTTTGACGATCTGCCTCCATCTGGACCTGTCCTGAGCAACATGCTGTGCCTCGCCCCAGGTTAGGTTCATCTCCTTCAGCTCAGCTGTCACCATACGCCGCCACGTGTTCTTGGGCCGACCTTGCTTCCTTTTCCCAGGTGGAGTCCAACGTAGTGCGATCTTGGGGATACGGTCTTGGTCCATCCTCAGAACATGCCCAAGCCATTGGAATCGGCGGCATTTAATCTCTAGCACCTCACTGTTGCACTTGGTCTTCTTGTATAGATGTGCATTGGATATTTTCTCGGGCCAGAAGATTCGACAGAGTTTCCTGAGGCATCCATTGTGGAAGGCTTCGACTTTTTTCATGTCGTAGTATGTTACTCACCAGCACTCCGAGCCGTACAACAATACAGATTTTACATTACTGTTGTAAAGTCGGACATTTGTTCTTAAGCTATATTGCTTGGACTTCCAGATGGTGTGTAGCCTAGCAAAAGCACCCTGTGCCTTTCCGAGTCTTGCTCTAATGTCCTTTTGTGCAGCGTTGTCCTTACTGACGAGACTTCCCAGATAGGTAAAGTTCTCAACATAGTCGAGAGCGTGTCCATTCACTGTGATTGGTACATCTGGAGTGGCATTAATGCACATCACTTGTGTTTTGGACACATTTATGTTCAGCCCTACCTGTTGGGCGAATTTGTTCAGTCTGTCAGTTTTCTCCTGCAGATGGATGTGCTTTGGTGCAAGGACAGCAAGATCATCAGCAAAATCTAGGTCTTCAAGTTGGGAGAACAAAGTCCACTGGATACCCCTGGGTCTGTCAGTTGTATTCCGCATGACCCAGTCTATGGCAATCAGGAAAAGAATGGGGGAAATAGTACACCCCTGCCGCACACCAGACTCCACAGTGAACCATGTAGATGGCTCACCATTAACAATGACGCTGCATTCAAAGTGACGGTAGAACATCCCTATGAGAGTGACCAGTTTTGGAGGAACTCCATAGGCCCCAACAATCTTCCATAGGGTGTCACGATGTAGGCTGTCAAAAGCTTTGCGAAAGTCGATGAAGTTGATGTGCAGAGGAGTGTTCCATTCTACACACTGCTCGATAATGTTCCTCAGAGCGAAGATCTGATCTATGCAGCCCCTTCCTCTCCTGAACCCTGCTTGTTCCTGCCGTAGCTTCTGATCAATAGTGGAATCGATTCTGCCGAGTAAAATCCTGCAGAAGACCTTAGATGGTACTGATAGCAGCGTGATGCCCCTCCAGTTGTCACAATTTTGGAGGTTTCCTTTCTTGGGGAGTTTGACAATCAGGCCCTTGTCCCAGTCTTGAGGTATTACTTCCTTCTCCCACATGTCTTTAAAGAGATCAGTAAGCACATTGACAGAGGTGTTAAGGTCAGCTTTCAGCATCTCTGCATAGACAGAGTCTATGCCGGCGGCTTTCCCATTCTTCAAGGCTTTGATGGCAAATTTGACCTCTTCTTTACTTGGAGGGGTGGTCTCGATGTCAAGGAGACTTTCTGCTGATGAAGGGTTGGCAGGATCATCTGGCTCCGGGCAGTTGAGTACCTCACGGAAATGCTCAACCCATCTCAAGATCTGGTCACTCTCAGTGGTGAGGATGTTGCCCTGTTTATCTTTAACAGGGGCCGGCTGGCTGTTGTACTTGCCTGTGAGTTGCTTTGTGATCTTGTAAATCGTACTCAACTCACCCCGTGCAGCTGCACACTCAGCTTTCTCTGCTAGATCCTCAACAAAGGCCCTTTTGTCACTCCTTGCACTCTTTTTTACCTCTATGTCCTTTTCCTTGTAGGCTTTCTGGATCTGCTCATGGAGCCTGTGTGATTTTGTGCTAAGCATCTTGGCTTTCAGCTGTTTTCTTTCTTCAATTCTTTGCCAGGTGCCAGGTGTTAACCATTCTTTGTTCCCTCTCTTTCTATAGCCCAAGACTTTGGTGGCTGCCCCTACGTAAGACTTTTTGATGTTCTCCCACTTGCCTTGGGTGTCTGAGTCTTCGTTCGCAGGTTTGGCGAGAGCACTGAAGCGGTTCTTCAGTTCCAGGCAGAACTCTTTGTTGGTCTTGGGGCATCTTAGTTTGGCTACATCAAGATGTTTCCTACGTTGACTCCGCTTTTGCGCTTTCCTTAGTTTCAGCTTGATAATGGCTGTTAGAAGGTAATGGTCGCTGTTGACATCGGCTCCACGATAAACTCGAACGTCTTGGAGAGACCTGCACAACTTTCCATTGATCAAGATGTGATCAATCTGGTTGGTGGTGGAACCGTCAGGTGACTTCCATGTGAGTTTATGGATTGTTTTGTGTGGAAATATGGTACCACCGATGACGTAGTTGTTGGTCAGGCAGAAGTCAACAAGACGCTCGCCATTGTCGTTCATCACACCGCACCCGTGCTTCCCCATAGCTCTCTCACAGTCTGTGTTATCAGCTCCCACCTTGGCGTTGATGTCACCCATGATCACTAGCATGTCATGCTGGGGGACTTTAGAGACTGTCTGCTGTAGCTCCTCATACCACTGGTCTTTTTCCTCCTCCTTCACTTCATTGGTTGGTGCATAGCACTGAATGATGGTGAGCTTGCAGTGCATGGAGTTGAAGCGGGCTCTGATCAGCCTGTCACCGAGGGTTTCCCAGTCCAGCAAGGTGTTGACCTTTTCCTTTGAGACTATGAGGGGCACGCCACGCGTGTGTTGATCGGAGTGCCCAGAGTGCAGGATAACTGTGCCATCACTCATCACCTGGCGTCCAGAGCTGATCCATCGGCATTCACTTATTCCCAGGATGTCCAACCTGTATCTTCTCATTTCACTTGTGACCTGAGCTGTTTTGGATGTGTCGAACATGGTGCGAACATTCCATGCACCCAGGCGGATCGTAGTTTTGGGTCCCAGTAGGCTACCTATCGCGCTCCTGACTTCCTGTTGAAGGCTTTCATCAGGAGCGGTCATAATGCCAATAGGTTGGCTCGAGTCTACTGAGAGGTCCATAGTAGTATAGTTCGTAGAAGTTTCCGTAACGGTAGTGTCTTTTTACGAGGTGGGGTTGTTGGCCCCACGCCCAACCCCCAACCTGGAGGACCAGGTGCTGATTTTTGTCTGGACTCTACCTGGAATACCTACCCGACATGGTTGAACTTTCTGGGGGCATAGCCCCCGTCGGTATAGCTATCCGGGTCACAGAGACACGCAAGGTTCCCCACCATGACAAGGTAACAGCACAAGGGGAACATATATAATAGTCTCCTTCTTGATGTGTGTGCAGTTGCGTACTGAGCTCCAAAAGCCGTAGATGTTATAACGTGACTGGGCATGCTGTTTATATGGAGGAAAAGGGGACGTGACGACAGGCTGTCCTCACTCAGGACGGCTGGAAATCGGGAGAAATTCAGGAGAATGGTTGTCCCGGGAGATTTTCGGGAGAGGCACTGAAATTTGCGAGTCCCCCGTAAAATTCGGGAGGGTTGGCAAGTATGTCAAGATGGCATACTCGACGGCTAAAAAACAGAACAACACCAGCGGCTGGAATCCTGCCGGTTTTGTCCATACGACCCCTACTTCACATCTAAACAGCATACGCTAGTTCTCGCAGCGCATGTAAATAACGTAAACCTAACAATTGGAAAACTGACCTCCGAGGGAAAACTGAACAGCAGGGGACCAAAAACGTTTGGAAATGTCCATGTAACCGCAGTCAATGTTGGTTGATTCATAACCCAACTATTGGGTTGAATTTATTTCACACAAAAGCTGAGTTATGCTCACTACAATGTTAGGTTATTCCAAACCCAACTATTGGGTTTCGCAATTTTTAGAGCTCCTTGACCCAATAGTTGGTTAAAAATTATACATTTTACTGCTGGTTTGTCCTACTCCTTCTCAACTACTGATAAAAATTATTTTTATTCCATTAAAATATACTGAAAAGTAAGATATGAGTGACATTTTTTTTTTACAAGAATTGCCGTGTATGGTCATAGTTGTCACGGCGGGGACACATTTTACTGCGTGGATCGTTCTCCCAGGATGCAGACGGGACTCCAGAGGCAAGGTGCAGATAAGGAAATTATTTATTGTCCATAAATCATGCGGCATACAAACAAAAGAGCACCAGCGTGCCGATAGCATGGGAAGCTAACGGAACAGCGAACAAGAAAAGCTTAGCATGTAAACAGGCAAACAAAAAGGCAAAGCTTAGCTCAGGAATCTAATTAGTAGCCGTCGTAACTGTTGAATGGAAGCAAATAAGAAACCCAGACTGAGGGTGGCGATAAGCAGGGAATAAGTAGCTCTCTGATTAGTGCCCAGGAGTAGGTGAGTGTCCCGAACACTAATCAGAGGCAGGTGAAAACAATCTGCAGTCATGGCAACTAAAACACAAACCTAAGGGTTTGTGTTTTACACAAACTGAGGGATTTAAAAACTAAACAAACATGACGGATCATGACATTAGTAGTTCTATTGAGCATTCTCAAATATTTTCGTGTACATAAGATATGTGATTGTAAATAATGTTAATAAGATTAATCCTTAATAAAATTCCCTTCAAGAAAAAAGTACCTTTTTAATTAAAAAAAAAAGCCTTTTACCCCAAAATGCGTTACTCATTGAAAAATAACCCAAAAATGGTTCATAGTTTTGAAAACCCAGAAATTGAGTTAAAATAATACCCTTATAACCCAAAAAAATGATTACTCTTCATAAAAATAACTACACAATTTAACCCAACACTCGCAACTCATAAATTGGGTTATCAAAATAACCCAGCATTTTTTAGTGTGTACTGGGACCTCAAGAAGGAATAAGAACAAACTAAGGGATTTCCTTCCTGCATCCACTTTTTGGTTCTGTTTTCAATTTGCTTCACTCAAGTCTTTTAAATAAGCAAGTTTCCACATTGGCTGTATTTACTACGAAATGTTAACTTGAAAGACAATCTGCTCCCCAACCCACAAATGGCGTTTGGATTCAAGTTTTCAAGAGGGAGTTGAGATGAGAGTGCCCAGGTAGGATTAAAGTGGGCTCCTGGGACCCGGCCAATCCCACTTCTCAGTCAAAACCGAGGACAGGCTAACAACATGCTGCAAATAAATCCAAGGATTGTTTTTTCACTATGTAGAGAATATCACTTGCCCAGCGGCTCTCATAATTGACTTTTGTGTCGCTGGCATGGGATCAATTCACACTCAAAGACCTATTTATGATGTCTTTAGAACGGATGATCAACATCGAGTGGTCTGCGTGTCACTTTGAGTGAGCTTGGCCTGGGATTGACTCTAATTTCTCTTTGAGTCTGAACAGGATGGCCAGTAAAACAATCAATGCATAGAAGTATGATTGCAGACTATGAATCATGTGAAATAGTGTTCTGGAATTGTGTGGGCCATGAATAGGGTTGGATACTGAATTCGGTACTTTCATAAACACCGACCAAATACCTTATCAAAATCAAACGGTAGTTTGATTGCACGCGACGTCATGTACAGTTGCAACTAGTGTTGTCCCGATACCAATATTTTGGTACCGGTATAAGGGACCACAAAAAATTGCATTATTGGCTTTATTTTTAACAAAAAAATCTTAGGGTACCTTAAACATATATTTCTTATTGCAAGTTTGTCCTTAAATAAAATAGTGAACATACAAGACAACTTGTCTTTTAGTAGTAAGTAAGCAAACAAAGGCTCCTAATTTAGCTGCTGACGTATGCAGTAACATGTTGTGTCATTTTCTATTCTATTATTTTGTCAAATTATTAAGGACAAGTGGTACAAAATTAAATATTAATCTACTTGTTCATTTACTGTTAATATCTGCTTACTTTCTCTTTTAACATATGTTCTATCTACACTTCTGTTAAAATGTAATAATCACTGTAATAATGTAATATAATAAAATAATAAATAATATAATAAAAATTTTATAATTCTGTTGTTTGATACTTCACATTAGTTTTGGATGATACCACAAATTTGGGTATCTATCCAATACCAAGTCGATACAGGATCATACATTGGTCATATTCAAAGTCCTCATGTGTCCAGGGACATATTTCCTGAGTTTATAAACATAATATAAATTTTTTTTAAACGAAAGAAGATGTTGTGATGCCAAAACGTATCGATATAATCATAATAGTATCGACTAGATACGCTATTGTACTTGGTATCATTACAGTGGATGTTGGGTGTAGATCAGTGGTTCTTAACCTTGTTGGAGGTACCGAACCCCACCAGTTTCATATGCGCATTCGCCGAACCCTTCTTTAGAGAAAAATAAAATGTTATTTTTTTCAAATTCAAGACAAAGTTATATGTTTTTTTTACTGGTGCTCAAAATGAACCATGCATGAACATCACCTTGTTCAAAGAACAAAACCAACACAGTGCATGAACTCACAACAAATTACACACCTGAAAACCAGTGTGACTTCTGCTGTTGCCGTATCCATAAACGATAGGGAGAAGTTTTTATTTACACGATGAGTCGGGTGTGTCTCAACCTCCACGGCGGAGGCTCCACCGAACCCCTGAGGCCGACTCACCGAACCCCTAGGGTTCGATCGAACCCAGGTTAAGAACCACTGGTGTAGATCCACCAATGGCGTTTGTTTACATTTTGACGCCGGTGAGCTACGGTGTGTAGTGAAGCATGTTTAGCTATTCCTCGTCCTGCAGGGATGATACTTGTAAGAAACATACTTTATTTGTCGCCATGGAGGCGAGGATTAGTGATTTAGAAGTAGCTAAAACACTGCAGACTGGGGCTGGACTTTAGCCGCTAGCTAGCTAGCCATGTCTTAAAGGACCTCTTCCTGAGGGTGTTTCAGTGTTATAACTTCACCCAATTATCTTTAGTTTTTAAGCCAAAATGCATCCATTCTCCCTTTTCTGTCTACACACTGTGTCTACTTGTTAGTACTCCGTGATTGTGCACTGCGGAACATGCTCCTCTGCTCGTAAAGCAGCAATGACACGACGTGATGACGATGGGGGTGCGGGCCCACACAGCAGAAGATTCCTATACGGATCCGCCTTCAAGTCGCCCAACCCGCGTTACTGTCACATTCGTTTTGGCTCCGCCTAGAGGATACAGCTCCGCCTCTGAAAATTGTACGGTCAGACAGCTGATCCTGAGCGGACTCGTGTCTGATTCGCATAAGCGGACGCGACAAACTAAACCGGCGCGCGCCGCCTAGAGTTATAGGCTCCGCCTACGCGCGCTGAGCCAACCAATGTCTGCACCCGCAGACGTGGACGCGCCTACTAGCGTGTACGCGCATGAGCCAAGATCATCATTTCTGGACTTTCTTTGCTGGAACACGAACGTAAGTATAGATTTATTGCTACATTCGCAGTAAAGATCGGCCTTTGTGTTTCCATCATCATTTATGTATGATTGTAATGACGTTGTTTGATATTAGGACTAGCAGTAAAACTCTATATTTTGTAAAAAAAGGATATTTTATTTCCAGCGCCGCCTCCCAGAATGCTTTGCATGGGGACGTGCGTCTGACGTCACGTATCCAGAAAATTCGAAATGGCTGCATGCGGTAGGTGAGGCGGGAGCGAAGAAAAGTGGAAAAGAATGCTATTCGTCAAAAAACCCACACAACGACGGTCATTTTTTCGCCGTGCTATTGAAAAATTGTCTTTTATCTGTGTTTTGTGTTCCGGGGGACCCCGACTCCAGAATTTGAAAGTTTCCCGCGTGAAGCCGGTGAGTAACGTACAAATGAACGTTTCAAAAGTTCAATATAGTTAACTTAGGCCATCTTTTGTTAGAGGCTGTGAATGTGTGTAGGTTACATGCTACGATATTCCACATATTTCCAACTGCTTGAAACGAAAGCGTATTACTTTATTGTCAGTGTTGTTTAGGCCCAGGTCGCTAACGTTACTTCGTTAGTCAACAACGTAACGTTAACGGAGTGGAAACAGCCGTTTTTTGCTATTAATATGAGTGTGTATTATTTCTTTCTTTATTCTTTAGTGGACGCCCTGTTGTTTTTCTTTCCATTAAAAAAAAAAGGTATGTCTATTATGTTTTTTTTGGCATAGTTAATTGTAGAAAAAAATATAAAATGAGGTGATGTGAGTGGGAAAAATTGCTGCACATATTAAGGATCCTTTTTCTTGATCTATATTTTTGTTATTTGCTGATGTATATATTTTATATACTGTTTTTTTATTTCATTAATTTATTAGAGACTATGTTATGCTTTATTTACCTTTTTTTATTATTATTTTATTTACTATTATTATTATTATTTCCACATGTAAGCATAAATAATTGGTCATATTAGTACATTGTTTGATTGCTTTGCTTAATCCATTCCATAATTTAATTCCACATACTGATATACTGAAGGTTTTAAGTGTTGTACGTGCGTACACATTTTTTAAATTACATTTCTCTCTAAGATTATTTTTCTCCTCTTTTTTTGAGAATAATTGTTGTATATTCTTGGGTAGCAGGTTATTGTTTGCTTTGTTTATATTTTTAGCTGTTTGCAAATTCACTATGTCGTGGAATTTCAGTATCTTTGATTCAATAAATAAAGGATTTGTGTGTTGTCTATATCCAACATTATATATTATTCTAACTGATCTTTTTTATAACACCGTTAATGAATGAAGTGTACTTTTGTAATTATTTCCCCATATTTCTACACAATAACTCAGATATGTATTTTGGTATTGCAATAATCCTAATGATATGGTTACCCAACAGCCATCGTCTCGGGGACTCCGATGATAGCGAAGAAGACCCGGGAAATGGTGACCTTGCATCTCTGGGGTTGGCAAGCCAATTGCACAGGCAGAGTAAGGAATAATCTCTTAACTGTTGTGTTTACTAAGGGGAGGTGATGGCAAACATACACCAGGGGGAAGTGTGAACAATGTTTTATTATATATATATATATATTTAATATATATAATAATAACAAACAATACTAATTTAATAAACTAAGGAAATGGAGTGTGAAATAGATCCAAGGGTGTGTATGGTGTAAGACTATGTGTAGTATTTAACTGGAATGTGTGTTACCAAAGTGTTGAACGAGAGATGAGGAAGTCCAGGGGAGAGAGAAGTCCGAGTCCAATGCGGGGGAAGTCAAGGATTGGGGAGGCAGTCAGAATCCAGAGGGGTCCAGAGAAGTGAGGCGCACAGCTCACTACCAAGGCGACGGAGGGAATTCTGCGGGGGACACGGGAGAAACAAGGGACAAGTAAGCCACGGAGAGGAAAACAAGACAAGAGCATAAAGCTTGACGCTTACGGTACACGATGAGAAAACTAAGTTCCCGCGCCGATCCTTGGGTCCACCCTGCCTTTATCCGGCACGCCCTCATCAGTCTCAGGTGTGCTGATAGCCGGTGAGTGTTTGCAGCTGGTGGCTGCTGCAGGGCGGAGACGCACGCGGAGCGTCCCTGGATGTGCGCACCCGTGGGCGTGTCCCGAGGTGCGCACAGACGGCAGGGGTCTGAGCCGTAACATTAACATTGAAAAAAACGAAACCACCACATTAATATTAAAGATATGGTTAACATTCTTAATGCTAAAGATATTCCCCTCTCCTTGTATCCCTTCTCCCAGCTCCACCGTCTCGCCGAGTGCCAGCAAGAGTCATGAGTACTTGTTAACTCGACTCCTCAACTGGAGATAACTTTCTAGGTAAAGACTGATCTCCAAAATAATATATCAGCATCCAGTAACCATGGTTAACAGATCACAACCATTTAATACCAATTTATCTCCCTTAGCACCTCACCATGGGGAAGGATGTATTCATATGCCTTCACCAGCACCTGCATTAAACATGCAGAGAGTTACACAAGGTAGGGACTGATCTCTGTATACACTACACCCATAATTTCAAACCCTACTTTACGATTGAGCTGAAGTTCTGACTATTATGACCTGTACTTTTACCTTTCTTATAGTTCTTACCACCTTGGGGCACCATTCAGGTAAAATCTCACCTCATCTTACTTGCTTATTTGTATACACTAACACCTGTGCATGCTTTTGTCCACGTTGTTCCTTTGACGATGAATAAATACCCCTTGTCTTTCTTTCTACATTAAGGGTGCCTTTTCATCTGATTAAATTTATAATGAACAGGGACATTGCGGTTGTCCCAAGTGGATGGTATGATGATAGGATGGTTTTCTGGCCAAGCTATAAAAACACCGACAGAATTGAAAGGGCCGCTTTAAATGAGGAGCAGCATGAGCCAAACTGGCCAAGATTTGACGTTTCTGTTGTCTGAACTTGTGGTATGCAAATTCATAATCTTCTTGTTTAAAAATAACGTCATAGTTGCTTCTCTTTATGCTTGGAATAACCTATTGTGTCTATGTTCTGACCAGGTCTCTTGTAAGAGAGAGACCTGATTTATCATCATCAATAATAATAATATTATGTTCAGCTCTACAGCTAATTTGAAACTCATGTTCATTTTAACATATTCAATTTTAGACAACTACAAAGACGCATTAAAAATAATGCAACAATATGGAAAGGGCTGCGACACCTCAGACCTGCAACCTGAGGCAGAGAACGAGGAGCTGCCAGAAAAAAGGAACAGGAAGCCGGTGTAAGTGTGTTCCGTCTTGTTTTTGTCATGTTTCTACAGTAATAGGAAGGTTATTTCCGGTAGTATTCAAAAATAGACCAGAGATGCTTGTACTATATGTATATTTGGCAATTTTGGTATTGCAATAATCCTAATGATATGGTTACCCAACAGCCATCGTCTCGGGGACTCGGATGATAGCGAAGAAGACCCGGGAAATAGTGACCTCGCATCTCTGGGGTTGGCAAGCCAATTGCACAGGCAGAGTAAGGAATAATCTCTTAACATCGAAAAAAACGAAACCACCACATTAATATTAAAGATATGGTTAACATTCTTTGTGCTAAAGATATTCCCCTCTCCTTGTATCCCTTCTCCCAGCTCCACCGTCTCGCCGAGTGCCAGCAAGAGTCATGAGTACTCGTCAACTCGACTCCTCAACTGGAGATAACTTTCTAGGGAAAGACTGATCTCTGAAATAATATCTCAGCATCCAGTAACCATGGTTAACAGATCACAACCATTTAATACCAATTTATCTCCCTTAGCACCTCACCATGGGGAAGGACGCATTCATATGCCTTCACCAGCACCTGCATTAAACATGCAGAGAGTTACACAAGGTAGGGACTGATCTCTGAAATATTAGTGTATAGATAGGCCCCTTGGGTATTACCAGTCATGGTTAACTGATGGCTCTCTCACAATGCCCACCTCACTAGGAACGGCAGTCCCTCCTCGACTCCCTCCACCCCCCTCACCAGCAGCCCTCAACATGTGGCAGACAGAGGAGCCTGGATCCAGCCTGGCCTACAGGCCAACATGGCGAGGGGGAAGAATGGCCGACATTTCCTGCTCTGGTGAGCAATAACTGACAAATACCGGATGGTCATTCTGTGCCACAAATTTTGGAAAAAAATTCAAATTCACAAGCAATCACATATTTTCTTCAAACTTTGTCAATAATTTTTGTCATTAACTAAGGTCAATAGCTAATGTCAGTATTATGAGTAATGAGGATAAACACTGAAACATGTTAATTTTATACTGCTGTTTGTCAACAGCGACTGAGGTAATCCAGATCCTTAGCCTGCTGGAAACTATTAAGCACAACCAAGACCAGCTGATTGCGAAGGTAAGCTTCTTAAGCCTTGAATAGGTCAATAATTCATAATGACATTGATTTTTATTCATTATTATTTTTTAAAGAAAGAAACAGCCTACATGGCAGCTTTGTGTGATTAGAGTAAACATTGCTACATTTTCTTGTTACATTTCACCTGTTTGCTCTTGAAATACCACTTTTAATGTTTTTTATTTATTTCGATCGTATTTTTTAAAAATGTGCCCTGGGGCCGTTAAAAAATGACCTGCAGGCCGCAAATGGCCCCCGGGCCGCACTTTGGACACCCCTGGCCTACACGAATACAAACATAGAATGATAGTACAAATATAATAAGAAAACAATGTCAACCTCCCAAAGTTGGGTTATGGATATTTATTTATGCCCCCCACCCCCAACCCCCCGCCGCCGTCATCCAACAGAGACAAACAAGTACTCTGATCAAGGAACCAAATAACGATATTGTTTGAACATTTTGGATGTCTTGCACACCTATACCCTGATCACAAATTCATAGTTTACGCACCTTATTTTAACCACCTCCAGTAACTTTAAGTCATGTTTTTTTTTTCAAATGTAATCTCCTTAATACCTATCACATATTTTGTATTGTGTAAGCATACTTGGCTTTGGAGGCTACATACCGTAAACATAAACGTATCTGTCTTGTAATCTTGTTTGATTACAAGTGCTGTGAGTAAAAATGTGTTGACAAGGTCAGCCACGGACGCTGAGGTCACCAAACACGCCATCGGGTGGTTCAACTTGGCGGGGGATCGGGCAACGAGGAGACGAGTCCCGCTTCCACCTCCTCAGGAGGAATAGAGATGTATATGTATAAAGTATATGTATAAATAAACAACCTTTTATTGGACTTCTTGTCATTCACCAGTTATTCATTTTCTGATATGTTAGCTGTGCATGGAGCAGCGTTTCCTTGAAGTTGTAGCCTAATAGATTAAATACGTATATTTACTTTTTATATATATATTTATATATTATAAATTTACTTTATAGAGTGAATTGACCATTTTCTGTTTCTGCCTATTGACAATATTGTTAGTTTAAAAATACAAGGCAATGCATATGTAAGCCTATATTACTGTAGTAGGGCTTAGTGAATTTTTTAGTTTCCTATTTTATCCTACAGCAAGAACAGAAGGGATTTTGAAAATAAGATAAAGGGGTCCAAAACGGCCAGATGAGCCAGGGTTTTTATGAGTCCGTTGCTGGTCCGCGGCGGGAGGTTAGGCTTTGATCATGGGTGCGGAGCGGATGCAGCGCGCCGTCACGGCGCACCCGCCGCGGAAATAAGGCTTTGATCATGAGTGCGGAGCGGATTCAGCGCGCCGCCACGGCGGCGGGTCGCGGATCCGCCGTGGCGGCGCGCTGAATCCGCCGTGGCGGATACGTTCCTGAGAGGAAGTGGACGCCGATGCGGGTCCGTTTCGCGGTTCCGTTCCGGAAAGCGCGATACCTCCGGGGGGGATCCGCCGCGGAGTGTTTTTGCTGTGTGGGGGGGTTTGGCGGACCGGTACTTTTCAGAGGCGGTATAGTACCGAATATGATTCATTAGTATCGCGGTACCATACTAATACCAGTATTTGCCGCGTAAACAAGCACTCAAGCAGACTCAGTCAGACTGCCTTTAGGTAATTGTGGAGAGGCGGGGCCGGCGAGTGAGCAGCGAGGCAGGGAACGCCGGAGCCTGGCCCAAGATGGCGGCGAGGAGGCGTGGCCGGCAAGCGAGCAGCAAAGCAGGGCACGCGATCCGCACACCTGGGCGCGATCATCCAATCTCCTCTCGCGGAAGAAAAGGGGCGCAGCAGAGAGAGACGGGAGAGAGACTGGAAGGAGCAAAAGGGAAGCTGACGCGGAGCGAGAGAGGAGAAGAGCCAGAGACAAAAGACGAACGAGCGAGCGGAAGAAAAGGAGCTGAAAAGCGACTGAGGCTGTGAGGTTTTATTTGCAAAAATAAACAAACGTCAACTCTGCTCGAGATGTCTCCATTTGATGGTCCAGGGAACCCACAAGACGGCTTGAGTCTGTCACAGTAATGCTACAATTTTTCATGCAAACCATGGAAGTATTTCTGATAGAAACGACTTGTACGTATGGTAAGGCTTTACTTTTCAAAATGCGCAAATTTACATTGTATTTTTGCTGCAACCGTGCTACTGATTAGCATTAGCGATTTTACGAGACGATTGCTAGAATTCCAAATTCGGTAATGAAAACTACAACTAAGATGCACGTTACGATCAAACAGCTGGTGTATAACAAGTACACTACCTACAGTGTCAACACGTTTTATGGCGCAACAAAAGATTCAGCTCAATGGAAAAGATTACTCACAAACTGGACAGCACACCATAGTCTATACACTACTGCCATCTAACGTCTTGGAAATGTAACTGCATGCAAAGTCTACTTTATAATACTTGCAAATGAGGTATTATAAAGAAGTGTACAGTAGAAATCAAGATATAACAACTGGACAGCACAGTTATATAAGCTCACTGTTAAATGTTAAATTACTTAATGAAATTAACGTTTATAAACATATGAACACAAACATAATTACTAAAGACCGTTACCGTGGACTACCAGTATTGATTTCCAGGTACCGTATTGATTCAAATAAGAAAAAAGATACCTATCCCGAGCTGTAAACTTACACTAATAAGTGTAATAAAGTGAATGCATACACTTGGCATACACTCCGATTTAAGTGTTGTTTTTTAAAATTCCAACTCAAAATATATGAGTTAATCACCTGCGGCAGAAAGTCAAAGTTAACGAGCAAAGTGCTCGCCCACTAGAGTGACTGACAGCCAAGACTTCACCGCTCACCCTGTATGTTTGCGTCGTTGCTCTTCCACTTCAGTCCTGCAAGTGTTGGTAGTTTTAAACCATTATAAATACTGAAAACAAGAAGACATTTCCGCCTTATTTGGACTTGGAATGCTAATGCTGAAAACCTTTTCGCAGCAAATCAATATGCTTCTCTTGAGTCTCTTTGTGTTCCTTGATCTGTGCTGACAAGTCAGAGAAAGAGACACAAGCACCTACAGTATATTGATGCAAGAAAATGATTTATAACAGGATTTTGTGTGGAGAGGCTGCGAAAACTAGTCTTAACTCTTCTTTAAAAGAGACCTATGATGATTCTAATCTTCATTTAACACACCTCCTTGTGTTCCATTGGATTGGATATGTTTTTATGTATATTTTTCTCCAAAATCTTATGGACAACCCCCTTTTTGAGTCTGTCTGCAAACCGTTTCTCCACACCCTCCTCTCAAAAAGTTTTTTTTTTTTCATGTACATTGTAACGTTGTTACAAAAAAGATCAATGAGAATAATATATAATGTTGGATATAGAGAACATACAACCTTTTATTTATTGAATCACAAATATTCCAATTCTACGATTTGGTGCATTTGCTAACAGCTAAAATGATGCACAAAGCAAACTATAACCTGCTACCCAAGAATGTACAACAATTATTCTCAACAAAAGAGGAGAAATATAACTAGGAGGAAAATCGCATTTAAAACATTTGTATGCTCGCACAACACTTAAAACCTTTAGCATATCTGTATGTGGAATTAAATTATCGAATGGATTAACCAAATAAATCAAACAAAGCACCAATATGATTTACTTTAAGAGACTGTTCAAACTACAAGTGTTCACATACACAGAACAATAATTATGATGAATATCTTGAATCCTTTTTTTAAATGTATTTAAAAACAATTTTTTTTAAATTGAGACAAATATTATTTATGTATTTAATATTTGTTTACTCACTATGGTATATTATTTGTTTATTATTTATTTGTTCACTGTTATGTTACAGAGAACAAGGTAATTGGATAGGTGTGGTATGAAAAGGGGTAGGAATAAATAGGCTCAGCTTCTTCCTACTGCTTTTCGGACGTGCTGTAATGAAACAACTGGAATTATGTGATGAATTACATTGTATTGTATGCATGTTCGAAATAAACTGAAACTGAACTGAACTGAACTGAAATATGTATTTTGAAGAAGAACATCACCATTTTGTTTTCAGACAAGTGTCGAAAATAAACCTTATAAACATTATATAAATTCACCAGTCACATTAGGTACACCTGCCCACTCTCAGATCTATACAGAACTGCATAAGAAGCTGCTTTTGCCAACATTTATCACACCACATGTCGCATGTAGGTGTTATTGTGTCCATAACATGTTTAGATGAAAATTATACTTGATCCTATCTTATATTGTGTCTTCTTAAACCAAGTAGTAATGTCGCCACACTACACACAGGAAACTGATAGCGCTGTCTCTAGTACTACATGAAGCAAGATAATATTTCAGCCTTAAAGTGGAACTACACTTTTTTTTTAATTGTGTCTATCATTTACAATCTTTATGTAAGACACGAACACAAGATTGCATAGATTATGTTTTGCGGATGTCTAATTTGGCAGTCAAAGTGCACCAAATTGACGGATTATGTCCTCATCCTTCTACTATCCAGGTGAAAGACATGATTTATGATCTACAACAGGGGTGTCAAACTCATTTTAGATCGGGGGGCCACATGGAGAAAAATCTACTCCCAAGTGGGCCGTACTAGTAAAATCACGGCACGATAAGTTAAAAATAAAGACAACTTCAGATTGTTTTCTTTGTTTAGAAATAGAACAAGCACAAATGTACAAATTACGATGTTGTTAGGGTTTTTTTTACACTTACTTAATCATTTATTTGTCGTTATCTATATTTTCTAAAGAAATTAGGTGATAATGTTCATCAGTCAACTCATTGGTGTCTATCAAGATAAAAAAAATATATCAAAATCAAATTACAGGATGTTATTTATGTAGTTTGATCATTTTCCTTTACTGATGTACTAACATCATGTGGTTTATTTTGTACATATGTAGCATCATCTACAAAGATAAAAAGAATTGCTAATGCGACATCCAGTGGACACATTTAGAACAGCTGTTTCTTTCATTCAAAAATTTCAGGTACATTTTTATACTTAGCAAACTCATTCCGCGGGCCGGATAAAACCTGTTTGCGGGCCTGATCCGGCCCTCGGGCCGTACGTTTGACACCCCTGATCTACAATAAACTTCCACCAGCACCGAGGCGAGGAAGCCGCTCGCCAGTCGATGATGTAAACATACCCACAGAAGCAAGTGATCACAATGCCGCTATAAATAGTTAGTCTGTGTTAGCGCTTATAATAACAATATCGCTAATACTTGGTTAATATTTAAGTCACAAAATGTAAATAGAGTATTGTTTGCGATTTTTGGATGACTATTTATCGGGTTTTATGATCGGAATAGAGGACTTCCCATTGGCTCCATTGTAAACAAACTTTTATTTACATATATTCACGAGTTAAAATGCATTAAAAAAATACATCCTTCGTCATGTCTTTCATTATGATTGTGAACTATAGGCAAAATTTGCCAAAAATTCAGTTCCCATTAGTACGATGATGGGCACATAGGTACAGCCTTCAGTCAGTGACATCACAAATGGCCCACTGTTCAAAAAAAGACTCCAAAACAAAGCGTTCAGAGGAATCCAAAATTGCGTGCAAGCTCACACCCAAATGCATCGAATTTTATAACTTGACACTTAGGCCTTGTTCAACACGAGTATCCAAGTTGATACGTCACTTCCTGTCAATGAGAAAGGACGCAAAGAAAAAAGCTCCGCTTCTGCTACCAGAGTTTTTGTTAAGTCTGAAGATTTTGACCACTGATTTGACCACTGATTTGCGATCACAGCCACAGGAGAGTCACCTGGCATCTTCGATCTGATTTTGGTCAGTTGAGAGGCACTGATACGCTGAAATAAGGCGAGTGGAAGAGCCGTTAGCCTCAAGCCAAAGGCGCCTCCCGCAGTTCAAAGCGGTTGCCTAGCAACCAAAAGTTACGGCGAGTTTACAGCTGTTTTAAAGTGATCCCGACGTCGCAGAGTGATATAAGTTGACAGGCTGACCCCTCAAGTTGATCTCTGAACGGCGCAAGGTACGAAATTGTTGAAAAAACAAGTTAAAAGTGCCGCAAGTCGCTAAAGAAGTAACTGCCCTTAAGACATAAGAGGCGCTGACGTCAGTGACTGCCGCGATGCCAAAAGTTAAAGGATTGACTGGAAAGACTGACTTGAAGCTGGGTACAGGACATGATGGGATTCATGAAGGGATACTGTTGTGTGTCAATCTTACCACTGAATTGAATACACAAAGCGTAGTATCCTTTAGAATGTTTATTATTAATTACAGACCGACAGGAACATCACACTGCCGGCCGGCTCCGTCACATGTGTGTGGTGTTACATAACAACTGGTACCTTAAACAAATCAATCAATCAATCAATGTTTATTTATATAGCCCTAAATCACAAGTGTCTCAAAGGGCTGTACAAGCCACAACGACATCCTCGGTACAGAGCCCACATACGGGCAAGGAAAAACTCACCCCAGTGGGACGTCGGTGAATGACTATGAGAAACCTTGGAGAGGACCGCATATGTGGGTAACCCCCCCCCTCTAGGGGAGACCGAAAGCAACGGATGTCGAGTGGGTCTGACATAACATTGTGAAAGTCCAGTCCACAGTGGATCCAACACATCAGCGGGAGTCCAGTCCACAGCGGGGCCAACAGGAAACCATCCCGAGCGGAGATGGGTCAGCAGCGCAGAGATGTCCCCAACCGATGCACAGGCTAGTGGTCCACCCGGGGTCCCGGCTCTGGACAGCCAGCATTTCATCCATGGCCACCGGACCTATGCAACTCCCCCTCGCAAGGGACAGGGGAGAAGAGGAGAGAAGAAAAGAAACGGCAGATCAACTGGTCTAAAAAAAGGGGGGGTCTATTTAAAGGCTAGATTATACAAATGAGTTTTAAGATGGGACTTGAATGCTTCTACTGAGGTAGCATCTCTAACTGTTACCGGGAGGGCATTCCAGAGTACTGGAGCCCGAATAGAAAACGCTCTATAGCCCGCAGACTTTTTTTTGGCTCTGGGAATCACTAATAAGCCGGAGTTCTTTGAACGCAGATTTCTTGTCGGGACATATGGTACAATACAATCGGCGAGATAGGCTGGAGCTAAACCGTGTAATATTTTATACGTAAGTAGTAAAACCTTAAAGTCGCATCTTAAGTGCACAGGAAGCCAGTGCAAGTGAGCCAGTATAGGCGTAATATGATCAAACTTTCTTGTTTTTGTCAAAAGCCTTGCAGCCGCATTTTGTACCAACTGTAATCTTTTAATGCTAGACATAGGGAGGCCCGAAAATAATACGTTACAGTAATCGAGACGAGACGTAACGAACGCATGAATAATGATCTCAGCGTCGCTAGTGGACAAGATGGAACGAATTTTAGCGATATTACGGAGATGAAAGAAGGCCGTTTTAGTAACACTCTTAATGTGTGACTCAAACGAGAGAGTTGGGTCGAAGATAATACCCAGATTCTTTACCGAGTCTCCTTGTTTAATTGTTTGGTTGTCAAATGTTAAGGTGGTATTATTAAATAGATGTTGGTGTCTAGCAGGACCGATAATC
This sequence comes from Entelurus aequoreus, assembly GCF_033978785.1. Classification (NCBI taxonomy): domain Eukaryota; kingdom Metazoa; phylum Chordata; class Actinopteri; order Syngnathiformes; family Syngnathidae; genus Entelurus; species Entelurus aequoreus. The sequence continues at coordinate 27,257,096 of NC_084749.1, forward strand.
AGCATTTCCGTTTTCTTAGCGTTGAGTTGCAAAAAGTTAGCGGACATCCATTGTTTAATTTCATTAAGACACGCCTCCAGCTGACTACAGTCCGGCGTGTTGGTCAGCTTTAGGGGCATGTAGAGTTGAGTGTCATCAGCATAACAGTGAAAGCTAACACCGTACTTGCGTATGATGTCACCCAGCGGCAGCATGTAAATACTAAAGAGTGCAGGGCCAAGAACCGAACCCTGGGGAACTCCGCACGTTACCTTGACATAGTCCGAGGTCACATTGTTATGGGAGACGCACTGCATCCTGTCAGTAAGATAAGAGTTAAACCAAGACAAGGCTAAGTCTGACATACCAATACGTGTTTTGATACGCTCTAATAAAATATTATGATCGACGGTATCGAAAGCGGCGCTAAGATCAAGAAGCAGCAACATAGATGACGCATCAGAATCCATCGTTAGCAATAGATCATTAGTCATTTTTGCGAGGGCTGTCTCCGTAGAGTGATTTGCCCTGAAACCGGATTGAAAAGGTTCACAGAGATTGTTAGTCACTAAGTGTTCATTTAGCTGCTGTGCAACAGTTTTTTCGAGAATTTTGGAAATAAACGGAAGGTGGGAGACCGGTCGGTAGTTTACCATGAGGTCAGGATCGAGGTTAGGTCTTTTGAGCAGAGGATGAATAACCGCTTTTTTGAATGCTAGGGGAACAGTGCCGGAGGAAAGTGATAAGTTTATAATATTTAACACTGATGGACCTAATAATACAAACAGTTCCTTGATAAGTTTCCCAGGAAGTGGGTCAAGTAAACATGTTGTTTGTTTTATCCCACTTACACGCTGTAATAATTCCTCTAATGTTATTTCATCAAAAATAGAGAGACTATTTTGGAGGGCAGTGTCCGTCGTATATACAGTCGTATTTGTGTTAATAGAACCCAGTTGTAGCTGGGATGCGTTGTCTTTAATCTCCTTTCTAATGAGTTCAATTTTCTTATTAAAGAAATTCATAAAATCATCTGCCGAGTGGGTGGAGCTACTGGGAGGAGTCCCTTGTTGGGTTAGCGATGCTACTGTACTAAACAGAAATTTAGGATCGTTTTTGTTGAGGCGGATGAGATTTGAGTAGTATTTAGCTTTAGCTAAGGTAAGCATGCGTTTATAAGTTATTAAACTATCACTCCATGCTTGATGGAAAACCTCAAGTTTAGTCGCGCGCCATTTGCGTTCCAGTTTTCTACATGATAATTTATGAGCTCTAATTTCTTCTGTAAACCATGGGGTGCGCCTTTTAGGGGCCCTTTTTTGCTTTAGCGGTGCTATACTATCAATAATTTCGCGCAAGGCATCGTCAAAGTTGTTAGTGAGTTTATCAATAGAGCCGACATAATTTGGGAATGGTGCTATTACCGAAGGCAGTAGGTCAGCAAGAGTCATCGTTGTGGCAGCATTAATGTTGCGGCCGCTATAGCAGTTATTATTATTATTAGCTTGTTGACAAAGAGTCAAAACTTCAAATTTTATAAGGTAATGATCGGACATTACTTTAGTATATGGAAGTATCATAACTTTGGAGGTGGTGACACCCCTGACAAGCACTAGATCTATTGTATTACCGTTGCGATGCGTGGGTTCATGTATTATTTGTGTAAGACCACAGCTATCAATTATGGTTTGGAGCGCCACGCACTGAGGGTCCGATGGGGTATTCATATGGATATTAAAGTCCCCCATTATGATTATATTGTCGGCGTGCGTCACTAGATCAGCAACGAACTCTGAGAATTCACTGATAAAGTCCGAATAGGGCCCAGGGGGGCGGTAGATAACAGCCAGGTCGAGAGGTAGCGGTGTGACAGACCTCATAGTAAGCACCTCAAACGATTTATATTTATTATTTAGGTTAGGGGTAAGGTTGAAATTTTCATTGTATATTAGTGCGACACCCCCTCCCCAAATCCGTTTCCTGTTCCTGGTCATGTGACCAGATGGATAACCAATACATGACATCCCTCTTTTCCTTGGAAATAAACTTGTACCGTAAACAACCTCTGTACTGACCCTTATAACCACAAAACGTTTTCTCCAAACAAACCTGTGAAACCATTGCACAGTAACATGTGAAACACTTTTTTTCCCAATGCACAATAACTCTCTTTTCTTTTTTTTTCCAATGTAAGTCAACCTAGGTCAAGACAAAATCACTGAACCTTCCAGGCGGTTTTGTAACCCTTTGGGGTCTGGCCTTTGGCACCTCTGACATCCGGGTGTGGTGTGGAGTGTGATTGTCATTAGTCTGTCCCTCTGTGTCCACTCCAAGTGCCATGTCCTCCGTCCACTGCGTCTCCTCTTGTGTGTCGTGTCTCTCTGTTGGTCGGTTTGTCACATATCTCTTTACATGTGTGGTGTTTCTCTGATATCTCGCTCCTGTTGGTGATTCAACCACAACCTGATTCCCTGTTTTGCTCACCACTTTATGTGGTGTCGCGTTGAAGGGTGTGGTGAACTTGTCCACCTTGTCCTGCTGTACGAGCACTGTGTCTCCAACGTCTACTTGTGAGTACTGAGCTCCCCGTCGTTCATCAGCATAGAGCTTTGCTTTTCCCTTTTGCTCTGCATCTCTATCACGTACTTCCAGCGACGCTGTGTGTGATCCACAGAGATCTGGCAATTTTCCCCTCATCCTCCGATTGAAGAGTAGCTCAGCAGGGCTCTTCCCAGTAGTAGCATGTTCTATGCTCCGGTACACAGTCACATACTTCCTTAGTTCACGTTTCCAGTCCAGTCCTTCTGCATGGGCGATCCTTATCCTTTTCATTAGTGATGAGTTCTGACGCTCAACTTCTCCATTTGCTTGAGCCCACTTTGGAGTCGTCTTCACGTGTGTGATTCCATTTGTCTCGCAATACTCCTTGAACACGTCAGACTTGAACTGTGGCCCCTGGTCTGACCTGCAGGTAACTGGCAGTCCGTGTCTGCTGAAAATAGACTCCAGACTGTCCACAACCTTCTCTGCAGTTGTGGAGGTCATAATGTCATACTCATAATAGCGACTGTAGTAGTCCACCACCACAAGTATGGAGTGGTTAGTTGGCGGCGGTCCTAGCAGATCTATGGCCACATCTTGCCAGGGCCCGTCCGGTAGACTTGTGGATCTCAGTGGTTCTGGTGGGTCATGTCTGGCTACAATCTGGCATCCATGGCAGGCCTTACAGTACTTCTCGGCTGCCTTCTCCATGCCAGGCCACCAAACCTTGGTTCTGAGGTGCTGTTTGGTTCCCACTATTCCCAAATGTCCCTCATGGGCTAGTGTAAGTGCTCGTGCTTGCAGTCTCTGAGGCAGCACTATGCGTGTCCCCCGTAACACAATGTATCCAATAGTACATAGCTCGTTAACAATTGGTGCATACTGTTTACAATTATCAAAACATCCACTTGTTATTGCATTGCGTACCTCAATTAATTCTGGGTCAGTAGCAGAGGCTTCCTCTATCTCTCGTGTAGTAAGTGCTTTGGGTGTGGCACTCATTGCTACAAATCTAACATACTCTTCTGAATCATGTTTGTGTACCTCTTTCTGTGCTGTGTTGCCCAGCAGCCGTGACAATGGGTCTGCTATGTTTTGTTTCCCAGGTACGTATACAACTCTGAAATCATATGGCTGTAATCTGAGGACCCATCTCTCAATGCGTGCGGATGGTTTGGATCTAGGGCCATATATAACCTCTAATGGCTTATGGTCTGTGACCAAATCAAATCTCTTGCCATACACATAAGGATGTAGTCTCTCACAAGCCCATACTAGAGCTAAAGCTTCGCGCTCTGTCTGAGAGTACCTACGCTCACAGTCTGTCAGGCTGCGACTCACGTAGCACACAGGTACCATCTCCCCCTGTTGTTTTTGCACTAGCACTGCACCTAACCCTACTGGACTAGCATCTGCTATCACCTTGGTTGGTGCGTCTTTGTCAAAGTAGGCTAGTATAACAGCTTTTGCTAATTCCTCCTTCAAAACCTGAAACGCTTTTTTCTGTTCTGGACCGAACTCAAATGGTACGTCTTTTCTGGTCAGGCGTATTAAAGGTTCTGATATTGTTGCAAAACCTGAGATAAATCTCGAACTGAATCCTACGAGACCCAAGAAGCTCCTGACTTCCGAAGCATCCTCGGGTTCTCTGGCCTCTACTATAGCTCTGACCCTCTCTTCTGTAGGACCAATCCCTTTCTGTGTCAGAAGTATCCCCATGAAAACCAACTTGTCCATGTTGAATTGACATTTATCTGGATTTAGTGTTAAACCACACTGTGAAAGCCTCTTCATCACAGCATGTAACCTCTTGTCGTGTGTTCCCTGATCTTGTGCATGCACTATCACATCATCTGATATGTTCTCGACACCCTCAATGCCGGCTAGTGCATTGGCTATCTCATGCTGGTATTGCTCACTGGCTGATGAGACACCAAAAATCAGCCTTTTGTACCTGTACACTCCATTGCGTACTGCAAAAGTGGTTATATCTCTTGACTCTGGGGTCAGTTCTAACTGATGGTAGCCCCATTTAAGATCTAGCTTGCTAAATATAGCAGAGCCATTCAGGCCTTGTAAAACGTCATCCACGGTTGGAATAGGGTACCGTTCTCTTATGATCGCTTCGTTGGCCCTCCTCATATCTAGACACAACCTGATATCATTGTCAGGTTTTGGGGATATCACCACGGGGTTTAACCAAGGGGTGGGACCTTTGACACACTCTATTATGTCTAGCTCAGTCAGCTCCTTTATTTTATTCTCTACAGCCTCTCTGAGGTTGTATGGTATGCGCCTGAGAGGCTGTGCCACTGGCTTGACTTTTGGGTCTATGTATAGGCTGAGCTGTTTGGTTTTTAATTTTCCTACACCCTTAAAGACCTTTGGGTATTGTTGCCTGAGGGTGCCTTTGATGTCTGTAACTACAGATACATTCTCACCTATTTTCAGCACCCCTAGTTTCATGGCTGTCTTTCTCCCCAGTAGTGGTTCACCATTACCCTTGATTACAATGAACTCTGCCTGTTCAGATCTGTCACCGATGGTGATTTCACACTCAAACATCCCCTTAATTGGCAGTGGTTCACTGGATGAGTATGGGTACAAATTCCTCTGCTCTTTTGGCACATAAGAATTACATTTGATATTTTCTGCTTTTAGTTTTTCCCATACATTTGTTCCCATCACATTGCTCTTAGCACCAGAATCAACCAGCATTTCCACCTTAACTCCCCCCACACAAAATGTAAGTTTCTCTGACATGTCATCCTCTTTCACATTGAATGCAAACTCACTGTCATGTTCTACCTCCAGATTGTTCGCATTTTGATTTCTTGATCCTCTTGAACGGCACATTTTGGCGTAGTGGTCCTTCCCGTTGCATTTGTGACATGTCTGTCCACGTGCAGGGCATTTGGGATCTTTTGCCATGTGATCAGCGCATCCACATCTGAAGCACTTCCTCTCCGAAGTGGCGCCTTCTTCTTTTTCCGCTGTTTTCCCTCTAGGTGTAGAGTATTTCCCTCCTTTTTGAGCAACGCGATGCACAGCCTCCGTGTCCCTCCCGTAGACTGTAGGTTCCCTCTTTTCCTCAGTTAGAGACATGGCTGCCATCTGTTCCTCGATCCTCTCACATTGTGAGGCTAATTCCAATGTGCGGGCAAGAGTCAACGTGTCCCCTTCCTCCAGTAGCTTTCTGCGCACATATGATGATGTACATTTATTCAGGATAGCGTCCCTTATCTGGTTGTCTGTGTGAGCCTGAAAGCCGCAATCCCTCGCAGTCCGTCTCAAACGTGTAGAAAACTGTTGCACCGTCTCACCTGTTTCCTGGCACAACTTGTGAAACGTCTGGCGGGCATATGCTGAGTTGACTTTGGGCACGAAGTAGGTGTTCAGCGCCGTGACTGCCTTCGCATAGTCAGTCACCTCCCCGGTGTCTGGTAGAGTTTGGAACACATCCTGGACGTCTGGTCCCGCCAGGTGTAAAAGTAGAGCTCTTCTCCTCTGCTTCACCACAGCCGTGGCGTCAGCATCAATAATCAGTCCTTTCCCATCAGCATATAATTCAAACGAAGTCAGCCAACGGGTCCATCTCGGCCCGAGCGTGGCTGGGTCCGTGTAACATGCGAACGTTTGAATCCCCGACTTGTCCATGTAGCTTGTTTAACTCCTTTTAACGTCTAACTAAACAGTCTTCAAACGTCCACAATAATCCTCGTCGCCATTGTTGTGTGTCAATCTTACCACTGAATTGAATACACAAAGCGTAGTATCCTTTAGAATGTTTATTATTAATTACAGACCGACAGGAACATCACACTGCCGGCCGGCTCCGTCACATGTGTGTGGTGTTACATAACAACTGGTACCTTAAACAAATCCGTTTCCTGTTCCTGGTCATGTGACCAGATGGATAACCAATACATGACAGATACTACAAAAAATACTCCAGGAATTTAAAGAAGAAATGATAGAAAAATTGGAAGAATTGATGGATGGATGGAAAGAGGATATGAAAGAAATGAAAGAAGAAATTAAAGAAATGAAAAAAGAGAACAACTCCAGAAATAAAGAAGCCACTGAAATGAGCAAACAAATGAAGACCCTTCAAGAAGACAACAACATGCTGGAACATCATAGATTAAATGGATCAGGATAAACGAATGAATGATATCATTGTGACAGGGCACCGAATTAAACCAAGATCCTATGCGAAAGCTGTGAATAATGAAGGTGAACCAGATGAAATGGATATGGTCTCAGCAGAACAGCAAGTGGTCAACTTTCTGCAATCAAAAGAAATTGAAATTGACATTAATACCATCGAAACATGCATCCCACTGAACGGAAGAAACAACAACGCCACTCCAGTCGTGCTCGTGAAACTCGTAAACAGAAAATCTAAAATGGCATTGCTGAGACAGCGAAAGAAGCTGAAGGGAACAAATGTGTACATGAATGAGCATCTCACAAAACGTAATGCTGGAATCGCCAAGAAAGCACGCGACTTGAGAAGGCAGAGAAAAATCCAGGGAACTTGGAGCGCCAACTGTAAAATCTACATCAAGCTGAATGGAAGTCCAGAAGCAAGAGTAATTGTTGTCCATGACATCAAGGACCTGGACAATTTTTAAAGTTTAAACAGCTACCACAACAACGATGATAATGGACTCTGGAAGAAAACAAGCACCTAAATTCAGCATCGGCACTACTATGTTCCAAGGGACGACTAAACAAGAGGACCTAGATTCAGGATTGCATCCACCTACACTTATTGAGATTATTGAAACAACATCAAAGTTTGTTGAACAAGAAAATATGGAACTAAAAAATTTCTGCAACAAAGATCACAAAAACCAGGATTTGGAAAATGATATAGATCCATAAACAAATTTTTTCTCCCACATCAGTAATAGTTGTTTTTATTATACAGATGATCAATATAATAGCAACATTGAATGTGATAACAAATTGTCAATTATTCATTTTAATAGCAGAAGCTTGTATGCAAACTACAACAACATTAAGAACTTTTTGGAACACATCAACGAACCCTTCAAAGTGATTGCTGTCACAGAAACATGGAATGATGATAAAAAAGGAATAGATTTTGATCTGGAGGGATATGAACTAAACTACATCAACAGAACCAACAAAAATGGAGGAGGAGTAGCTGTGTACGTGATGAAGAACCTGAACTACAAAGTGGTAAAAAAACATGTCATTTGCTATAGATAATATCTTAGAATGTATAACCATTGAAATATGTCAGGAAAAAAGCAAAAACATTTTCATCAGTTGTATATATAGATCACCTAAGTCAAGTATAGAAACATTTGAAGAATGGATCAAGGCTACTTACATGGACAATGGTCAAAGAATAATGTTCTTATGTGGTGACTTTAATATTGACTTATTGAACCCCAACAAGCAAAAGTCTATGACAATGTACAGCATCAGTCTATATCCTAAAATCACAAAGCCAAGCAGAATCACAGGACAATGTGCCACGCTTATTGATAATATTTTTACCAATGATTTTGATAATAACACTACAAGTGGTCTACTTATAAGCGACGTTAGTGATCATCTGCCAGTTTTTACAATATATGATGGAAACTACAAGAAGAACATGGAAGACAAAAGGACATTTCGAAGACTATGCACAGAGAAGAGGATGACTGCCTTCAAAATTGAACTACAAAAGCAAGATTGGGACAATGTGTATAATGAAAAAGAGGTTGATGAAGCATATGAACATTTCTTAAACAAGTTCATAATACTTTATGACAAACATTGTCCATGGATACAACTCAGTAACAAGCAGAGAAAGAATAATCAACCATGGATGACAAAAGGATTAAAAAATGCTTGTAAGAAGAAGAATACACTATATAGAAAATTTATAGCACAAATAACTATAGAGGCAGAAATTAAGCACAAAAAGTATAAAAACAAGTTAACAGACATACTACGATCATGTTGAAAAGAATATTACAGTGAATTATTGGACAGGAACAAAAATAATATGAGAGCAACATGGGGCATCCTCAATAGCATTATTAAAAATGGAACTAAGAGGGACTACCCTCAATACTTCTTAGATGAAAATTTAAAAAATGACAACATAAAGGAAGTAGTTGAAAGCTTCAATAATTATTTTGTAAATATTGGACCAAAATTGGAAGAAAGGATTCCAGATCCAGTTCCAATTGAGGACTATAATGATACCATAGAGCGAAATCCCAACTCCATGTTCCTCAGTAATGTGACACAGGAAATAGTTACAATCGTGAAAAAATGTAAATCTAAGACTTCAACTGATTGTAACGGAATTGATATGGAAACGATAAAAAAGGTTATTGAAGAGATCTCAGGACCATTAATGTATATTGGTAACCTATCATTTCAAACAGGTACATTTCCAAACAAAATGAAAATAGCTAAAGTTGCACCAATTTATAAGACTGGAGACAAACATCAATTTAAAAATTATAGAACTGTTTCTCTACTTCCACAATTTTCTAAAATCATTGAAAAACTGTTCAATAACAGATTAGAAAGTTTCATAAATAAAAATAGAATACTCGAAGAAGAGAACCAATATGGATATAGAGCTAATGTTTCAACTTCAATGGCTTTAATTGAAATTACAGAAGAAATTACCAATGCAATAGATAGTAAAAAATGTGCGACAGCGGTTTTTATGGATCTAACTAAAGCATTTGACACAATTAATCACAATATTTTAATCAAAAAACTAGAACGATATGGCATCGGAGGGTTAGTCTTAAACTGGATAAGAAGTTATCTAACGAACAGGAAACAATACGTGAAGCTAGGCGAACACACGTCTACAACGCTAAATATATCCTGTGGTGTACCTCAGGGATCAATACTAGGACCTAAATTATTCAATCTCTATATAAATGACATTTGTAAAGTTACAAAAGATTTAAAGTTAGTATTATTTGCGGATGATACAACAGCGTTTTGTTCAGGAGAGAACACACAGGAGATAATACAAATAATAACAGAAGAAATTAACAAATTAAAAAGATGGTTTGACAAAAAAAACCTAAAACTAAAATAATGCTATTTGGTAACAGTAGAAGAGAAAGTCAAACACAAATACAAATAGACAGAATAGAAATTGAAAGAGTAAACGAAACCAAATTTCTAGGTCTAATGATTGATGATAAATTGAACTGGAAATCTCACGTAAAAAATATACAACATAAAGTTGCAAGAAACACGTCAATAATTAATAAAGCAAAACATGTTCTAGACCAAAAATCCCTTCATATTCTCTACTGCTCACTAGTGTTACCATATCTGAGCTACTGTGTAGAAATATGGGGAAATAATTACAAAAGTACACTTCATTCATTAACGGTGTTACAAAAAAGATCAGTTAGAATAATACATAATGTTGGATATAGAGAACATACAAACCCTTTATTTATTGAATCAAAAATACTGAAATTCCACGACATAGTGAATTTGCAAACAGCTAAAATTATGCACAAAGCAAACTATAACCTGCTACCCAAGAATATACAACAATTCTTCTCAAAAAAAGAGGAGAAATATAGTCTTAGAGAAAAACGTAATTTAAAACATTTGTTTGCACGTACAACACTTAAGACCTTCAGTATATCAGTATGTAGAATTAAATTATGGAATGGATTAAGCAAAGCAATCAAACAATGTACTAATATGATACACTTCAAGAAACTCTTCAAACTTAAAGTGTTTACACAGTACAAAGAAGAAGAACCATGACAAACATTCTCAATTTATTTCATCCATCCATTCATTCATTCTTAAAGTAATCTTACTTATCTCATCATATGAAATATGACTTACTTCACCAATTATTATTATTACATTCTTACTATTATTTATTTATTTATTTATTTTTATTGTGATTACTTATGGAGTTTATTGTGAAAAAATTGTGAACAGGAAGTGAACAAAAAGTTTTGCAACTGTTATGTAAAGAAAAGGGGTAGGATTAAATAAGCTCTGCTTCTTCCTACTCCTTTTCGAACATGTTGAAAAGAAACTGGAAATTGTGATGTATCATGTTATATGCTTGCATGTTCGAAATAAACTCAAACTCAAACTCAAACTCACTCAAACTCAAGTCAGAATAGTGGGAAATCTGTTATATTTGTTGGCTTTGTTGGTCGTTACCCCAGGATGCATTTATAGCAGGCGAAGTGCAAGTAAAATGTATGTGATAACAAAAAATAGTGCAGTAAAGAAGTGCACAAAAAGGCAAAACAGTTACAGGAAGCACAGGGAAAGCTATTTAGCATGGAGGTACAAAGGACAATGATCCACCAGAGGACAGAGCTGGCATGAAAAGCATCCTGTTTGACAACCAGGGCCAGGTGAGGGAGCCAAGCGAAGTGATAGCAGTAAATGGAAACCAACAATAAGAGTGTTAAAGAGGTTCATTTAGCCTACTAATGTGTATTTATATTTACCTTACTAGCCTATATAAACCAACAATAAGAGTGCTGGACAGGAAATAAAACACAATACCAGAAACGAATAATAAATGTCATGAGAGATCATGACAGAATCCTAATAGGTCCCCTTTATCTGTCACACATTGCAGAATTCAGCAATATTATGTTAGGCCGGAGAGAAACAGCCAATTGTTCTTTGTTTCCCATGTAAATTAGAAAACTGACGACGTCTGCCTAAGCTTGAAACTGGCCCTGGTTCAAAAATGAGTAGGCTGACTCCGAATCAGGCTTGAAACGGACCACAGTGTACTGTGTGCTCAGATTTACTCAGTGGGCTCAGTCAATCGTCTCAGATATCAACATGTCCAATCAGGAAGCCACACCAATTATGTCTCAGCTGTCAAATGGGACCGACAAGGAGGTGGACAGAGGAGGCAAGGCAGGTGTGGTTACAGATCATTTCCTTTGTGCCAGAGTTCTACGACTTGATCTTCAGGATGTCCAAACTGTCAGAAAGCAAATCCATCGAACTGGAATATTCAGTAAATGCTAATCAACTACGGCCCTTTCTTTATTCCCGCGTACACACTGTAGTCACGGTCTGAGAACGCCAGTCGACTTGAGTTTCATTGAGATGATTTTACATTACGTTTATTGGCCATCCCAGTAGATAACTTACGAAGCCTGCTCGGAGGGAATATTGTGTTACATCGGGCCGTCAGTGTACACCCATCTGCCCATTTATCACTCACGAGAAGAAAGGAGAGCAGATCTGAATCTGCTTAGTGAAAACCAGTTCTCTGGTCCTTAGTCCACATTTTGAAAAGCTTTGTCTGAACTCTTTTTTACTACAGATGTAAAAGTGTAGAGTAAGCCATATCTGCATTGACTGTTTCACTTTAAGAGTGTTTACATGCAAAAGCGTCATGTTACCAACATCCACAATCAGAAAATGCAATTTACAGTAGCTGACTAAAAATAACAACAACTCAGTCAATGTCAGTGTTTATTTTTACACTATATGAAGCGCAGTATAAGACCCTGGTTTTTACACCTTCAAGAACATATTGGATTGGTCTTACCTTTGCAGCTATAACATTTCTATTTTGGGTTTGTCTGGAAAGATATTGGGCTTGATCTACAAAACCCAAAACCAGTGAAGTTGGCACTTTGTGTAGATCGTAAAAAAAAACAGAATAAAATGATTTGCAAATCCTTTTCAACTTATATTCAATTGAATAGATTGCAAAGACAAGATATTTAATGTTCGAACTGAGCAACTTAATTTGCTTTTGCAAATAATCATTAACTTAGAATTTAATGGCAGCAACACATTGCAAAAAAGTTGGCACGGGGGCATTTTTACCACTGTGTTACATGGCCTTTCCTTTTAACAACACTCAGTAAATGTTTGGGAACTGAGGAAACCAACTTTTGAAGGTTTTCAAGTGGAATTCTTTCCCATTCTTGCTTGATGTACAGCTTAGGTTGTTCATCAGTCCGGGGGTCTCCGTTGTGGTATTTTAGGCTTCATAATGCGCCACACATTTTCAATGGGAGACAGGTCTGGACTACAGGCAGGCCAGTCTAGTACCCGCCCTCTTTTACTACGAAGCCACGTTGTTGTAACACATACAGAATGTGGATTGGCATTGTCTTGCTGAAATAAGCAGGGGCGTCCAAGAAAAAGGCGTTGCTTGGATGGCAACATATGTTGCTCCAAAACCTGTATGCATCTTTCAGCATTAATGGTGTCTTCACAGATGTGTAAGTTACCCATGCCTTGGGCACTAATACACCCCCATACCATCACAGATGCTGGCTTTTGAACTTTGCGCCTATAACAGTCCGGATGGTTCTTTTTCAGTTTTCAGTTCCCAAAAACAATTTGAAATGTGGACTCGTCAGACCACAGAACACTTTTCCATTTTGCATCAGTCCATCTTAGATGAGCTCGGGCCCAGCGAAGCCGGCGGCGTCTCTGGGTGTTGTTGATAAATAGCTTTGGCTTTGCATAGTAGAGTTTTAACTTGCACTTACATATGTAGCGACGAACTGCAGTTGCTGACAATGGTTTTCTGAAGTGTTCCTGAGCCCATGTGGTGATATCCTTTACACACTGGCCTTTCTCACTCATCGAGGGCGGACGCTCCCCTTTCCTCTCCCTTATCTCTCCTGCTTGCTTCTTTTTTGTTGCCTCTTTTTACACTGCTCTTCAAATCTAAACATTGTAACTATTTAACTGTCCTCAAAGAAATTGACAAGATCTTGGGTTTGGGGGAACCTGCTTGTCGTGACGGAGCGGTTGTTGCTGGACACACGACGGACTCTTGGGAGAAGAAGGAGTTCCGCGTGCTTGGCGACCCTTTCGGTCGAGGACGTGAAGATATTTACCTATTCGGAATTATGACAACAGGACATCTGCTGATTGGAGTAAGCGTTTCTCTGGTTTGTCCAAAAATTGGAAGTTGCTGGCAGTCTTCAAAGTACCCCAAACCTGCCACAAATGATTGGAGGATGCGGGAAGAACCCTGGACACTCTTGTGATTTGGATCACATCGGAGCGAAGACACAACAAACTCCCTTTTTGTCTCTCATGGACACACACCTGTTGTTGTTGACTTTGGACTGACTACCGGCTGCACAACATCAAGGCCGCGGAACAGAGACACAGTACAGACTTACACACACACATGCATCCACAAAAAATATACACCACACACACATACCCCCACCCCTAATCCAACGCCCTTGACGCAAATCCCATAGGGGTGATGGACGGATGGGCAGCGCCTGAGAGCTGCAGCCAGCCACCATGGCCTCCCACTCCCTCCCCTCTGTTGCTAGATATTCTGAGATGTACGTTGTTTATATGTATATGTGCTTTGCTATGAAGGTTTTCTTCCCATTCCAGACTGGGCCCCCTTAGGAGCCCAGTCTAGATTGTATTTTGCTTTTACTCATCCTTCCCCAGCGTTTACCTTTTTCCCATCTTTTACGGGGCGCCTTGTGGCGACCCATCAGCGTTCCTGTTCTGTAACCCTGTACACTGTTTGTTTATCTCATCTTGAACGGGTTTGTGCTGAAAACAAAGTTTTGTTGTACTTGCGCAATGACAATAAAGACCTACCTACACTGATGTCGGTTTTTGATGCAGTACAGCCTGGGGGATTTAAGGTCACGAGGATTCAGTGTTGGTTTTCGGCCTGGCCACTTACGTGCAGTGATTTCTCCAGATTCTCTGAATCGTTTGATGATATTACGCACCAAAGATAGTGAAATCCCTAAATTCCTTGCAATAGCTCGTTGAGAAATATTCTTCTTAAACTTTTTGAGAATTTGCTCACGCATTTGTTCACAAAGTGGTGACCCTCGCCCCATCCTTGTTTGTGAATGACTGAGCATTTCATGGAAGCTGCTTTTATAACCAATCATGGCACCCACCTGTTCCCAATTAGCCTGTTCACCTGTGGGATGTCCAAATAAGTGTTTGATGAGCATTCCTCAACTTTCTCAGTCTTTTTTTGCCACTTGTGCCAGCTTTTCTGAAACTTGTTGCAGGCATCAAATTCCAAATGAACTAATATTTGCAAAATAATAACAAAGCTTTCCAGTTCGAACGTTAAATATCTTGTCTTTGAAGTCTATTCAATTGAATATAGGTTGAAAAGGATTTGCAAATTGTTGTATTCTGTTTTTATTTACGATTTACACAACGTGCCAATTTCACTGGTTTTGGGTTTTGTACTAAGCTCCAAATACCACGCGCTAAACAGCATGTGCAATTTTTAAAATTGTGTGTCTTTTTAGTAGGCGAGTTGCGGGTGATCTACTAAGAACACATGTACAATTCGTTACAAGTGCAAAAGTGGTGCAGACCACCCTTTTTAAATGAGGTTATTCCGTGTGCTAGCGGCTGTCACCATGGAGATTCACATTTGCCTTCACATTTATGACATTGTAACCTGTGCTATTTGGTTAAGTTGTGGAATATGCAGCACACACCACCTTTTCTGGACGATATACCGTAGAAGTGCAAATATAACCTGTTTTTGGTACGCTCTGGGAGGCACTGATGTTGGAATGGTGCATCTCGAACTATGCAAAAATGCATGCAAGAAAGTTTTTTCTTACGGAATGCCAAAAAAACAACATAATCATTAGATTTTTTTTTTTATCAGCCCTTATCTGTGTTGGCCCTGTGATGAGGTGGCGACTGGTCCAGGGCAACTGGTCCACCTTCCAGAGGTGGGACCAAGTCATTGCTTTGCAAGTCACAAGTAAGTCTCAAGTCTTTGCCCTCAAGTCTCGAGTCAAGTCCCGAGTCAAGACAGGCAAGTCCCGAGTCAAGTCCAAAGTCAAGACTGGAAAGTCTCAAGTCGAGTCCCAAGTCCTGCATTTTGAGTTCTGAGTCCTTTCAAGTCCTTTTAACCACAGACTAATATTTTTACACAGATTGTGTATGCTTTTAAAACACTGTATTTATTTATTAAAACAAGTGCATTTGAAATTGCAAAAAAAAAAAATAGTGCTGACATTGCAATTCATAATAGCACTATTAACAGTAATTTTAATAGTTTAAGCAATTTTAAACATGCAACTCATTCCTTTACAGAATAAACACATTTGCAAAAACAAACATTGACATACTATTGGTTGTATTTTATGAAAATAATATTACCACAGAGTTGAGAAGGAGCAAAGATTTTCAATATTTGTATGTGAAAATCACAAATATATCTTCTGTTGGAGGATGACGCCCCTACAGGGGTTTGCTTTACAAACTTTCAGCCCCACCTAAAACAAAATTCACCAGCCGCCACTGATTATGATGCATTCTCATTTTAGGCAAAATATAAGACAATACTTTCTTAACAGTATAATTGTAACCAGGAATAAGTCTTTAAGTAACAATATTCAAATACTAACATTGTTGGGTAAAACAGCATTTGGTTTTGTTCTGAATGTAGTGAAACAAATTGGTGGTTTTAGCTGATATAAAGACTTTCAGGTGTTTATATATGTTTAAGTATTTGGCAGACGCTTTTATCCAAAGCGACATACATAAAAAATACATACATAACAATCACTGTAAACATGATCATTTAAGGGAAGAATGTAATACAAAATATCAATACAAAGTGTCAAGACAGAATAAACTCTCTGCTGCTGCAGCAACAGAGATACAGTCTATAGGTCCCTAAGATACATAGATATCTAATGTATTCATACATTGTTTATGTAGGATATACACATGTATATATAACCTAATCATATTGTTTCTTCAATTTAAAAATAGTTTACCGTTTTTTCCCCCTTCTCTGGGATTATATTCCCAGTTTTGATCTCGGACGTCTGGTCACTTATAGCGTATAAGAATATTATATTACTGTTAAGCAAACTATGAATAATAAAACTTGCCAAAACATGTGTCCGTTATCATAGCTACACGTATGACAAAAAACCGCGTGAAAATCAGTGGTATTCAGTGAGGTAAAATGAATTAAATGCGCTGACAGTTCATTGCTCCTGACAAATGAATTGCACTGAGTGGAGCGGATCACCACTCCAAGATGGCGACCCCGCGTCTCGTCTGCGCCAGTAGGCAGTAGCGCTCGATGCTGCGTACCCTTAAAACATGTCTATGGTTATAACGTTAGCAGTGAGTTTACAGCCTCACTGATTTAACGACACAGCAAATAAAAGTCATGTTACTTAGCCAATAAACGTTATCTTACATTCAAAACTTACCCTTCTTTGGGCAACTTCAAATGTCGAACGAAGTTGGAAGTTGGAAGTTGTTGCGTCTCCGTCTGTAATATTCGAACTGCGTGATTTGCATACGCAATTCGTTTTTTGTTGACCAATTCGTAGTTTTTATACCCGAACGAAACCAACTTTGGCGTAATTGTTTCTCACTGCCGCATTGTTTGACAACTCTTGTTCGGTGGTTGTCCTGCAATTTGATTGGATGAATGCTGTGTGATGAAAACAACGTATAACTAATTTGATTGGCTGTTGTACTGACAGCACACACGCTGATAGACAGACAGACACGTACAAAATGAAAGATACGGAGCGCTCCCAAATAACTTTTTAAGATTTGGGTTTTGGGGAAAGTAGCAAGTCATTTTAAGTCAAAAGGCTTAAGTCCAAGTGAAGTCACAAGTCATTGATGTTAAAGTCTAAGTCGAGTTGCAAGTCTCTTTACATTTTGTCAAGTCGAGTCTAAAGTCATCAAATTCATGACTCGAGTCTTACTCGAGTCCAAGTCATGTGACTCGAGTCCACACCTCTGCCACCTTCTGCCTGAATGCAGCTTGGATAGGCTCCAGCACCCCTCCCTCCCGCGAACCCGAGAGGGACAAGCGGTACAAAATGGAAGGATGGATAATAGGTGATAAAATTAAGTGGACATTTTGTGTAAAAAATATACAAAATACATTGGCCTGAAATAGGCATAAAGCAAAATATGTTCTGGACCTAAAATCATTACATATTCTCTACTGCTTGCTGGTGTTACCATATCTGAGTTATTGTGCAGAAATATGGGGAAACTATTGCAAAATTACACTTTATCAACTCGCTGTGTTACACAAAATGATCACTTAGGATATTACATAATGTTGGATGTAGAGAACATACAAACTCTTTATTTATTACATCAAAAATATTGAAATTCAATGATTTGGTGAATTTTAAAACAGCCAAAATGATGTACAAAGCAAACTATAACATGCTACCCAAGAATGTGCAACAACTACTCTTAAGAAAAGGAGAAATATAACTTGAGAGAAAAATGTGACTTCAAACATTTGTATGCACGTACAACATGTAAGACTTTTACCATATCAGTATGTGGAATTAAATTATGGCATGGATTAAGTAAAGAAATTAAACAATGTACTAATATCATCCAGTTTAAGAAACTGATCAAACTACAAGTGTTTGCAAAGTGCAAGGAAGAATAATGATTGGTAAATGTCTCGAACTTGAGGAAAATAAGATATTAGTCATCTCATCATCAATGACCTACCTATTTATGAAGAAAACTGATGTATTTAGACTGCATTGATTTGAAATGTGTACAAACTGAAT
This sequence comes from Entelurus aequoreus, assembly GCF_033978785.1. Classification (NCBI taxonomy): domain Eukaryota; kingdom Metazoa; phylum Chordata; class Actinopteri; order Syngnathiformes; family Syngnathidae; genus Entelurus; species Entelurus aequoreus. The sequence goes on from NC_084749.1 coordinate 27,275,197, forward strand.
ACAGGAAGTGAACATGTGTTAGTAATTGATATGAAGTGGAAAAGGGGTAGGATTAAATAAGCGTTGCTTCTTCTTACTCATTTTTCCACATGTTGTAAATAAAATGTAAACATGTGAGGCACCATTTTGAAACTGTATTTATGTTCAATAAACCAACCCACCAACTTAGACACGAAAAAGGAAGAAAAAAACAACAACAAAAAGACGCTTCGTTCCACCCCCCTTTTTTCCTCACAAGTATGAGTCGACAGTCGGCATCCTACTGACAGCAGACATTGTGCAGTAAGTGACGTTTTATCATGTTTGATGGCTCTCATGGTGTCTGCAGTGAGGAAGAAGCAAATTGTGGGATGCGTTTGTGAAATGAATATGCCGCCGTATGCTTAAAATGAGCAAAACATCACATGGACAAAAATAAGACCTTCTAGAGGGAATTTCTGTGGTCAAATGAAACAATAAATTAGCTGTTTGGCCGCAATACTCAGCAATATGTTTGGAGGAGAAAAGGTGAAGCCTTTAATCCCAGGAACACCATGTCTACCGTCAAGCATGGTCGTGGTAGTATTATGCTCTGGGCCTGTTTTGCTGCCAATGTAACTGGTGCTTTACAGAGAGTAAATGGGACAAAGAAAAAGGAGGATTACCTCCAAATTCTTTAGGACAACCTAAAATCATCAGCCCGATGTCTTGGGTCTTGGGCGTAGTTGGGTGTTCCAACAGGACAATGACCCACAAACACACGTCAAAAGTGGCAAAGGAATGGCTAAATCAGGCTAGAATTAAGGTTTTAGAATGGCCTTCCTTTCTTCAGCAATGTCCGTGTGGACAATGCTGAAGAAACAAGTCCATGTCAGAAAACCAACACATTTAGCTGAACTGCACCAATTTTGTCAAGAGGAGTGGTCAAAAATGCAACCAGGAGATTGCCATTAGCTTGTGGATGGCTACCAAAAGTGCCTTATTGCAGTGAAACTTGCCAAGGGACATGTAACCAAATATTAACATTGCTGTATGTATACTTTTGACCCAGCAGATTTGGTCACATTTTCAGTAGACTCATAATAAATTCATAAAAGAATCAAACTACATGAATGTTTTTGTGACCAACAAGTACACTGCAAAAACTGAAATCTAAGTACGATTAAATATCTCAAATAAGGGTGATATTTGCTTATTTTCTGTCTGATAAGATAATTCTTCTCAATAAGCAGATTTTATGTTAGAGTGTTTTACTTGTTTTAAGGGTTTTGGTCCTAAATTACCTCAGTAAGATATTACAGCTTGTTGCTGAGATTTTATGACCTATATTGAGTAAAACATGCTTGAAAGTAGAATATAAACTGTTGCAAAGCTGTGTCATCAACACTCACAAGTATAAAACTGTTGTTTTAAAGTAATAATTTCTTATTTCAAGCTAGAAAAAAAATCATGACTTTGACACAATTGTGTCTCATATTAAAACAGAGTTTGAGTTTGAGTTTATTTCGAACATGCAAGCATACAACATGATACATCACAATTTCCAGTTTCTCTTTTCAACATGTTCGAAAAGGAGTAGGAAGAAGCAGAGTTTATTTAATCCTACCTCTTTTCTTTTACATAACAGTTGCTAAAACTTTTGTTCACTTCCTGTTCTCAATTTATTCACAATATACTCCATAAGTAATCACAATAAAAATCAATAAATAATAATAATTGGTGAAGTAAGTTACATTTCATATGATGAGATAAGTAAGATTATTTTGAGAGTGAAAGAATGGATGAATTAAATAAATTCAGTATTCTTCTTCTTTGTACTTTGTAAACACGTTAAGTTTGAAGAGTTTCTTGAAGTGGATCATATTAGTACATTGTTTGATTGCTTTGCTTAATCCATTCCATAATTTAATTCCACATACTGAAGGTCTTAAGTGTTGTACGTGCATACAAATGTTTTAAATTACATGACAGCCAAATGGACTTTGCTGCTTTATTTTAAATGAAACAATAGAAAATTCGTACTTATATAGTAGTATAGTTGTTATTAGTGAGAATATACTTATTTTAAGGTATTTTTGGGTTCATTGAGGTTAGCTAATGTTACTTGTTTTGGAAAGTCTTGACAAGCCAAATTTTCTTGTTCTTGTTTGGCAGATAATTTTGCTTAGTTCAAATACAATACCCCTAATTTTTGTATTTTTGTTTCTTGTTTTTGAACACTGACTTTTTGCAGTGTATGTGCTCCAATCCCTCTATCACAAAAAAATAAGAGTTGTAGAAATTATTGGAAACTCAAGACAGCCATGATATTATGTTCTTTACAAGTTTATGTCAACTTTTGATCGCGACTGTAAATATTACATGCTATAATAAATGTGCCGTTAGCGCATTACATAAATACTTACCGTGTGTATATAAAACCTTGGCGGATGTGTTTGGATGTTTTTTTAAGCACTTAATATGCAGAATAGAGCCACTTTCTTAAGCTCCATTGAAAGCTGACCTTTGCTCGCATTTATTTACTTTTTAGAATGCACAAGAAAAAAAGAGATGTGTGCTTGTCTTATATAATGCTTGTTCCCCTTTAAGAGGTATGTCCCAATACTTTAGTCCATGCAACAAATTGACAGCGTACAGAATCTCCTCTTTTCAACTCCTGGAAAACAGCGAAAACATCTGCTTGAATCATTGCTATCCTGAGATGCGAGCTGATGGCAAAGCCAGGGAGAGAGGGAGCGAGGGAGAGGAAGCAGTTCATCCACGTACTTCCCTGCAAAAAGCTTCATGTTTGTAAACACCACAGAATTCATGATTATTTTTTTTTTGTAACCACGTTGGTTAAAGTGGCTGGCAGTCTGCCTGGTTTCCTTTGACCTTCTACATTGGTCCCTATTACGGCATCATAGGTCATTACTAAAGCTATTGTTTAAAGGCTGCTCCGTCTCCCAGTAGCATCGCCAAGTTCATGTGAACTTCATGTCTGTTCAGTGTGAGCAGGGGGAGGCTATAATCGTTCGGAAAAGGGAAGTGGCGTGCGTTGGTGGAAGGGGAGTGGGATGGGCAGCTCTGGGACCCACAGAGCTCTGTTTGTTTGAGGCTGATGTGGTCATCTGGATTTGGAACAGTGGAAGTGGGTCAAAGCCTGTTTGATTGAGAAAAGGTGGCGTAAAACGTATTTATGTGGGGGGTTGACGAAGAAAAGATGAAAGGAAAAACTGAACATAGCCCATGTGATTAGCAACCGTACACTATTATATTGATAAAACATTGAGGACCTCTGTAGTGGATGTATTGTATGGTAGCATGTCTTGCAAAGCATTTTGAGCACAACCCATGGAGGGTAGCACAAATGTCATGTGAGAACATTAGACTGTAGATACACAGTATATACATAATACACACTGCAAAAACTGAAATCTAAGTAAGATTAAATATCTCAAATAATGGTGATATTTGCTTATTTTCTGTCTGATAAGATACTTCTTCTCACTAAGCAGATTTTATGTTAGAGTATTTTACTTGTTTGAAGGGTTTTGGTCCCAAATTATCTCAGTAAGATATTACAACTTCTTGCTGAGATTTTATGACCTATATTGAGTAAAACATGCTTGAAACTAGAATATCAACTGTTGCCAAGCTGTGTCATCAACACTCAAAGGTATAAAACTGCTTTTTCAAAAAAACAATTTCTTATTTCAAGCATGAAATAAAAAATCATGACTTTGACACAAATGTGTCTCATAATTAAAACAGATGACAGCCAAATGGACTTTGCTGTTTTATTTTCAATGGAACAATAGAACATACGTACTCATATAGTAGTACAGTTGGCACAGTACAGCAAACTGACAGTTAATATTTAAACATTTAACATGTGACATTTCAAACAATTTTGAACAGAAATAGTTCATGCACATTCAGATAAATTCTTCAAAATTACAATAAAAAAAAAATTTGGTCGGGGGCCGGGCTGTAAATATATATATGTATATATGTATATATATATATATAAATTAATCCTGTGTGGAGTTTGCATGTTCTCCCCGTGACTGTGTGGGTTCCCTCCGGGTACTCCGGCTACCTCCCACCTCCAAAGACATGCACCTGGGGATAAATTGATTAGCAGCACTAAATTGGCCCTAGTGTGTGAATGTGAGTGTGAATGTTGTCTGTCTATCTGTGTTGGCCCTGTGATGAGGTGGCGACTTGTCCAGGATGTACACCGCCTTCCACCTGATTGTAGCTGAGATAGACTCCAGCGCCCCCCGCGACCCCCAAGGGAATAAGCGGTAGAAAATGGATGGATGGATGGATATATATATTCCTTGCGCACTAATTGACTGAAAGAGCATGCACTTGGCATGATGATGTCATGTTATCGATGGGAAAATGCAAGTAATGTAATGCAGAGCGCATATAATTATGTCAAGATAATGGCAAAAATTACCTTAAAATAAGTATTTTCTCACTAATAACAAGTGCACTTTTCTTGATGGATAAAACAAATATGAGACCTTTTTTCTCAATATGTTGAAAAATATTCTTCAATTAAGTAAATGCTAGATTTACTTAAATGAAGAATATTTTTCAACATTTTGAGAAAAAAGGTCTCATATTTGTTTTTTGAAAAATATTCTTAAATTAAGTAAATGCTAGATTTACTTAATTTAAGAATATTTTTCAACATATTGAGAAAAAAGGTCTCATATTTATTTTATCTATCAAGAAAAGTGCACTTGTTATTAGTGAGAAAATACTTATTTTAAGGTATTTTTTGGGTTCATTGAGGTAAGCTAATTTTACTTGTTTTGGAAAGTCTTGACAAGCCAAATGTTCTTGTTCTATTGGCAGATAATTGTGCTTAGTTCAAGTAAAATGCCCCTAAGTTTTGTATTTTTTTTTTCTTGTTTTTGAACACTGACTTTTTGCAGTGCTTTGGAAGGCTGGTTGTCAGTTAGTTAGTCTGAATAATGAGCACTGTCAACATGCCCTTGAGTAAGGCACCAAACATCTCAAACTTGTGAAACATCATACTGTACTTGCAGCGTGTATGTGAAAAAATACAAAAACCATAGGGAATATTAAAACAACCATTACATAACGCTTGTCCTTAGCTTGATTAAAGTTCTAGTCCCCAGCTGAGAAAGGTGACCAGTCACCAGTCAATCACATGGCACATATTAGGGTTGAGCGATATAGACGACATGCAATATCACTAGATTACCCAAAGTATTTGGCCACCTGTCTTGACTCACATATGAACTTGAAGTGCCATCCCATTCCTAACCCACAGGGTTCAATATGATGTCGGTCCACCTTTTGCAGCTATTACAGCTTCAACTCTTCTGGGAAGGCTGTCCACAAGGTTGCGGAGTGTCTTTATAGGAATTTTCGACCAATTTTTCCAAAAGCGCATTGGTGAGGTCACACACTGATGTTGGTCGAGAAGGTCTGGTTCTCAGTCTCCGTTCTAATTCATCCCAAAGGTGTTCTATCGGGTTGAGGTCAGGACTCTATGCAGGCCAGTCAAGTTCATCCACACCCGACTCTGTCATCCATGTCTTTATGGACCTTGCTTTGTGCACTGGTGCACAGTCATGTTGGAAGAGGAAGGGGCTCGCTCCAAACTGTTCCCACAAGGTTGGGAGCATGGAATTGTCCAAAATGTTTTGGTATCCTGGAGCATTCAAAGTTTCTTTCACTGAAACTAAGGAGCCAAGCCCAACTCCTGAAAATAAACCCCACACCATAATTCCTCCTCCCCCAAATTTCACACTCACAATGCAGTCCAAAATGTACAGTTCTCCTGGTAACCTTCAAACCCAGACTCGTCCATCAGATTGCCAGATGGAAAAGAGTGATTCATCAGTCCAGAGAAGGTGTCTCCACTGCTCTAGAGTCCAGTGGCGACGTGCTTTACACCACTGCATCCCACGCTTTGCATTGGACTTGGTGATGTAGGGCTTAGATGCAGCTGCTCGGCCATGGAAACCCATTCCATGAAGCTCTCTGCGTACTGGACGTGGGCTAATTGGAAGGTCACATGAAGTTTGGAGCTCTGTAGCAACTGACTGTGCAGAAAGTCGGCGACCTCTGTGCACTATGCGCTTCAGCATCCGCTGACTCCTCTCCGCCAAGTGATTAGGACACCTGATTCTAATCATTTGGATGGGTGGCCAAATACTTTTGGCAGTATAGTGTATTTGGCTTACAACAGAGTTTTTAATACTATCGTTATATCCTGATAATGCATGTTGATGAGTCTGATGACACATTTTAGCTGGTTCCTGCAAATTTGACAGCTGATTTACACTATAATTTTATGATTTGTTCTCAAGGGACAATATTATCTAAAAGAAACTGGGATACAGGGGCGTCGAAGAGGAGCTTGAGCGAGCGGGGACATACATAGGGGGCCCGGGGCTTTTGTAAAGTTTCAAGTTCTTCTTCTGTTTTTTGAATATGTAAGTTATAAAAAACTACATCATAAATGTTAAGGGGTCAAATTATGGGGTTTTTTTCTACATTTAAAACTCTTCCTTGTGGTCTACATAACATGTAATGGTGGTTCTTTATTTAGGTGGGCGCGGGTTGGGGGGGCGGGGTTGAGGTGGGGGCTAGGGGGTAGCGGGGGGTGTATATTGTAGCGTCTCGGAAGAGTTAGTGCTGCAAGGGGTTCTGGGTATTTGTTCTGTTGTGTTTATGTTGTGTTACGGTGCGGATGTTCTCCCGAAATGTGTTTGTCATTCTTGTTTGGTGTGGGTTCACAGTGTGGCACATATTTGTAACAGTGTTAAAGTTGTTTATACGGACACCCTCAGTGGGACCTGTATGGCTGTTGACCAAGTATGTTTGCATTCACTTGTGTGTGTGAAAAGCCGTAGATATTATGTGATTGGGCCGGCACGCAAAGGCAGTGCCTTTAAGGTTTATTGGCGCTCTGTACTTCTCCCTACGTCCGTGTACCACTCCGTACAGCGGCGTTTTAGTCATACATTTTACTTTTTGAAACCGATACAGATAATTTCCGATATTACATTTTAAAGCATTTATCGGTCGATAATATCGGCAGTCCGATATTATCGGACATCTCTAGACGTCACCATCCATCCATCTATCCATCCATCCATCCATCCATCCATCCATCCATCCATCCATCCATCCATCCATCCATTTTCTACCGCTTGTCCCGTTCGGGGTTGTGGGGGTGCTGGAGCCTATCTCAGCTGCACATGGGCGGAAGGCGGGGTACACCCTGGACAAGTTGCCACCTCATCACAGGGCCAACACAGATAGACAGACAACATTCACACTCACATTCACACACTAGGGCCAATTTAGTGTTGCCAATCAACCTGTCCTCAGGTGCATGTCTTTGGAGGTGGGAGGAAGCCGGAGTACCCGGAGGGAACCCACGCAGTCACAGGGAGAACATGCAAACTCCACACAGAAAGATCCCGAGCCCAGAATTGAACCCAGGACCTTCGTATTGTGAGGCGCACGCAGTAATCCCTGTTCCACCGTGTCGCCTGACGTCACCAATGGGAAAACATTTCACAAATTAGGCAAACTCCAAACGGTTCGTATGAAGGAAGGCACAATTGTTTAATAAATTCATTTCAAATTTTCGGGACCTATGCAGTTCTCAATTACACAAAAAACAGGTACCAATGGATAAGAAAAGTTGGTTTTGCATAATAGGCCCACTTTAATATAAAATAAATGTTGCTGTGTAAGTTCAATGATAAGGTTGCTTGAATCAAATTAAGAATGTCCAAGACATACCACTTATTAACAGTACAAAATGGTTAGTTCCAAATGGATAGCAGCTCTTCACTCAACGCAGACGTCATAACGTCATCAAAGCTCACCTTTAAGCATTCACACACATCACCAACCTTTTGGAACAAAATGGGAAGATGGAAGAAAGGTAAACACATAACAAATCTATAAGTGCCAGCATAAGAGAAAGTTATGTACAAGTTTCACTTTTGCATCTCATTGCACATAACTGTGGGGCGTTCAAAATCCCTTTATTACATTCTAGATTCTAAATCTAGTTCTAAATATGTTAAACCCATTTTTCAAAGATTGAAAACCTAATAAAAGTTTTTACTTGATATTGGATTAATGGCTCTTTAATGAGCCGTTATTTTCAAAGAGCCGTTCAAAAAATGGTCTGGTCACTATCGTTTTTTAAAATGTATTTTAATTAAGGAAACAATTACTCGTAGCTGTTATAAAATTAGGTGTGGATCCAAATGATTTTAATTTACACTATAATTACTCTAATAGTGGGAATTATTCTGAAATATTGACGAACATTCTATTTTTGCTGTGTTTTCATTGTAAACAGTCCATAAAGTGATGCAACATCCACACCACTCCATCACCTAAACAAACTTTGTAGTACAATGTCATTTTAACAATACAGATAGATGCTTACACAAATAATAAGTAGAAATAAAACGTTCATATGCATATAAAAAGTATAAACAAAACTAGAAGAGAAATTAGGACACAATAAAAATGTAAATTTAAAATGTAATACCCTATTTGGTGTGTGTACGCTTGAACTACTTTACATTTGCACATCAAATGGGATCTGAGCCGAGGATGTCGTTGTGGCTTGTGCAGCCCTTTGAGACACTCGAGATTTAGGGCTATATAAATAAACTTTTGATTGATGGATTTGATTTAAACAACAAACCAGAAAAGCTCATCTATGTGATGCTACGGTTCCTTTGACTCTGACTCATTTGCATCTGCATGTACATGAAAAATGGCTCTTAGGCCCCGTTATCCAGGGTAAATCCCACCTAACCGTATCCGTGTCCACACACAACATTGGCATAGTTTAAGACCCCCCCCCCCCCCCCCCCCCCCCTCCGTCCGCCGGCGCAACGTGACCTAATACGCATGCACGGAAAATGCGCACGTCATAGTCACCTCTAGTGTTGCTTTGTGTGCAAGTTCTTAAATTTTACTTATCTGAACAATATCCAGTGTTGTGGTATTTCAATTAACTGGAATCCAGCTGTGGGGCCCTATTGTAGTGAATCACACCTGAGCCATCATAAATTAAATCAAATCTTTATTAGACACGTAAACAATGTGACAAAGAACATTTTACATCAATCAATCTAGGGATCTAGATATCTGGTCAGGACACTCCTCACTCGTTTGCCTTCACCTTCATTGTCCATTCGTTTTTGGTGACTTTATATACTCTGGACCTAGACGTTGAGTCCGTGACATACATGGCGGACAATAACTGATACAGTCTGCTTTGCCAGTCCAAAAGCATTCGCCGTTTTCCGTAATCTTCCCTCGACAGCCAGGTAATACAAAGCACACGCTACCTTTTTTTATCACCTCCACGAGAGCCCACATTCTTGTTGACTCTCCTTCGACAAATGGACAAAGTTTTTGCTCAGTAGAATCACAGCTGACCTGGACATTCGAAAGTTCTCTTGCCGTCTGAGAAGTGTTGTATCCGAAATAGCTGCAATCGCTTTCTCTTAAGGTATTCATGTGTGATTTCCACAAGCGTATGTACAGACGGAAGGAGAAACACGGGCATGTCTGGATGACTCGCCTCCATATTTCCAGTGGTTAGCTCCGAGTTACGAAACCGCTTTATTATGAAGCTGGCTGTGGCGCGTTCTTTCTGACGTCACTTCCTGTGTGGGGCGTGGTCTTTCTGATGTCACTTCCTGTGTGGGGCGCAGTCTTTCTGATGTCACTTCCTGTGTGGGTCGCGGTCTTTCTGGCGTCACTTCCTCTCCGAACTCAGTTTGTAAACGATCAATGAGTCCATACAACGCTAAGAGCCGGAGATTCAAGAAATACACGGCGCACTTACCCGTGTAAAAAATTGTCCGAGGACGGCTATCTTAAACAATATTTTAGTGTGGCTGAAACAGGGCTTAGGCTAAATAATTATTCGTTTAAGGCAGTGGTTCTTAACCTGGGTTCGACCGAACCCTAGTGGTTCGGTGAGTCGGCCTCAGGGGTTCGGCGGAGCCTCCGCCACGAAAGGTAAAGACACATCTGACTTATCGTGTAAATAAAAACGTCTCTCCATCGGCGTATTATGGATAGCCCCAAACAATGTTCCCTCTCATTTTCCATCTAATTTGCAGATTTAAACTTTTACTAGCAGATTGCAAAGGAAGAGAATACATTATATGAAACAGTACAGTTTACACAGTACAGTACATATTCCGTACAATTGACCACTAAATGGTAACACCCGAATAAGTCTTTCAACTTGTTTAAGTCGGGGTCCACTTTAATCAATTCATGGTAATGTGTGTAAAGTGTGTAATTTGTTGTGAGTTCATGCACTGTGTTGGTTTTGTTCTTTGAACATGGTGATGTTCATGCACGGTTCATTTTGTGCACCAGTAAAAAAACATAGGACTTTTTCTTGAATTTGAAAAAAAAAACATTTTATTTTTCACTAAAGGGTTCGGTGAATGCGCATATGAAACTGGTGGGGTTTGGTACCTCCAACAAGATTAAGAACCACTGGTTTAAGGGATTATCCGATTTAGTGTAGACAAAGCCTTAGACGAATGGTTCGCAACTGCGAATTGGCTCTGAATGTCTGTTCAAAAGACTCCATTCGTTCACCAATGTCAAATCTCTACAACACAGATGTCATAACATCATCAAAGCTCACCTTTAAGCATTCACACACATCAGCAGCATTTTCGAACAAGGATGAGGTGATGGAAGTTAGGTAAAACTATCAAAAACTATCTGTTTCAGCACAGGAGAATGTAATGTACACGTTTCACTTTTGCATCTCATTAAAGCCAGAAACAGCTGTCAAAAGTAATTAAAGACAGCGGGGACCTAAACCCCCAGGAGATGCTGTAATAATACAATGAAAATAATAATGTTGTATTTGTATGATAATCCTATGTGAATTTACTAATCTCTACTTTACTCTCTGAAGTAGTGTTGTCCCGATACCAATATTTTGGTACCTGTACCGGTACCAAAATGTATTTCGATACTTTTCTAAATAAAGTGGACCACAAAAAAATTGCATTATTGGCTTTATTTGAACAAAAAATCTTAGAGTACATTAAACATGTTTCTTGTTGCAAGTTTGTCCTTAAAAAAATAGTGAACTTACTAGACAACTTGTCTTTTAGTAGTAAGTAAGCAAACAAAGGCTCAAAATTTAGTCTGCTGACATACGCAGTAACATATTGTGTCATCTCCATTCTATTATTTTGTCAAAATTATTAAGGACAAGCGGTACAAAATTTATTATTGATCTACTTGTTCATTTACTGTTAATATGTGCTTACTTTCTCTTTTAACATGTTCTATCTACACTTCTGTTAAAATGTAATAATTATGT